>NC_136992.1:27039300-27081800 GCF_032717465.1 Coenobita brevimanus
GTAGATCATTACACTGAAAATACTTTTTTTTTTTTTTGCGTGGGTACTTGTTTTCATATATTATAATTGAATATCAATATGCAAGGTACTTGAAATAAAAAAAAATGTGTTAGTATAAATGGAAAAAAATGGTTGTAGTAGGTTAACATATAACGAAACAATTGATACTACGGGTTGGCGCGGCGCGGCCTTTCTGCCAGTCCTGGGCGTTGGCCAGAGCGGGGCAGACTGGCTTCACTTTCCCTAGACACCTCACCCCGCGCGCGCCGCCTCCCCTTTATCCTACCTCACTGACCACTACTGCTACTACCACCACCACCACTACTGCTACTACCACCACCACTACTGCTACTACCACCACCACTACTGCTACTACCACCACTACCATGGAGGTATCCTACCTCACTGACCACTACTGCTACTACCACCACCACCACTACTGCTACTACCACCACCACCACTACTGCTACTACCACCACCACCACTACTGCTACTACCACCACCACTACTGCTACTACCACCACCACCACTACTGCTACTACCACCACCACCACTACTGCTACTACTACCACCACCACTACTGCTACTACCACCACCACTACTGCTACCACCATCACGACTACTACTACCACCACCACCACTACTGCTACTACCACCACCACCACTACTACCACTACTACTACTACTACTACTACCACCACCACCACCGCCGCCGCCACTCCTACCACCACTACCACCACCACTACTACTACTACTGCTGCTGCTGCTGTTACCACTACTATAAATTTCCTGTGTCAGAAGCGATTAAGTTTGGTGTCACATTACTTACGTGAGCTAAAAGAATAACATTTGTCAGTATAGCATCAGCACTCTCAGGCTTCTTTGAGTACATTAATAACGAATAACTTTCTTTATGCTGTAGTTATTTCAAAATGGAACGCATACTGATTACGTAACTGCAGTGGATATTTTAATGTACTGCAGCGTCTCAAAATAATTCGTCTGGTCCTTTGAATATCGTTTTTTTTTTTTTTTTTTTTTTTTTTTTGGGGGGGGGGGGGGGAGAGTATGCACCAGTTATTTTAAAATGTAACGTATTCTATATTGATTTCCACCTGTTACTTAAAATCGAAAATCTTCTGTAACGTATTTACACTTGTTACTTAAAATCGAAAATCTACTGTAACGTAATGCATGGTTTCAAATTACTTCGCCCTTCTTTTGTAAGCTCCTGATTTGTATTCGTTATTGGCACTGGATATATAACGTAATACAGGGTTTCGTAATATTTCGTCTGGTGTTTTTTGTAATTGGACACCTTCATACCGAGGACGCCATTTTTTTTTTTTTTTTTTTTCCTGCTGACACGATTTTCGGTTGAGAGAGAGAGAGAGAGAGAGACAGACAGACAGACAGAGACAGACAGACAGACCTCAGTAGCACACTTGTTCGCAAAATGTCAGATTGTAGCGTTGAATTTGACTAGTAACCAAGGAGACTCACTGCGGCTTCATAATTAAGGCACGTCGACTTTCACACAACTAGATCGATATTAAAGTGATTGGATACCATGCAAGAGGGTCCTATGGTGGAATACAGAAAATAAATCGCTTAGGAAGAAGTGTTACGACGCATCCTGTGGCCCAGTTCCGTCAGATGAGAGCAAGACCGTCTGTAGTGGAGATGCAAGTGTCTTTCCTTAGGTGGAATTACAGGAAATAAATCGCATAGGAAGAGGCGCTACGACACATCCTATGGACCAGTTCCATCACGTGAAAGAAAACCGGAAAATCTTAAATAAAATCGTTTAATGAAAATAAAGAGATCATCACTGAAATGAGAGAGAGAGAGAGAGACAGAGAGAGAGAGTGTGTGTGTGTGTGTGTGTGTGTGTGTGTGTGTGTGGATATGGCTGGTTAATATATTTTTGTACGTTATTTAAGACTTTATGCAGAGTATGGCGATATTGGAAAGATTCATGTAACACAGAAGAGAACAGTAAGGTAATAAACAAAATAAATTGCGAAGGAAAATGTGTTAGGGAGCTTCTTTAACCAACGGGAATCCCTAAAGTTATCCGTCATGTGATCCTACTGTAACATATTATTATTATTATTATTATTATTATTATTATTATTACTGTTATAGTTGTTGTTGTTATTGTTATTATTATTATTATTATTAAATCTGTGTTTTTCTTGAGGGGCGGGCTGTGTAACGGGGCAGGGGAAAAGCGTGGTTATATCAGTGGCACCACGTGAAGGCTTCCCTCTAGCAACAAAGATAGTAATGATAATAATAATAATAATAAACTATTGAAAGGTTTAGTTCCAACTGAGTCATCGAAATATTAATATATATATATATATATATTTCTCTCTCTCCCTCTCTCTCTCTCTCTCTCTCTCTCTCTCTCTCTCTCTCTACCTTAGCTTCATGTATCAGCTGACTCATTTTTTCTCTTATTCATGCTTCATCCAGACGGTTTTCATCAGCTTAATAAATACTTTTGGCAATAAGGGGGTTTCGATATCACCTTAAGAACGTAGGAGGATATGAGAATGTATTAAGCAAAATAAATCGCTAATGAGAAGGTGCAACGTGTATTCACTGTATGAAGATCAGAAAATTTTATCTCTGGCCATTTTTCCTGTACCTCATGTAATAGTCAGTCGGGTACTTTATTTACTTATTTATTATTATTATTTTGAAGGGAACAGTCGTGCGGGGGTCTGGCCTTTGGTTCCTTCTTCCTTGCACCAGAAATTAACATTAGTAACCTAGTTCATCCTTGCTATGGTTCTTTCACACCAACTTGGCCTAGATTTTCTTTCTTTTGCAGTTTCGCGTAGCTCAGTGGCGCAACAATACAGTACTGTGACTTTCGTAACTTTTCATCCTTTCCGCCGCACTTCTTCGTGACTTGCATCATTCTAGCGTCATTCAAGTGTTGCAACTCTGTAATTGGCAACTCTAAGCCAAGTTAGGGTAAAATGGGTACAGCTGCAAAACACCAGGAAAGACCATCGCCAAAGTGCAGTGCTGGTGAAATATTTAGCCACAGATTTTCACTGATATATAGCAGATGGACCTCGGCGCCTGGGTACTGTAGGAGACATTGGCACTGGTAGTTCTGGCTGTCTGTCTTTCACCAGACGCCAAACAGTATTCGTAAAAAAAAAAAAAAAAAAATGCAGAATGACGTCGAACTCCAATTTTGATAGCATATACACCAAACGTGAAAGGAAATTATCAGAAAAGAAAACGGTGAAGAACAACAAGAAACTAACGTAGATTGTATAAATATTTACCATGCTGAAGTGCAAAGGTCGGAAAAAAATGGAGTTTGGGTTGCACGCTCGGAGAACGCGAAACACCACCCTCCTGGCACGGGGACACAAGCCGGACTGGTGGACGAGACTCGAGGACGAGTGCCGAGACTGGGTGGAACGAGTGGCGACTGACTGGTGGTCGTGGTCTGGCTCCCCGGCTGCAGCTCTGCCAGGTTGGTGGGTGCTGCTGGCACCCAATCCTTCCCGAAATTTCTTCCCCCAAGCGTCCAGACCATCATTTAGCCCAAGTAGAGTCGTGATTAAGAGTTCTTTGACACTGCTTGTTATTTACAGTATTGCGATTTTATCTTGCATTTGGACTTCTGAGTGCAGCACTGTTAATTGTCACAGCCACCTTCCTACGGTACGCTACAGTCTTAGGATACTCAAGAAAGTTAAGTTGCTAATACAGTGCTAAAGTCACTGATGGGCAGTACAATTAGCACCGGTCATAATGACCACCTTGCACCTCACCCGCATCTGTCTGTCTGAAGCCCTCAAACTCATTACCACACCTGTCCTGTGTGTACGTGCAAGGGAAGCGTTGTCTGCGTGTAGGGGGAAGTGATGTGTACATGTATAGGGGGAAATGATGTGTACACGTGTAGGGGGACGTTGTGTATACACGTGTAGGGAGAAGTGATGTGTGCATGTGTAGGGAGAAGTGATGTGTACACGTGTAGGCGGAAGTTGTGTGTACGGGTGTAGGGGAAAGTGATGTGTACGCGTGTAGCGGGAAGTGATGTGTACATGTGTAGGGGGAAGTGGTGTGTACACGTGTAGGGGGAAGTGATGTGTACACGTGTAGGGGGAAGTGATGTGTACACGTGTAGGGGGAAGTGATGTGTACACGTGTAGGGGGAAGTGATGTGTGCACTTGTAGGGGGAAGTGATGTGTACACATGTAGGGGGAAGTGATGTGTACACATGTAGGGGGAAGTGATGTGTACTCATGTAGGGGGAAGTGATGTGTACACATGTAGGGGGAAGTGATGTGTACACGTGTAGGGGGAAGTGATGTGTGCACTTGTAGGGGGAAGTGATGTGTACACATGTAGGGGGAAGTGATGTGTGCACGTGAAGAGGAAAGTGATGTGTACACGTGTAGGGGGAAGTGATGTGTACACATGTAGGGGGAAGTGATGTGTACACGTGTAGGGGGAAATGATGTGTACACGTGTAGGGGGATGTGATATATTGTGCAGATACTAAACAGAATCATCAGGTATGTGAAGAACGAGTGAGAATACCCTAACACCTGTTCCTTAGCGATTTATTTTCTTTACTGGACCTTGGTACTCTTTACTGCACCTTGGTACTCTCGTGTTTAGTGTTTATATCGTTTTATATCCAGGACAGATTACATAATTAACATGAAATTCATTGTTAAGAGCTGGAATAAACCGCTAAGGAAGAGGTGTTGGGGGAGTTACAGGTCCATAAACCGAGGAAAATCGTCCGGTGGCGGAAGGAACGATGTAGAGAAGGGGGTTAGGAACGTTCAGTAGCCGATTTATTCGCTGGTTATTGTATCAAGCGGATCTGATGACGTGTTACCTGAGAAGATAAAAGTGTGATAAATGGTTTGAAATGTTGTGAAAAAGTGAAAAAAAAAAAAAAAAAACAGCATGAAAAAAGTGTGACAAAATATAGCATGAAAAGAGTGTGAGGAATAGTGATAAATGTGAAGAACAGTGTGAAAACGTCCGGTGGCGGAAGGAACGATGTAGAGAAGGGGTTAGGAACGTTCAGTAGCCGATTTATTCGCTGGTTATTGTATCAAGCGGATCTGAAGAACAGTGTGAAAGGGTGCGAAGAAGTGAAGAACAGTGTGAAAAGGGTGCGAAGAAGTGAAGAACAGTGTGAAAAGGGTGCGAAGAAAAGTGAAGAACAGTGTGAAAAAAGTGTGCGAAGAAGTGAAGAACAGTGTGAGGAATAGTGATAAATGTGAAGAACAGTGTGAAAGGGTGCGAAGAAGTGAAGAACAGTGTGAAAAGGGTGCGAAGAAGTGAAGAACAGTGTGAAAAGGGTGCGAAGAAGTGAAGAACAGTGTGAAAAGGGTGCGAAGAAGTGAAGAACAGTGTGAAAAGGGTGCGAAGAAGTGAAGAACAGTGTGAAAGAGGTGAAAACAGTGTGAAAAAGTCATGTGGAAAGTGTGAGACAAGGTGTGCAAAAATTGTAAAATGAGTGTGAAAAAAGTGTGGAAGTGTGTGTAAAGTGTGATACAGTAATGTGCATAAAGTAGTGCGAGACGGGTTTTTTTTTCTTTCACACCTGAGCCCGTATTTTTGTCGTTTAACGCCTCCTCCCTTGCGATTTATTTTTGGGTATGACCGGTTAATGTCTTTGTCCAAACATATAAACCAGTCACACCCAAAAATAAATCGCTAAGGAAAAGGCTATTTATGCAGAATATGGCGATGTTTGAAGGATTTATAGGTCAAGGAAGCTCCCTGACACCTCTTCCTTAGCGATTTATTTTTTGATATGACTGGTTAATATCCTGCTGTACGCTATTTATGCAGAGTATGGCGATGTTTAAAGGATTTATAGGTCAAGGAAGCTCCCTGATACCTCTTTCTTAGCGATTTATTTTTGGATATGGCAGGTTAATATCCTTTTGTGCGATATTTATGCATAGTATGGCGATGCTTGAAGTATATAACAGAGGACAGTAAGGTGAAGTAAAAAAATCGCTTAGGAAAGGGTGTTAGGGAGCTTCTTTACCCCTCGAGAATAAGGGCCTTGGGTTGGTTGACTATGCTCCGTTCACTTTCGGTTGGCGTAAAATTAGCGTGTCTCCATGCTGAACGCTGCGGTCTAACAATAGCTTAACACTAGACTACGATGCTAGTCACGATGAGGTGCTGCGGGAAGATGTAGAGCCGTAGTATCCTCACTTTACCTGCGGGAAATATGCTGCAAAAGGATGACAGTTTTCGCCAAGTTGAAGTGAATAGACTGTAGTACCGATTAAACTAGACGATTAAGGGAAAATTAATGTAAAATGAGTTTGTAAGGAACATGTGTTGAGGGGGAGTAAATGTAAAATAAGTTAGTAGGGAACATGTGTAAGGGAGAATAAGTGTTTAATTAGTAAGGAATGTGAGTTAAGGGAGAATAAAATAAGTTGGTAAGGAACATGTGTTAAGGGTAAATAAATATAAAATCAGTTAGTAAGGAACATATGTTAAGGGAGAATAAAAATAAAATAAGTTGGTAAAGAACATGTGTTAAGGGAGAATAAATATAAAATAAGTTCGTAAGGACCATGTGATAAGGGAGAATAAATATAAAATAAGTTGGTAAGGACCATGTGTTAAGGGAGGATAAATATAAAATAAGTTGGTAAGGACCAGTTGTTAAGGAGAATAAATATAAAGTAAGTTCGTAAGGATCATATGTTGAAGGAGAATAAATATAAACTAAGTTCGTAAGGACCATGTGCTAAGGGAGAATAAATATAAAGTGAGTTAGTAAGGAACATATGTTAAGGGAGAATAAATGTAAGTTAGTAAGGAACATATTTTAAGGGAGAATAGTAAGGAACATGTGTTAAGGGAGAATAACTTAAATAAATTGGTAAGAAACATGTAATAAGGGAGAATAAGTATAAGTTGGTAAGGATCATGTGTTAAGGGAGACTACCGGTGCACAGTTGGTCAGATTCCCTTCACGTCGCCTTCCCTGACCCAACATATCGCTGCGCAATTTCCTGAGTTGTGTAGTTTGGTGAGGTATGACAGGGGGTGCATTTATTATTATTATTATTATTATTATTATTATTACTACTACTACTACTACTATTATTATTATTATTAGTAGTAGTAGTACTGTACTGTAGTTGTATTTTTGTTAATAATATTATTATTGTTTTTATTATTATTAGTAGTAGTAGTAGTAGTATTTTTGTTGTTATTATTATTATTATTATTATATTATTATTATTATTATTATTATTATTATGATTATTCAGATCTGTGGTAGTATCGTATGTGCGTATTTTTTTTTTCTGGCATCTTTTATAATATTTCCTTGTCATTTTTTTTTCTGTGCTGCATGATGTTACTTCTCACATTCTTCTGACTGTTTTGACGTGTGTGTGTGTGTGTGTGGGTGGGTGGGTGTTGGTAGGGAGTTAGGGATAGTCGTCTTTATTATCCTTATCGTCATTTCCATCGCTGCTATGGTTACGTCTCAGCGAAGAGATCCCAACATAGTCAGCTTCACTGGGGAGCTATGGCGGTAAATAAGGGTATCATGGTAGCCTTGTTAATCTATCTATCTATCTATTGCCAGACGCCTCAATCCCGTTTGGGGTGGCCACAAACAAATCGCCTTGTTAATAATGCTGATATTTATGGTTCGTGCGGAAACGAGGGAGCGAAGGGTCCTGACTCCCTAACACCTTTTCCTTAGCGATTAATTTTTGGATATGGGTGGTGAGCATCGTTTTGCTCGTTATTTATGGGGAGTTTGGTGATATTGGCATGATTTAAGTAACAGAAAAGAACGACGAGGTGTAATAAGCACAATAAATCGCCTAGGAAGAGGCGTTAGGGAGCTTCCTTAATCGACGAGGATGCGACCCAAGTGTAGCTGGTTGGTATCGTAACCCCTTAACATCAGTGATTTATTTTGTTCTGGCTACCACGAGACACCATTGCTCAGAGGAGACTTAACGAACTTGAGATTAGATATAGCTTTCATTAACCCTTTCACTTCCAGATATGACGAGAGAGAGAGAGATTCCAGCCATGCACTTGATAAAAATTGCCTTCTGTGGGACATCCGGTCTTCTGTTTTTCCTTTTCTTTCTTATGCTTTTTATGTTTTAACGTAATCCAATCAGTCATAACACAGTGTACTGTAATCCAGTGTAATCTAACACTGCACAATACGTTACATCATATCACAGCACAGCACAGCACAGCACAGCACAGCACAGCACAACTATATAACCTAATGCCCAAACCCATCCTAACCCAACCCATCCAGTCCATTCCCAACCCAACCCAGCTTAAAAGATGTTGATCTGAACACAAGCTTACGAGCATAACCCGACCCAGCTCAACCCGACTTGACCCGACCCGACCCAAAAGATGTTGAAGTGTGAGTGAGTTGTGGAAGCAGTTCAGGAAAAGGAAGGTGAACACAGGATTTTGAGCACAAACGTACGAGCATAACCTAACTCACCCTGTCAGCTTTTTATATTTGTCTTCATTTTTACCTATTTTATTTTATTTGTTTATTTCAGAAAGGACAAGGAACGTGGTTGTTGCTACTTAACCCCGCTGCGTTTGGCCGAGCAAACCCGTCGACCACAGGTAGGCAGCATCTCGCAGGGGGGTTGTCCAATAGGTTCCTTACTCCATTGGTGTGTCTGTGTTGGTGTGGCATGTGTTGTGCAGTGCTACATTATGTGTGTTATGGTGTGTCTGTGTGTTAGTGTGGCGTGTGTTGTGCAGTGCTACATTATCAATGGTATGTTGTGTCTATGTTAGTATGGCATGTGTTGTGCAGTGGTGCATTATGTGTGTCGTGTGTGTACCTATTCTACAAGCAGGGCACGTCCCATCTAATACCTCCCTACCCAATATCCGCTGGTAACTGAGCAGGGCTGGGTGATGTCGTGCTCTAATCCTAGCTAGGTAAACTCGATTATCTATTTTAAGGATGCCTCTCATGGGTGGATGTCAGGAGGGGGCTTGTATTAGAGTGTTCGGATCGGGGTGTTGTATTTCCCTGCGCGTGAAATGGATCAGTATTTTTTTTTTTTTCTCATTGCAAGTGTTGGAGTGTCAGGGGGTGGGATGGTGTTGATGAGGATTTGTTAGTGTTTGTGTGGTGGTAGTTTTACATACCTTGTTGTGTGTGTCTGTCAGTATAATAATTGGAGTGTTGTGTAGTAGTACAGGCTGCCACGTAG
This sequence comes from Coenobita brevimanus, assembly GCF_032717465.1. Taxonomy (NCBI): domain Eukaryota; kingdom Metazoa; phylum Arthropoda; class Malacostraca; order Decapoda; family Coenobitidae; genus Coenobita; species Coenobita brevimanus. The sequence goes on from NC_136992.1 coordinate 27,048,562, forward strand.
AATTGTGTGCCTCTCAGATCAGGAGTTCGAAGCGTGAAGGACTTTGGTTTCGAAGTGTGAGTTGTGGCAGTACAGTAGTTCAGGGAAAGGAAGGTGAATACAGGATGTTGATTCACAGATAACCCATTCAATCCGATGGCGCATTTTCACTTTATTTTAGGTACAGATGGCCACACATGCATCTGGAACAGTGTCAGTGTGATATGCAAGTCTGGCTACGATTTCCGATCATGCAACGTAGTTACTTGGGCATTTGAGCAAATATCTGACACCTCCCTTCATTCCTGCCAGTGCCACCAAAAACCACGTGTTACCGTCAGGGTTGTCAAGTGTGCCATATGCTAGACCCCTGCTACATTGTCAGGGCTGTCAGGGGTATCAAATACTAGACTTTTGCTACACTATCAGGGTTGTCAAGTGTACCAAGTGCTATCTCTGCTACACACTGATGCTGTCCCAGGTTCATGTGTTGCCAACTGAACATCCAGACGATTTTATTCAGCTCGGTAGAGATTTCCAAAGAGGGGGGGTTGATACTTGCATTCATTAACCCCTTTTACCACGAGAGGCATTTCGTAAGTTAAAATATATTAAATAAACCGTCTGGTGAGAAACTGAAGAAGGACCCTTATGGATGTCTGGTGTTAGAGACGACGAAAACGAGCACGAATATTTTATTTTTCGTTATTTGTTCTTTCGTTCATTCATTCATTTATTCGTTGTATTATTATTATTATTATTATTATTATTATTATTATTCTTCCTCACTCTGCCCTAGGGTGGGAAAGGAGGTCCGGATGATGATGATGATTATCATTTATTAATAATATTATTTTCATTTATTATTATTATTATTATTATTATTATTGTTTTGTGCTAGGTGGGGGCGCTCACCATCCACTCACTCGATGTAGTGCTGCTGTCGGGTGTCTGCCCTTACCTCTCCATCCCTCTTTCCTTCCTTCCTCTTCTGTCTTCCTTTCCTTCATTCTTTCTTTCTGCCTACGGGTAACTTTACACTCCCTCTTCTGTCTTTCTTTCATTCTTCTTCCTTCTGCCTGTAAGTGACTCTGTGCTGAGTGACAAGCCAAATGGTTTCCTGTACACCATTAAACCGTTTACTACGCTGGGTGGTAACCATATAACCAAATTTTGGCGCCTGGTGGTTTAGTGGGTAATTATTGCGCTCCAATCGGTTTGAGCCGGTGAAGGTTTATATCCAAGGGGTGGTTGGGGTTGATTTCTCATATAATGCCACTCAGGGATGAGTGAGGCTGGTCACTCATCTTAAATGTCGGGACCAACTGCCTAGCTCCGGGCTCCTACGCTCCTCATGGGGCAATGTAGGATTGGATGATGGATGGACGATGATGATGATGATGATGATTATTATTATTATATTATTATTGTTATTATTATTATTTTCAGTTATATTTATTGCTATTATTACTATATCATTAAGGACAAGGAAGCATTGTAAAGTAAGTTGCTTCACATATAAGTATAAAAACATGTCCAACAATTTTTTAGTGTGGCGGGTGTCTCAGGGAAACAGGAAAAGGGAAGAAGGAAGTGGGAAAACTATCATAAGCCTCCCCCCCCCTCTCTCTCTCTCTCTCTCTCTCTCTCTCTCTCTCTCTCACACACCCACACACACACACACACACACACACACACACAAAACGATCGGGTGATGCGTGTAATCGATTGTATTCTTGCTGCGTCCAGACGATTTTATTCAGCCTGGGGAAGACGGTTTGTATTGAGGGGATAGGGAAGGCAGTATCCAAGCCTTCCAGTGTGAAACCGCTTTGCCAAAATGAAGAATTGACCTGGAGAAAGCAAGAGCAAAATACGCCTTAAAATATACGGCGTAAGGACAGGGTAGGGACAGGCTTATACGAACGTGATCCCAGTCCACTGCAGGCTTTGTACTCTTCCCCCCCCCCCTCTTTTGCAGGCCTTGTGCTTCCCCTCCCCCCATTTTTTTGAAACACTAACTTGGCCCTGTTTTTCGTCCTTTTGCAGCTTATTTCACATAGTTCAGCGGCAGGAACAGACAATACTACGACTCGACATCGTTTTTTTACAAGGTCTAGTTCTACAGTTCTTCGTGACTAGCATCGTAAATCATGGTTATTCTTTTATTATAACTAAGGCCTCAGGATGGAAAGATGGAAAATTTAGGCCAAGAAAAAGCAGTGTAGTTTCCGTAGTAATGGTCCATCCTCCTTACTGGCGAATAAGAGGGAATTGAGGGACAGTTGTATATACAGTATATCTGGGCTGAGGTGCTACCCCGTTATATCTGTGACACCGCGTGAAGGCGTCCCACGTCAGCCGGGATTTCACTGTGGGAAATGCTAATATGCGAGATTTGTGTGTGTGTGTGTGTGTGTGTGTGTGTGTGTGTGTGTGTGTGGTAGAAGCAGGATTCCGGTGGCTTGGACGATGGGGGAATAAATGACTTGGCTATTACTGGGAATATAATTATGTTGATAGTCTCTCTCTCTCTCTCTCTCTCTCTCTCTCTCTGATGATGATAGTGTGATGATGTTTATGATGATGTGATGATCTCTCTCTCTCTCTCTCTCTCTCTCTCTCTCTGATGATGCTAGTGTGATGATGTTTATGATGTGGTGATGTGACTTCCTCTATATCTGATACTTATTTTCTCGTGTAGGCGCAGTGTATAAATAGTTTGCCTGACAGACAGTTGAGCACAGAAATGGAGTATAAACAAAATGCGCGCACACACACACACACACACAGAACTGTCAAGAAACACACCTGGCTGATATTTTAAGTGTGGACAGTGCGTAAGAAAAAGGTCTGAAACCCCTGAAGACGATAATGTAAGTTTTGGTAGATTCTTGCGACCGCTAGACGATTTTTACTTTAGTGGTACCTCTTGTAATGGTAGTGGTAGTAGTAGCAGCAGCAGTAGCAGCGACTCCTCCTCAGCCAGCGCGTGTGTAATAAATGAAGGACTTGGACAATGGATAAAGTAGGAAAAGTTAGAAAGACAGAAGCGGAAATGACTGTAACTACAAATAATGCAACACTATTCGTTTGTGTGTGTGTGTGTGTGAATGATATGGGGCAACAACAGGAAAGTGACTAGGAGGCGCCGATCTAATTATGCTGAGTATTGTTCTTCCCGTAGAATATGACACAAGGTTTACATTTTATGCGTGTGAGCTGTAGAGGGTCATCAAGGGAGACTAGTATTTTTTCTTAGTGCCAGTCTTTCCAGAGAGTACAACACGAAAAAATCTATTGTACAGTAAGGTTTCCAGTTGCATTGCTACATGAAAAGGAACGAGATTTTCTCTCTCTCTCTCTCTCTCTCTCTCTCTCTCTCTCTCTCTCTCTCTCTCTCTCTCTCACACACACACACACACACACACACACACACACACACACACACACACACACACACACACACACACACACACACACACACACGAAGAAAGGCTAGAAAAGTTAAACCTACCAACGTTACGAGAGAAAAGGGAAAGAGGAGACATGATTACGTTGTATAAATGTATCCCAGGAAAAGAGAAAGTAGACATAAATGAATATATAACCTATGGAGAAGTAACATCAAGAGGACACTAGAGAAAAAAAAAAAAAGACGTGATAAAGACCTAAGGAAATTCAGTTTCCCAAATAGGGCAGTTGGTCAGCGGAATGTACTGCCGAATGAAGTAGTGTGTCAAAAGTATTCAAAAATTTGAAGATATGTATGATAAAAAAAGTTTCAAAACACGCGACAGTACGTGCTTGGCTCATTCTTGTAAAGATACAATTAGGTAAGAACAATTAGATAAGATAGGAACACACACACACACACACACACACACACACACACACACACACACACACACACACACACACACACACACACACACACACACACACACAATGCGGCCTTCATGAATTTGGAGAAAGCATATAATAGAGTGGATAGACAAGGATTGTGGAAATTATTAAGAATATGTGGAGTAAATGGGAAGTTGTTGAATGTTGTGAAGAGTATGTATGAGGGTGCTAAGGCCGCAGTACGTGTGGATAGTGAAATGAGTGAACTTTTCTGTTTGAAGGTTGGATTGAAACAGGGATGTGTCATGTCTCCATCGTTGTTCAATCTGTACATGGATGGCCTTATAAAAGAGATACAAGGTAGGGCAGTGGATGTTGGAGTGGCCCTAATGAGAGAGGGCAATGTGTGGAAACTCCCTGTACTGTTGTTTGCAGATGATACTGAGTTGTTAAGTGAAGGTGAAGGAGAGCTGCAAGGCTTGATGGATGAATTTGGGAGAGTGTGTAAGAAACGGAATCTAAAGGTGACTATGTGTATATATATATATATATATATATATATATATATATATATATATATATATATATATATATGTTTTCGTTTCGTTTCGTTTTTAAAGGCTCCTACATGCTTGCATGTGTCGGCCTTGGTCACCTAATGGCGGCTCTCCACGCTGCACGATCCATTGCAGCCTCCCTGTTCAGTCCCTTAACCCTAAGGTCACACTTAATGACCTCGTCCCATGTCTTTCTCGGTCTACCCCTCATAACCTCACCCCCAATATTAACACTTCTCACCTTCCTCACCCAATTATCATCCCCCATCCTCTCCACATGTCCAAACCACCTCAATCTACCTCTCCTCATCACAACACCAATACACTCCAGTCCCATCCTACCTCTCAACTCTTCCATTGTAAACCCAGCCCCTCCAGGCCTTGGACGCAGGGACGCACTGCACATCCACCTAATCATTGTCATTTCTGTACGTCTGAGCCGGCGAATGTCTTCCTCCTTCACTGCCCAGGGCCCGCTGCCATACAGCATTACACTCCTAACACATGCTGCATACAAAGACCCCTTAGCACGTAGGGAGAGCCCTCTCAAAGTCAGGAGAGGCAAGAGCTCCCTGAACTTCTTCCAACCACTTCTCACCCTAGCCACAGAGCTAGCTCCAGCCCACCTCCAGCACACAACATTTCTCCCAAATAACAAAACTCTTCCACACACTCAAGAGATTCACCAGCAAGTTCAATCCTTTCACGTCTGATGATCTCCACCTGCTCACCCCGGCACGCCGTACACATAAAATCAGCATTATCTCGCAGTCTACCTCTGATACCACTACATCTCTTATGCACCCATTTATCACACACACCGCACAAGATGGAATTACTTCCCACGCCCTTGTGGCAAACTGCACATGGCCACTCTCCCTCGTCTTTGACAGTACCGCCACCAACCCTAGATATCATCACTTTTGTTTTATCTGCATTTACCCTTAAACCCTTTTGCCCCATACCATCTCTCCACTTCCTAAACCTTTCCTCCGCCTCCCTTTCATTCTCTGCAATCAACACCAAATCATCAGCATACAACAACTCCCACGGGAGTCCGTTTCTAAAGTCACGTGAAAGGGCTTCAAGTACCATGATTAACAACATGGGACTCAAGACTGACCCCTGATGCACACCAACATTCACGGAAAACTCATCACTCAAATCTCCATTCACTCTCACCTGGATGTGAACACCCACATACATGGCCATAACCACCCTAACCAGCCACTCCTCCAAGCCAAGCTTTCTCATTGCCCATTTCACCACCTCTCTAGGGACTCTGTCAAAGGCCTTTTCCAAATCAACAAAAACAAAATAAAGATCCCTTCTCCTACCAATATATTTTTCCTGAAGCTGTCGAACAATGAATATGGCATCAGTGGTCCCCCTACCTGGCATAAACCCAAACTGCATCCCATCAATATTCACTCTTTCTCTAATCATACCTTCTAAAACTCTCTCCATTACCTTCATTATCTGATCTAAAAGCTTGATACCTCTATAATTTCCTCTTTCCAGGGCATCACCCTTCCCTTTATACACATTTACAATTACACTCTTCAGCCAATCATCTGGGACAACACACTCATAAATAATCCTATTTATCAGGTCAGTGACTAAACTCACCCCTATATCGCCTGAGGCCTTCAACATTTCGGCAGTCAACCCAGACACACCTGCTGCCTTCCCCACCCTCATCCTGCCTATTGCCTCACTCACAGTAGCAGTATCAATCAAAGGCCAAGGGCCAGACACTGGATCTGCTGGCTCCAAATCTTCCCTGTCCCAGTCAAACTCCTCATTCAACAACCGGTTACAATGCTCTCTCCATGCATCTTTAATATCCTCACTGTTCACCACTACCCTTCCTTCATCATTCTTCACACACTGCTCATATATATATATATATATATATATATATATATATATATATATATATATACACACTACACACACACACACACACACACACACGGTATATATATAATGCTGCTATAAACACAGTAGACTTGTAGCACCACCGTAGCAATGTATTTTGAGTATTACACCTAATGAGGTTGTTCTGTGTACACTGCATTATTAATAGCAAAACAATATTGTTGTTTCTTCTCTACAAGTAATGTAGCAAGGAATAAAAGTGTGTGTAGGGGGAGGGGGGCTATGTTAAGCAGACGAGAATACATGTCATTATCCAGTTAGCGGCAAGGCTGGTGTCGTGGCGCAAGAAGCCTACCGTTGCAGCCCGTAACACATCCGCATAATAACTTGTTTTATATTTGCTGATGTTCTCGAAATGAATGGATCTTGAATTTGGCTCTGTTATTTTTTATTTTTATTTATTTATTTTTTTTAGGCAACACTTGCGGGCTTTGGCCTTTGGTTCCTTTTTCTTTGCATTAAAAGAAAAGTCCAAATTTTCATCCTTTTACGGCTTATTTCACGCAATGAATGGCTATATATATATATATATATATTCCATTCCACAGCACTCCTTCGTGACCAGCATTTTTTTTTTTTTTTTTTTTTTTAATAAGCTCCGGCATAATAAGGCAGATCTTTGGCTCGACTTTCTTGAATAGCACTTCTTCGTGGCAGGCATGGTCTCTTCAGTTCTGTGTATGTACTTCCTTGTCACAGCACTTGTTTGTCACTGGCGTGGTCAGTTCTGTGGCTTTACGTCCTTTTCAAAGCACTTCTTCGAGACTGGCATCATGGTCAGTTCTGTGGATCTGTTTTCCGTTCACTACCTTTTCATGGCACCTCCTCGGGACTAGCACATGCAGTTTGTGACTGTACGTCCTTTTCATGGATCATCCTGGTTGACATCATGCTCTCTGTGTCGTGTGTGTGTGTGTGTGTGTGTGTGTGTGTGTGTGTGTGTGTGTGTGTGTGTGTAATTCATGTCGCCAGCTGACTGTCTTAATTATTTTATTACCCTGACTTGTGTAATACTTGGCTCTTCCCTTAAGTCGACTTTTAAAACCCTTGAGCTCCATGTCCTTTTATCGTTATTACTATTATTATTATTATTATTATTATTATTTCTTATTGCTTAAATATTTGCCTAAATATCCCTGAAGAGGATAGTAAAATATAATGCCCTTAGTAATTTAATATCGCCATACTTTGCGTAAATAAAAAAACGATATTAGCTAGCCGTATCAAAAAATAAATCGGTAAGGAGGAGGTGTTAATAAGCTTCCTGTCCGCAAAAGAATACCAGTCTGAATCTCTGTTGGAACAGTTGAAAGCAAAAATTCACGTAGTATTTCACCTCTTCTTCTTTTCCTCTCCTGGCTAATATTCCTAAGCTGGGAGAGGCTCGGTATACTTCACTTCTCACCTCGTTCTGTCTAGTTTGATGCGTCGGGGGGGAAAGTGACGAGTTTGCCGTAAAGACGAAGGAGACGCAGTGGAAAAATAGGCGAACTTTTGTATCTGACTGTGCCTTCATCCCTCTCATATACAGCCACACCTATTGCATCCTTGGTCTACCTCTCCTTCACCCAACCACGTCACTCCTTACCTCACATACTTCGGTAATTTGTTCCTCGTTTACTTTCCTTCCTTACCCCATTCTCATATATCCTGCCTCATACACTGTCCCACATTGCCATTGGTGCGTCTTCATGTACCGTCTTTCATATATCTTTACACACTGTTCCTAGTCTGTCACCATACACCTTTACACACTATTCTATGTCTATCTTCATTTGCCGTCTTTCATATACTATCAGGCACTGTCCTTTTTTTTTTTTTTTTTTTTTTTTTAGCATACGGACAGCCTCATCCTATAGTCCACTAGGTTCACATGCAGTTGAACCCATACACCGCTCCTGTTCTACTTGCTTTTACACCCAGTGCTCCGTCCGCCTTCCCTTGTTACCACGATTTGCTTGTACATTATCGAAGGCAATTTTCCCCTTTCCCCCGTTCCTTCCCCTTCCTCCCTCCTCCCCTCGCCCTTCACCTCCCTCCTCCCCTCGCCCTTCACCTCCCTCTCTTGTCCTCTGCCTTCCCCCACACTCCTCCCCCCCCTCCCTTTCTTCTCCCGCAACACTCCATTACTTTCTCATCCTCTCCCTCCCCAACACCTCTTCTCCCCTTTCCACACTGTCCCCCTTCACCGCACCCGTTCTCCTTCGTCCTCCAGTCTCTTCCTCCACTTTTTCCCCCCTCCCTTTCCCCCTCCCCCAGTCTTTCACCTTCCTTTTCCCCCTCCCCGACACTTTTTCTCTTTCCCCCCTCCGTCACTTTCCCCTTCCCTTTCCCCCACCCCCACACTCTTTCCCCTTCCCTTTCCCCCACCCCCACACTCTCTCACCTTCCCTTTCCCCCACCCCCACACTCTTTCACCTTCCATTTCCCCTCCCTCACTCTTTCTCCTCTTTCCCCCTCCCCCACACTCTTTCTCCTTCCCTTTCCCTCTCCCTCACTCTTTCCCCTTCCCTTTCCCCCTCCCCAACACTCTTTCCCTTTTCCCCCTCCCCCACACTCCTGCCCCTTCCCTTTCCCCTTTCCTCCACACTCTTTCTCCTTCCCTTTCCCCTTCCCTTTCCCCCTCCCCAACACTATTTCTCCTTCCCTTTCCCCCTCCCCCACACTCCTGCCCCTTCCCTTTCCCCCTCCCCCACACTCTTTCCCTTTCCCCCTCCCCCTTCTCCCCCTTCCTCCCCTCCCCCCCTGAATAACGTGGCATCTGACTCAGCGCTGCCCCTGAGAGAGAGAGAAACGTATCCCCTGCTTATTGTCCCCGTCACAATCATCGCTCACCTCTCGTGTACGTAAACTGCTGGATGTACGCCTTTGTGTATGTAAACTGCTGGATGTGCGCCTTTGTGTACGTAATCTGCTGGATGTACGCCTTTGTGTACGTAAACTGCTGGATGTAAGCCTTTGTGTACGTAAACTGCTGCATGTACGCTTTTGTGTACGTAGACTGCTGGATGTAAGCCTTTGTGTACGTAATCTGCTGCATGTACGCCTTTGTGTACGTAAACTGCTGGATGTAAGCCTTTGTGTACGGAAACTGCTGGATGTACGCTTTTGTGTACGTAGACTGCTGGATGTACGCCTTTATGTACGTAAACTGCTGAATGTACGCTTTTGTGCACGTAAACTACTGTAGGTACGTCTTTGTGTACGTAAACTACGTGTACGTCTTCACTACCCACACGCGTCCATCAGCACTCCTGAGGCTCCCGTGACTCAGCTGAATAAAATCGTCTGGCGTTAACAGGAATAAAGAGTTCTCGCCACCATGAGAGAACGGTAGCGGCATTGACATCCTCACACCCCTTAACGACTCGCTCAGGTGAATATAATCGTCTGAGATGAGTAAAATCGTCTGGCAGCTGGAATAGAACACTGGAGCCGTCTTAACCACCTGAATCTTTTGTTAATTTTCTCTCTTGGTTTCATGGTACTGTATTTTCACTTTTTTTTTTCCTTTTTTTTTTTTTTTTTTTTTTTTTGCCAAGGATAGACGTCGAGGTAAGTAGGTTGCGTGTACTGTTTAGTGACCCCTTCCATTAAATATCTTTTCACTAAGACGAATATATCTACAGTGAGAGAGAACTAGTGGCTGATTGTGTGTGTGTGTGTGTGTGTGTGAGAGAGAGAGAGAGAGAATGCCTGAGTGCATAAAGCAGTATGAGAGTGGGAATGACGAAGAACGTGTGCATGCATGTGTGTGTGTGTGTGTGTGTGTGTGTGTGTGTGTGTAAGAGAGAGAGAGGGGGGGAAGAAACCAGTTAACTAGTGGCTGATTGTGTGTGTGTGTGTGTGTGTGTGTGTGTGTGTGTGAGAGAGAGAGAGAGAGGGGGGGGGGAAGAAACGTATTCACCCAGTAGTCAGTAATCCGGCGGCCACAGAACGATACATACGTACACATATACTGTACACCGACATACCTACATACATGAATGCCTTTATACACGCAGACCTACACGCAGCCACGCATATTCCTCGCAGATACGTACATACATACATAAAAATATTACTTGAATACATACATTGATATTCTTTTATATATATATATATATATATATATATATATATATATATATATATATATATATATCTTTGTTTCAGTATAAAGGAAGAAAATATTATCTTCTACAACAGTATCATTTTGTAATTTATTTTTTGTTACTTTCTTATTATTTTATTATATTTTTACTTGAGACTTACAGCACCTCTTGTACTTAAAAGGTTAATGAAGACTGAATTTAGTGACCTCAGTTCGCAAAGTCTCCCCCCTCCCCCAAGCATATTTTATTCCGGTGGGAGACTGACTGGAAGAGTATATGAGTGAGGTGGAGAGTGGAGGAGACCAAGGATGAGGAGGAAGGGTAGAGTGGAGAGATATATGAGAGAGGGTGTGTCAGTTCTGGAGAGATAGGAGAGAGGGGTGTGAGTTGGAGGGATGGAGTGGGGAGAGGAGAGTGAGGGTGTGTGAGTTGGAGGGATGGAGTGGAGAGATAGGAGAGAGGGGTGAGAGTTGGAGGGATGGAATGGAGAAGGGAGAGTGAGGGGGTGTGAGTTGGAGGGAGTGGAGAGACAGGAGAGAGAGAGTGTAAGTTGTAGGGATGGAGTGGAGAGATAGGAGAGAAGGGTGTGAGTTGGAGGGATGGTGTGGAGAGAGGAGAGTGAGGGGGTGTGAGTTGGAGGGAGTGGAGAGAGAGAAAGTTGGAGGGATGGAGTGGAGAGATAGGAGAGAGGGTGTGTGAGTTGGAGGGATGGAGTGGAGAGAGATAGGAGAGAGGGTGTGTGAGTTGGAGGGATGGAGTGGAGAGAGATGGGAGAGAGGGATTGTGAGTTGGAGGGATGGAGTGGAGAGAGATAGGAGAGAGAGTGTGGGAGTTGGAGGGATGGAGTGGAGAGAGATGGGAGAGAGGGATTGTGAGTTGGAGGGATGGAGTGGAGAGAGAGGGGAGAGAGGGGATATGAGTTGGAGGGATGGAGTGGAGAGAGATGGGAGAGAGGGTGTGTGAGTTGGAGGGAGGGCAGGAAAAATGACAGAGTACAGTGCGACATGGAGGCGATTTGTTTGTGACCACTGCATACCGAAATAAGGCTTCTAACGATAGATAGATAAATAGATAGACAGGTAGGTATATCGATGGTAGTTAAATAGTAAGAGGTAGATAGATCGATAGTAGGTAAATAGTAATAGATAGATGAATAGATAAAGAGACAGCAAGAACATAACGATAAATGCGTCCTTGTAGTGAAGCGGTGGAATTTGTTAATAAAATACTAGAGTTGACCCCATCACGAGAGGGTTAATTGTATAGTTAATAGAGCCTTCTATGATCCACTCAGCTGAATAAAACCGTCCGTCGCTGCAGGAATAAAGTACTAGAGTTGTCCTGGCCAGGGAGGGGTTAATAGTATCTTTATTTACACGAAGGCTGGTATCGCTCACTCAGCTGAATAAAATCGTCTGGTGTTGAAATAAATTACTAAGACACATTAGAAGGTTGATGGTATGTGGCAGAGTGGAGGAGGGAGGGAGGGATGTTGGTGGAGAGGCAGGATGGAGGGGTTGATGGAGTGGATGGAGGATGGAGGGGTTGGTGGAGAGGGAGGAGGATGGAGGGATGTTGGTGGAGAGGCAGGAGGATGGAGGGGTTGGTGGAGAGGGAGGAGGATGGAGGGGTTGATGGAGAGGCAGGATGGAGGATGGAGGGGTGGATGGTGGATGGAGGGGTTGATGGAGAGGCAGGATGGAGGGGTGGATGGAGGATGGAGGGGTTGATGGAGAGGCAGGATGGAGGGGTGGATGGAGGATGGAGGGGTTGGCTTAGAGGGAGGAGGATGGAGGGGTTGGCTTAGAGGGAGGAGGATGGAGGGGTTGGCTTAGAGGGAGGAGGATGGAGGGGTTGGTGAAGAGGGAGGAGGATGGAGGGATGTTAGTGGAGAGGGAGGAGGATGGAGGGGTTGGTGGAGAGGGAGGAGGATGGAGGGGTTGGTGGAGAGGGAGGAGGATGGAGGTGTTGGTGAGGAGGATGGATCGAGGGATTGATGGAGAGGGAGGAGGATGGAGGAGGAGCTTGGTGGAGAGAGAGAGGAGGGGGGTGTAGGGCAAGAAATACTGATCCGTATTATCATGTTAACCCTTCAGGTATTTACACCCACCAGGGCCAAGATGTGTGTGTGTGTGTGTGTGAGAGAGAGAGAGAGAGAAAGGGAGGGAGACAGGAGGGTGAAAATAATGTTGCCTTTTCCAGAACTGTCAGGCAGGTAAGTAGGTAAACAGGTAGATCAGCACTGAATCATGGGGTAGACAGGTAGATCAGCACTGAATCATGGGGTAGACAGGTAGATCAGCACTGAATCATGGGGTAGACAGGTAGATCAGCACTGAATCATGGGGTAGACAGGTAGATCAGCACTGAATCATGGGGTAGACAGGTAGATCAGCACTGAATCATGGGGTAGACAGGTAGATCAGCACTGAATCATGGGGTAGACAGGTAGATCAGCACTGAATCATGGGGTAGACAGGTAGATCAGCACTGAATCATGGGGTAGACAGGTAGATCAGCACTGAATCATGGGGTAGACGGGTAGATCAGCACTGAATCATGGGGTAGACGGGTAGATCAGCACTGAATCATGGGGTAGACGGGTAGATCAGCACTGAATCATGGGGTAGACAGGTAGATCAGCGTGAATCATGGGGTAGACGGGTAGATCAGCGTGAATCATGGGGTAGACGGGTAGATCAGCGTGAATCAGGGGGTAGACGGGTAGATCAGCGTGAATCAGGGGGTAGACGGGTAGATCAGCGTGAATCAGGGGGTAGACGGGTAGATCAGCGTGAATCAGGGGGTAGACGGGTAGATCAGCGTGAATCAGGGGGTAGACGGGTAGATCAGCGTGAATCAGGGGGTAGACGGGTAGATCAGCGTGAATCAGGGGGTAGAGGGGTAGATCAGCGTGAATCAGGGGGTAGACGGGTAGATCAGCGTGAATCAGGGGGTAGACAAGTAGATTGATTCAAGTGGCTTTATTAGTGTCGGTGGAGTGGTTTTATTTTTGGAGCAAAGCACTTGAAGGTATGAGAGAGAGAGAGAGTGTCTGAGTGTGCATAAACCAGTGTATGAGAGAATGTGTAGTGACGAAGAACGATTGTATGTATGTTTGTATGCGTGTATATATGTGTTATGGCTAGTGAGGGAAAAGATAACGTATCCATACAGTAATCAGTAATTCGGCGCATGCAGTCCATACACATACATACATACATAAATACATACATGCATAAGTACACATATACACCCATAAATACAAGGTCAGTTTTGAAATCAGTAATTTTTTTATGAGGTAAGTAAGAAAGCAATTTATCCTTAACCCTTTCTCTGCGATGATGTCTGCTTTCAATCTTGTTAGAGAGAGAGAGAGGACATGGAAGTTTGGGTGACTGCGTGCTGTGTGTGTGTGTGAGAGAGAGAGAGAGAGAGGGGAGTAGAAAGGGAGGAAGTTACGCCACTGCCAGTCATTATTCCAGAACAATAAGGCAGAGGTAGGCAGATTGGCAGGCAGGTAGTAAGGTATACAGGTAGGAAGGCTTATGTATAGGTAGACAGGTAGGTATGCAGGGAAATAGATAGGCAGGTAGAGATAGACAGTAAGGATTATAAGTATAGGTAGACAGGTAGGCAAGGGAATAGATAGGCAGGTAGGAAGGAAGGTTTATAAGTGTAGGTAGACAGGTAATTAGACAGACAGGCAAGCAGGTAGATAAGTAGGTAAGTAGGCAGATTAGCACTGAGGTAGAAGACATGTTACAAATAGGTCGATTAGCAGGGAGGTAAACAGATTAGGTTAGGTCGGGTAGAAATGAGTAGATTAGACAGGTGAACACTGAGGCACTAATTCCTCATTGCCAGGTGAGTCTAATCGTGTGATGTTAATTGGCTAGAGTTGTCCCGGCCATGAGAGGGTTAATTAGTTGCCAGATAGAGGAGTAGATCGGAATTCACCCCGGCAGATAGATAGATGAACACAAGCGTAGGGTAGAGGGGTAGATTAAGACCCAGGTAACGTTTATTAGGTACTTTATTTGTGTGTAATTGAAGTGGTCTTATTTTTAGAACACACACACACACACACACACACACACACACACACACACACACACACACACACACACACACACACACACACACACACACACACACACACACACACAGATGCCTTTCACCCCCAAGTCATGCGGATGTTTGGCGGAAAGACAGGTGACTGAAGGGATGACGCAGATTTCCTGTTATTGCCCATTAAGTCTCGGGAATTATATGGTGGGGGTTCTTATGCATATTTACCACCAAAGTCCTATCGTAACTGTGTGTGTGTGTGTGTGTGTGGTGGTAAAGAAAGGAGGGCAGGCAGGATGGTAGTTGTGTGTGCTCGCATAACAATACGTGCCTGATACCTCATACCTATCTGCTGACTAATACTGCCTTACACACCTGCCTCACCGCACTACCTTACCCACCTGCCTCACACACCTACCTCACCCCACTGCCCTACACACCTGGATGTGATTCGCGTATTGTCACAAGTTTCGGGATTATAAAGTCTGTAAATAGGTAGATAGATGTATAGGCATTGATGGATAGATAGGTAATGCATAGGTGGATAGATAGATAGACAGACAGGTAGATAGTTAGGCTGAAACAAAACTAGGTAGACATAGATAAAAACAGATGGATGGATAGATACAGAAATAGGTAAGTAGATATAGGTACGTATAGGTAGATACAGAAACGTGACGCTAATTTTACAGTAAGAGGCAAAAGCTATCCTACCATTCCACTGCGTCTGCGTCACACTTAGGGCATGTCCGTCACCTTTCACCCTGACGCATCATACTAAAGAGAGTCGTCTGTGGGCGGAATACAAGCCAGGAAAGGAAAGTGAGGAGAAGAGGTGAAATACTAGGCCTTGGGTTCCTTCTTCCCTGCATTTAAAAAAAAAAAAGTGTACCCGTGCGCTAGGTGTGAGAGCAACGCGTGGTTAATTTTGTTTTTATTTATTTATTTATTTAATTTTTTCAGGGATTCGGAAGGGTGATGGTGCTGAGATGAATATATACCATAGTTGAAACAAGGACAGTATTAAAAAAAAAAAAAATGGCCGCATCTACCACCACCACCACCACCACAACAACAAGGTATGTGTTATCCTTTGCAGTTATTATATCGTTTCACATTTTAATACGAAAAATTATGGTATTAGCCAAACACTGTGAAAAGTTTGTGGTGTCGGGAGGTGGAATAAGTGGGTTTCGGAATTTATTGAATAATCTCGTTATTTATCGTTCAGAGGTGTATCTTATTTATGTCCGTAACCGAACCTTACGTCTTATAACAGAGAGAGAGAGAGAGAGAGTTACAAAGATAAGTTAGTATCTCAAAGACCGCGTACTAAGGAGATATTTCTTATTTGCATGGGAATGCATATCAGTTTGCAATCATTCTGGTTTGAGTAAGATCCTATCGAGGTTTCTTTTAAACAGCTCTACTGTAGTACTATTAACAGCATCCATCGGGAGTCTGTTGCAGGTGAAGTAGGTCTTGTACGTGACGAAGTTTTCACATGTTGATGTCAAATCTTTTCACTTCCAGCTTTCAGCCATGTTGATTTCGTGTTGTGTCTTTCCTAAGTGTGGGTGACCAGAACTGCACAGCGTACTCTAGATGCGGCCGTATGGTGTGTGTGTGTGTGTGAGAGAGAGAGAGAGACTTAATGTGATCTTCGTCCTTTCATAGTGACATGTTATACTTAGAAGAACATAAAATTCTCTTCGTTATCAATGCCCGTTTTGATGTCGACATGATTATATTTAATTAAAGATATATAATCATGCCACATATACAAAAAAAATAGTAAGGAAGAAGTGCTAGGAAATTGGCTAAGTCGACGAGGCATTTTATCATCTCTCTCAGATAATATCTGTATTTGAAAGGGTAATACTCGCGTCTGTATTACTTCGTAATAAGCTGTAAATCAGGAGAGAATATTAAGGGTGTAAGAGGCAGGTTAAATCACAAAGGAAGAGGTGATTGAGAACTTCCTTGTCGTATTAGGTGTAACAAGCAGGATAAATCACAAAAGAAAAGGTGTTTGGTAGCCTCCTTGCCGTATAAGATTGTATGAAAGTTTGTGGTTATTGGAGGAGAGGGAGACTGAGGATTAAGGTGTCAGAACCAAGACAAATCGCAAAGGAAGAGGTGATGAGGTGGGAAGGCATGTGATGGAGTGTGTTGTGTCTTTACTGAGTAGGGACAGAAATGCTATGAGATACGTTGCTTCACGTCGCCACTTTCTTCATGCAAGGCCGGGCGAAAAGGGTTGTTGTTGTTTTTGTAGTAGTAGCAGTTGTTGTTATTGTAGTTGTGGTGGTAGTAGTAGTGGAAAAAGGAAGAGGAGGAGAAGACAGCACCTGACATTGTAGGAAAATTGAAGGGGTGTGGAGCGTAAGGCGAGGGAGATGAAGGCGAGAAAAGGAAATGTGATCTTCATTTCCACCCACGACCTTGGCTACGGGCGTGTGTCATTTAGGAGTAGAGTTTCACCTCCCCTTCAGATGGAAATGTGGGAGTGGGAGGAGACGGATGGGTGAAAGGAGAAAGATGAGGGAAGGGGGAGAGGGAGGAGTAAGGAAAGGTGGTGGAGACGGGAGGGGGAGAGAGGAAGGAATGGCGAGAGGAGGAGGGAGGGGTGAGAAGGTGGGGCAGTGGTGGGGGGAGACGGAGGAGGGAAAGGGTGAATAGGGAAGACGGGAGTAGGAAGGAGGGCAAGGAGTACAAAGGAAAGCAAACAGCAACAGACCTGTCCGTCCTTTTATGGCTGTTTGGTACAGGGAAAGATACCGCTAACAAAACTGTGGAAGACAAGGATAGACAAGCATAAAGGGAGAGGGAGAGGAAGGGGAAAGAAGAGAATAAGGAGAGAGACTAGAGAAGAGGAAAGGGTGAAGAAAGGCGGGACAGTGGTGGGGGAAACGTGAGAGGGTAAGGGTGAAGAAAGAGAGGAAGGGGGAGGGAGAGAAATGAAGGAAGGTGGGAGACGAGAGGGAGAAGAAATGTGGGAGGGGAGGGTGAGTGGAGACTGGAAGGGGGAGAGAAATGGAAATAGGAAGAGAATTGAGGGAAAGAGGCAGGGGTAGGGAGAATGTGGAGGAATGGGAAGGGGAGATGAGAGATGGAATGAGGAGGAAAGAGAGGGGGAGGAAAACTGGAAGTCGGATGGTGGAAAAAGAGGAGTGGAGGGGAGGAAAGTAGGAAGGGAGGAAAAAGGTGTGGGAAGATGTTTACACTTCTGGTTGACCGACTGTGCTGCGTTGCATTATTTTTTATTTTTTATTTTTTTTTTTCACATTCGCCCTTACGTCACTCATTCTCTCTCTCTCTCTCTCTCTCTCTCTCTCTCTCTCTCTCTCTCTCTCTCTCTCTCTCTCTCTCTTATCGTCATTGTCTTTGTTATTATTAGTGTTGGTATTACTGGGAAGGGCAGGGAAGATGGGCGAGAGGGAGGAAGAAAGGAGTAGGGGGAGAAAGTAATGAGGGAAGGAGGGGGGAGGGGAGAAGGTGATGGAGGGAGGGAGATAAAAGGGAAGTAGAGAAAAAAGTTGGAGAGCGAGAAGGAGGGGAAAGGTAGGGGGGAGGGAAGAGGGAGGGAGAATAGGAGGAAACGGAAGAAAGAGGTTGGGAGCTGAAAGGAGAGAGAGAAAGAGAGAGAGAGAGATGAGGGAGGGGGAGTAGAAAAGGTAGAGGGAAATAATGGAAATGGGAGAAAGGGAGAGATGAAGATAGGAGAGTAGATAGGAAGTTCAGATAACGTGAGGCCTGTTGAGTGTTATCGAGGTTATCTGTTGAAGTAAAGATAATTATAATAAAGATATAACCAACGTGTGTGGGGAAAGGATAGAGAAGAGGAAGGGGGGAAGGAGGAAGAAGGATGTTGGAAGAGAACTGGAGGGGGAAGAGTCTGATGAGAGAGAGAGAGAGAGAGAATGTGAGACTGAGGGTGAGAGGACGTAACATAAAAGCTTAAATGAACACTGATAGAAAGTGGCATCCCCCTCCCCCTTTCTCCCTTCTCACTCCCTCCCCTATCCCCTCCACCATACTCATACCTTACCCCTCACCACTGCCTCCCCCTTCCACCCCACCTCATACCCCCTCTACTCCTGGCCTTCCCTTCCCACCCACCCCCACTTCTACCCCCCCTACACCTCACACCAACCCCCCACCCTTCCACTCCTCCCCCTACTCTTACCTTTCCCCACCCTGTCACTATCCTCTCTCAGTCTCCTCCTCCCCACCCCTATCCTCCATCTACTACCCCCTCTTCTCCCCCTCCACCCCTCTCCACCCCACCCTCACCCCATCCACCCAGCATCTGTCTTTCGTCACATCCTGTTTCATTCCAACCTTAACTATTTCTTATCCTGTTCTGG
Organism: Coenobita brevimanus; assembly: GCF_032717465.1. Classification (NCBI taxonomy): domain Eukaryota; kingdom Metazoa; phylum Arthropoda; class Malacostraca; order Decapoda; family Coenobitidae; genus Coenobita; species Coenobita brevimanus. Next base: position 27,067,420 of record NC_136992.1, read on the forward strand.
GACGAGGTTAACCCTTAGCAAAATTGTCTATCAGTGGCCTTCGTGTGGTCGATAGGTGGAAACGTAAATATTATTCGTCATATTCATGAGTCATGTTCATCGTGGTAAGATCGAGAGACGTCATTTTCAAGCCTATTGATCACTATCTTGCGTTCATTATCACTCATCTTTTCGGTCACTGTCTTTCGTTCATTATCACTCATCTCGTATCATGTTCAGTAGTGTTATATTTGTTAGTCGAGCTTGTCATGTTCACCACTGCTAATCATCTCGTCTCTTTCATCGTCATTTTCGCCATTCGTATTCATCACTAACTCATTTGCCTCGTTATTTTCATCATTCATTTTCATTACTCATTTATCATTACGGTAATCAGTCATTCACCGTCTTATTCAAATTCATTCATCATCATTTTCTTCATTCGTACTCATCGTCACCATAAAGTCATATTCTTTCCTCATATTTAGTCATATTCGTTATCCCTCGTCATATTCATGGGTTATTATCTTTAGAGTTGTGTTCGTCAGTTATTCATCATCGTCATTCATCAGTTATACTCGTCATAGTTCTGTGTCATGTTCATCAGTCATTCGGCGTTATATTCATGCAATTATACTTCGTCATATTCATCTGTCATATTCGTCTTCATCGTCTGTCTATCCATCTATCTATAGCCAGACGCCTTAATCCCGTAGGGGGTGACCACAAACAAATGTCACCCTGTCCCCTGCCATTTCATTGCCCTCCCCTCAGCCTGCTCCCCCTCTCTCATATACCATCCCTCCATCTCATCCTCGGTCTTCCTATCCCTCTTCCCCCTTCACTTCATTCACATACACTCTTCCAGTCAGTCTTGCACTCCAACCTCTCCACGTAGCCAAACCACCTTAATGTATTTCTCCTAACGCTTTCTGTAACATCCACATGCACACCACAACGCTCCTTCACTTCCTCATTTGTCAGTCTGTCTCCATGTAACCCCACATGCTCCTCTCAAATTACTCATTTTCACTGCCCTCACCCTTGACTTGCGTCATTCCAACAAGGTTCAAGCTTCACTTCCATACGTTATGGTTGGTATCATAATACTATCATGCAGCTACTTTTTTACTGCATGCTCACTTCAACATTATCAATTATTTCAGTGAACCCTGGTGTACCCTTTCAAGCACTTCTTCCTCCAAACTTCCCTCCTTTCTCATTACACTACCCAAGTACAGTACTTAAATGCACTCGCATTTTCCATTTCCTCACCATCCAGTCTCTCTGTACTTTCGGTTACTTCATTTCTTTCGAAGACCACAACACTCTTCCCTTCATTCACCTTTAGATTCCGTTTCTTATAAACACTCCCAGCCTCATTCACCAAGCCTTGCAGTTCCCCTTCGTCTTCATTTAACAGTACAGTATCATCTGCAAACAACAGAACGTGAAGTTTCCAAACACTGCCCTCTGTCAGTAGGGCCGCTTCAACATCTACTGCCTTACGTTGTATTTCTTTTATGATTCCATCCAAATTCAAATTGAACAACCATGGATACATGACACATCCCTGTTTCAGTCCAACATTCCGAAAGATATATTCACTCAGTTCACCATCCACACGCACTGCAGCCTTAGTACCCTCACACATACTCTTCACGGCATTCAACAGCTTCCCATTTACTCCACATATTCTTAAAATTTTCCACATTCCTTGGCTATCCACTCTGTCGTGTGTTTTCTAATATGTATAATTTTTTGTTTTAGTATTAGTTTCACAGTGATTTTACAGTCTTGTTGAGTTAGTAATTTGCGGTTGAGAGAGAGAGAGAGAGAGAGAGAGCGTTCTGTTTGTGCATTAACCAGTTGGGTACGGGAATGTGTGTGTGTGTGTGTGTGTGTGTGTGTTAGAGAGTTGGGGCTGATTGTGCATTAACCAGTTTGGGTGAGAGATTGTGTGTGTGTGTGTGTGTGTGTGTGTGTGTGTGTGTGTGTGTGTAATAATTTAGGTAGATAAATAGATAGACATAATTATATAGATAGATATAGTTTCAAAGAGGGTACCGTACTTATGAGAGGACTGGGACTCACGCTCGTAACTAATTATGAAACACACACACACACACACACACACACACACACACACACACACACACTCATTTTACGTCTTATTTTAGTTATAATTTTCACTGTCATTTTTCTCAGTCTTATCGTCACCGTGAGTCATGTTCTTCACTCTCATATATGTGTTTGTAGTAATAGTTTGATGGTGATTTTCCTCGCTTGGTGATTTCAGTGCTTTGTGATTGAGAGAGAGAGAGAGAGAGAGTTTCTGAGAACGCGTACGTATGAATGGGCTGGCGTGTGTGTAGCTATGTGAATTTTTTAACCTTGAGATCTTCCACATTGTCCTCCATGCTTCTCTCTCTCTCTCTCTCTCTCTCTCTCTCTCTCAGATTTTAACAAACTCTCAACTGCATCCCTCGTTCCCTCGTAGTAGGTTTATTAAGTATAGAAGTTGATAGATAGGTAGATAAATGGGAGATTGAATTATTAGACGACAAGTAGATACTGAATTGGCAAGTAGGTATATTGAATTACAACCCCAGTGTCCTTTGGTACATCGTTGCCGTACCTTTGATATTTTCAGGGTTTGTTGCATGTACGGGACAGCTGTGTGTGTGTGTGTGCGCTGTGTGTGTGTGTGTGTGTATGTGTGTGTGTGTGTGTGTGTGTGTGTGTGTGTGTTTTCAAAGATGAAGATCCCTAGCCCCTTTCAGCTCAGTTGGTGGCCTAGTGTTGTCAGATTGGAGGCCCCACTTACTTAGTAACGAAGGAGACTCTTTCGTGCCTCATAACGAAGGCTTATCGAATTCGTTGCGGTTGTAGGAGTGGCCCAGTTCCATCAGGTAGAGAGAGAGAGAGAGAGAGAGAGGTGGATAGATAGGTAGGTAGATGGATAGAGACAGACGTAGATAGATAGGTAGAGAGAGGTGGGTAGAGAGAGAGAGAGAGAGAGAAACTATCGTATCCCCGGTGCAGAAGCGTTGGGTGATTTCTGTCAGACGGGTTAAAGTAAGGAGAGCAGTGTGTGGTATCAGATGGCGATATTTGACGGACAGGTGATGACGCTCTCCCGCCTCTAGTTCTTACGCACCCAGATTATTTATTTATTTATTTATTTAATCGAACGGTACATTTCGATTTATATATTTATTATTAATTCCAACGGTACATTTTGATTTTTTTTTTTTTTCGAACATCTTTATTTATTATTATTTTGAACGTTGCATTTTGATTTATTCGAACGTTACATTTTGATTTCTTTATTTACTCGAACGTTACATTTTGATTTATTTATTATTTGAACGTTACATTTTGATTTATTTATTATTTGAACGTTACATTTTGATTTATTTATTATTTGAACGTTACATTTTGATTTATTTATTATTTGAACGTTACATTTTGATTTATTTATTATTTGAACGTTACATTTTGATTTATTTATTATTTGAACGTTACATTTTGATTTATTTATTATTTGAACGTTACATTTTGATTTATTTATTATTTGAACGTTACATTTTTATGTATTTATTCTAACTTTACATTTTGACATTATTTTTCCGAACGTTACATTTTGATTTATTTATTCGAACGTTACATTTTGATTTATTATTTATTCGAACGTTACATTTTGATTTATTTATTCGAACGTCACATTTTGAGACCGTCACAGTGTCAGGTGCACCGGTTGTGGCGTCCGAAATAATCTGACCAAAAACATGGAAAGAAAAAGTCAGTGTTGCATTACTTAAGGTGTGGCGGCATCTAGTGTCTAGTTTTTCATCTATTTATCTCCTTTATTTTTCTGTTTATCTACTTTTAATATATCTACTTATCTTTACTTTTTATTTATGTACTTATTTATTCTGTATATGTACTTAATTGTTTATGGAGAAGGATTGCTAACTGAAAATGCTGATATCAGTGAAAATTTACTTCTTCAATAATGGTGACCTTTTATCGTATTGTTGTTCCATTGTGTTCCATTTAGGAGAAACTTTGACCTGGTAAAAACAGATGTATTGTTCATTAACCACTACACTACTTGCGAACGTCTCCGGAGCTGATAGTTCTGCTCACGGGTGACTGCCCTGTCCCCTCTTCCTTCCTTCTTCTTCTGTCTTTCTTTCCCTCATTTGTTCCTCTTCCTTCTAACTACGGGTGACTCTACTCTGAGTGACAATCCAAATGGTTTCCTGTACACTGGGAAACCATTTACAACGCTGGGTGGTAACCATATAACCAGATTATGGCGCCTGGTGATTTAGTGGGTAATTAAGGCGCTCCAGTCGGATTGAGACTGTGCAGGTTTATATCCAAGGGGTGGTTGGGGTTTATTGCTCACGAAATGTCACTCAGGGATGAGTGAGGCTGGTCACTTATCTTAAATGCCAGGACCAACTTGCCCAGCCCCGGGCTCCTACTCTCCTCGTGGGGGAAAACAGGATTGGATGATGATGATGGTGATTATTATTATTATAATTATTATTATTAGTAGTAGTAGTTACCCTCATCATCATTGTCAATATCGTAATCATCATCATATCATGCAATCTGTTAATGATAGAGCCTGAAGAGTACTTTTTTTTTTTTTTTTTCACAAAATTAACATGAAGGTTTTTCACAAAATTAACATGAAGGGAAAACAAATTGAGTAAAAAAATAATCCATACACCAGGTTATAGGTGCCCTCCATTTATAAAAAAAAAAAATTTATAACAGTTGGACGAATATCTGTAGGTTGAAGTTTGTAGGGGGAACTGTTCTGGGGAAGCGAGTTGCAAAGAGATACGTTTCGAGGAATAAAAGAATTCTGATAGGCAGATGTTCTGCAATATGGCAGTGTGACAGTCCAGTCATGAGCGCTACCAGACGCCCGTGTAGCACGGGGGAAGGTGTCGAGCGGTGGCATAACGGATGCAACTTAGTCTGAGCATTTGCCATAAAAGTATCTGTAAAATAATGCAAGGGAGGCAGCATTCCTTCTTGCTTGTATGGGAGGTGGTTCATTTGCAGTTGCTGGCGTATTAATAATTCTCCCAGCATTTTTCTGAATTTTATCTAGTTTTAATGCAGCCTCACCACAACCACTACACAAGGGTTTAATCGTGTATTGCTGTAACATACTAGGAATATACGAACGTGAGATGTAACTTAGTGAAGCGAGTTTAGGTCTCTTGACAGGTATCATGGTGACCATGATTCATGAACTTCCGATTGCCTGACTCCTCTCCACCCTTACCCAGAAGTTCCGAGAGAGAGAGAAAGAGAGAGAGAGAGAGATGGATAGGTAACGTGAGGCGAGTAGATAGATAGGTACAGAGAGATGGATAGGTAAAGAGAGGCGTGTAGATAGGTACAGAGAGAGAGAGAGAGATGGATAGGTAAAGAGAGGCGAGTAGATAGGTATAGAGAGAGAGAGAGAGAGAATCTTATAAAAATGTTAAGCCTAGAGAGTTTATGAATACGGCCTCCTGTCACTCTTGGACGCACTACACCGTTTTTCCTCCCTGCATACAAAAAATCCCTAACCCCATTTAGCTCAGGTGATGGCCAGGTGTAGTCAGAGTGGATGATTGATTTGACTGGCAACCAAGGAGACTCATTCCTACCTCGACTCGCTGAATTTCACACAGCCACGACTTTTTTTCTCATTATTATTATTATTATTACTATTACTGTTATTTGTTAACATCTGAGTGTCCCAGTTCTGTAGCATGAAAACAGACTATAGGAGGATGTAAAGAGGAAATAATAGGGTGGAAATGACAACCAATGCAGAATAATTTATTGATGAAGATTACTTATTCATGAACATAATGAAGGAGTGACAGAAGTATAACAAAGTTTGGAATTCAGAATTCAGAATCCCTCCGAGTCGGTCCTTTATTCACATTTTTTCAAAATACTTCGTTAATAATACAATAAACTTTCTGTATAACGTCAGTATCTGTGACGGGATATCATCCAGCATTTCCGCAAGGCGTGTTTGGATTGATGAGTCATTTCCGATCTTCTCGAGTTATTTTTGATCAACCCTAGTCTGTGTGGCTGAGCAGCTCCATCGACAACAGGCCAGCCACTGCCCCTGGAGGGGTGTCCCATGCGGTGAGCTGATGCTCCCTTGTGGTTGATAGTGAGGTGTGGTTCCTGAATGGACGCCGCATTTGTCTACACCCAATTAATAGGGGCATCATAGTAGGCTCCCTTCACCTCGTCATTATCTCTACCATTACTCCATATGGTGGGGATATAGTAATCAGTCCCTCCGTCTGTCTGTCGGTCTGTTCGTCCGTCGTTGTATCACAGAAACTACAATCTGGATTGTCATCATATCGTAAATAAAGATAGTGTCTATGGTGTAGTTGATGCCGTATGTATATATATATAATTGGCATAGTGCCAATACATTTTCTGCTATGTCCATATACGGGAAAAACAAGTTTTTGCTTCAGTCTATATAATTACAATTGGGATTTCCTTAAACTTCGTTTAGTTTTAGGTCTTGATATGAGGTTGATGCGCATGTATTAACACTGGGATGGTAGCCGTTTTTTATTGTACTGCAACACCATATATGGGTAAAATATGGTTTATTTGGTATCTCATAAACTATTGGGTGGATTGTCATCCATATTTTTCACATGGTGGGGATATATCCTCGTTGAAGGCTTGGTTGGCTACATGTTTACCACCCAGCGTTGTAAATGGTTCCCCGGGTTACAGGAAACCATTATACTTGCCACTCAGTATAGAGCCACCTGTTGTGGATAGAAGCAGGAAACCAATACACCTTCCATTCAGTATAGAGCCACCTGTTGTGGATAGAAGCGTCGTAAAATGTGATTGGAAATGAAAGGAGAAATGCGGAAAAGAAGAGGAGGCCAGACTGAAATAAAACTATAAAGGTGAAAGAAGAGGTTAGCAGTTATACATCGAGTGAGTGGATGATCTTAATCCCTCCTGTCTGGTGACGTCCACTTCAGCTCATTTCTGGCTGCTTTCAGACGGGTTGGGAAAGGCCTTGCGTAGTGCAGGGGCGAAAGAGGAAAGTCGTCTGAAGGTAGGAAAATGAACCGCTAAAGTATGGCGCCGGGTTGAAGGGGTTACTGGAGAGAGAGAGAGAGAGAGAGAGAGTCACCAGCTGGAATGCGCTAAGACCACGACACCATTCAGGGCCAAGGATGTTCTTCAAGGTCACGCGCTTGGATGATCAAAACGTTTTGCTCTCTCTCTCTCTCTCTCTCTCTCTGGGGGACGCGGTAGCACAGTGGTAGCGCGCTGAGCTTGTGATCGAGAGGTCGCAAGTTCGAGCCTCGCCCGGGCTACCGTTGCCGGGAGGGGTAGCTCCCTCCTGTAACCCCAGCGGGGCTATATGGCCTTAGTTGCCTAGCTCGGGGAATTCATTTCTCCATTTCTCTCTCTCTCTCTCTCTCTCTCTCTCTCTCTCATAGAATTAGATATCATAGTCATTGTCTCTGTAACTCTTCGAAAGTACATTTAGGTCTGTTTCTGTTTGCTGTCTTTGGTACCCCCACACACCCTCACCCTTCATTCTCACCCTCACTCACCTCACCCCCACCCCGCACCCTCTCCCCCACCCTCAGTCTCACTCCTACCTCCACCCTCACTCCCCCACCATCCTCCTCTTACCCCACCCAAGGCCAGCCTAACACACACACACACACACACATGCACGCACGCACGCACACACACACACACACACACACACACACACACACACACACACACACACACACACACACACACACACACACACGTAAATGGGTTGGTAGACAGGTAAGTAGACAAATAGGTTAATAGGAGAGTAGGTACGGTAGGTAGGTTAGTCGGTAAGTGGACTGGTTAATGGATAGATTGATAGGTAAGTAGACTGGTGGTAAGTGGGTGGAAAGGTAAGTAGGTAGGTAGGTAGTATAGGTAAGTAGGTAGGTAGGGTGGTCGGTCGGTCAGTCGGTAAGTAGGCAAGTAAATGGTTAGTAGAAAATTAAATAGGAACATAAGGCTAGTCGGTAAGTAGGCTAGTAGGATAATATAAAAGTAAGTAGGCAGGTAGGTAGGTCAGTCGGTAAGTAGACATGTAGATGGGTAAGTAGATATGTAAATGAAAATAATGGCAGGAAGTGACTAACGGTCGTGGGAGGGGGAACACACACACACACACACACACACACACACACACACACACACACACACACACATTCTCTCTCTTTCTCTCTCTCTCTCTTAAAGGTGACGTGGGGTGGGGTGGGTTGCGTCACCTTCCCACATCACACCACACCACACCGCGTGACTTTTTTGCACACCTCAATGTATTTACACCACCACACCACACCACACTACACCACGTCACACCACACCATACTACACTACACCACACCACACTACATTACACTACAACACGTGACTTTCATATTACACTACCCTGTACCACACTCTTGGGCCACATTACGTCACCATTATTGTAACATCATAACGAAGTATTTCACCATCACCAGGTCACCATATCACTGTACCCCAACACTTCACCACTACACAACACTACACTACACCACGTCACACCACACCACACCACACCACACCACACTACACCACACTACACTACACTACACTACACTACACTACACTACACTACACTACACCACACCACGTCACACCACACCACACTACATTACACCACACCATACCATACCACACCACGTCACACCACACCACACTACATTACACCACACCATATCATACCACACCACACTACACTACACTATACTACACTACACTACACTACACTACACTACACTACACCACACCACACAACAACACGTGACTTATTTCGTATTACACTACCCTGTACCACACTCCTGGGCCACATTACGTCACCATTATTGTAACATCATAACGCAGTATGTCACCATCACCAGGTCACCATATCACTGTACCCCAACACTTCACCACTAAAGGAAGTACCGCAACACGTGCATAGGCGTTAACTGCACCACATCACCACCACACCACAACCACACCACTCTCACCTCACCATCATCACACCACAACCACACCACTCTCACCTCACCATCATCACACCACAACCACACCACTCTCACCTCACCATCATCACACCACAATCACACCACTCTCACCTCACCATCATCACACCACAACCACACCACTCTCACCTCACCATGATCTCACCACAACCACCATACCACCACCGCATCATCACCACGTCACTATCGCCTCACCATCATCTCATCACATCATCACCACCAGTGCAGTAACTCCTCGTCATTGCCTCACCATTCATATCACCACCTTATCATACCATCACCAGCTCCACATCACTGCAGCATCACACAAACACCACACCGTCACCATACCATCACATCACCGCAACTCACCCACACCACCCTACCACCACATCACCCACACCACGCAAACCGCATCACCGCAACTCACCCACACCACACCATATCACCCACACCACACCGTACCACCACATCATCCACACCACACCACCACCGCAGCATCAACCATACCACCACCGCAGCATCACCCACACCACATAACCGCAACATCACCCACACCACATCACCCACATTACACCACATCACCCACACCACATCACTCACACCACCACCACATCACACATTCATACCGTAATATAACAACATCCAGTCCCATCTCTCCCCATATAAACAGGAGCATAGGGTCCCGGGGCTAGGCTACCCAGTTCCGACATTAAAGGCAACGATGACCAGCCTCCCTCGTCCCTGAGTGGCATTACGTAAGGAAGAAACCCCAGCCATCCCTCATACGGAACCCACACAGGATCCATCCCGGTAGGGCGCCTTAACCCACTAAACCACCAGGCTTCCTTTGGTTATATGATTACCACCCAGCGTAGTAAGTGATTTCCTGGGACAGGGGAAACCATTTGGCGTGTCAGTCAGTGTAGGAGAGAGAGAGAGAGAGAGAATGACGGCCTCCGCACCATGATAGTCTCGCTTAATTCATGCCATCCACTCACTACATCGAGTGAGTGGATGATGGGCGCCGCAGCTACCACCATCCATAATATAACATTGCAAATAATATACCCACCTGTTAAGTCTTCTCAGGCTGGATAAAACGATAGGAAGACAGCGAGAAGAAAATATAATCTTTCTTTATAACCCTATATTTTTAAGTTTTAAGCTTCAGAATGCAGTATGGACAAGAAGCAAGTAGAGGTTATGCGGAAAATATAAGAGGATGATAAAACAAGCCGTGACAAACACCCAGACAAACGAACAAAAACTATCAATAACATACAAGCACGCAAACACAATAAATAGGTCCAGCAAACAGTGACTAACAAACACAGAGACAAACGAACAGAAGCTAACAACAGCAAACAGACAATAAAAACATAAAGTAGGCCTAGCGAACAGTACCTAACAAACACAAACACAAGAAGTCCTACCCAACAACTAACAAACACAAAGTAACACACACACACACACACACACACACACACACACACACACACACACTAATAAAAATCTTGCCCATCCGTTTGTTCAGTGTCTCTCCCCCTCCCTCCCCCTCTCCCTCCGCCTCCCCATCTCATCCCCCTCTCCCTCTCCCCTTCCCAATCTCATCTTCCTCTACCTCTCGCCTCCATCCCTCCCTCCCCATCCTTCATCCTCCCCGTCTCATCCCTCGCCCTCATCCCTCCCCCTCCTCCCCCTCACCTTTACTATGCTCAGCTCTGCCTGTAGGTGTGGTGAGAGAGGGAAAGGGAGGGAGAGGGGGGAAGAGGCCAGGATACGGGGAAAGGAGGAGGGTGGAACAGGAGAGAGAGAGAGAGAGAGGACATTTTCTAGTTACACGGACAGTTATGAAGAGTAATAGCGTTACTGAGAGTGAGACCGGATGAACTGAACGTGAGTGAGAAAGTGAAGGTGTGTGTGTGTGTGGAGTTAGTGTGTGCGTTAGTTAAAGAATTGAGAGGAGTGAGAGTGAATGGGGGGAGTAGAATGAGTTAGACAAAAGAGTGAATATGAAGAGCCAAGGGAATAAGACTGTGGGTGAGAGTGAGAGAGTATGTGTAGGTAAATACGTCCAACACACACACACACACACACACACACACACACACACACACACACACAGACGTACGTACGTCACTCATCCTTCCTTCCTCCCTCCCTCTCTCTCTCTCTCTTTTACTTTTCCACGCTCCCTCCCTCTTACCTTTCCTTCCTTCCCTCCCTCTTACCTTTCCTTCCTTCCCTCCCTCTTACCTTTCCTTCCTTCCCTCCCTCCCTCTTACCTTTCATTCCTTCCCTCCCTCCCTCTTACCTTTCCTTCCTTCCCTCCCTCCCTCTTACCTTTCCTTCCTTCCCTCCCTCTCTCTTACCTTTCCTTCCTTCCCTCCCTCTCTCTTACCTTTCCTTCCTTCCCTCCCTCTCTCTTACCTTTCCTTCCTTCCCTCCCTCTTACCTTTCCTTCCTTCCCTCCTTCTTATATTTCCTTCCTTTCTCTCTCTTTTCTGTCCTTCCCTCCCTCTTACCTTTCCTTCATTTCCTCCATCTTACCTTTCCTTCCTTTACTCTCTCTTACCTTTCCTTCCTTTACTCTCTCTTACCTTTCCTTCCTCCCTCCCTCTTACCTTTCCTTCCTTCCCTCCTTCTTATATTTCCTTCCTTTCTCTCTCTTTTCTGTCCTTCCCTCCCTCTTACCTTTCCTTCATTTCCTCCATCTTACCTTTCCTTCCTTTACTCTTTCTTACCTTTCCTTCCTTTACTCTCTCTTACCTTTCCTTCCTCCCTCTCTCTTACCTTTCCTTCCTCCTTACCTTTCCTTCCTCCTTACCTTTCCTTCCTACCTCCCCCTTACCTTTCCTTCCTTCCCTCCCTCTTACCTTTCCTTCCTTCCTCCCTCCCCCTTACCTTTCCTTCCTTCCCACCCTCTTACCTTTCCTTCCTACCTCCCCCTTACCTTTCCTTCCTACCTCCCCCTTACCTTTCCTTCCTCCCTCCCTCCCTCTTACCTTTCCTTCCTTCCCTCCCTCTTACCTTTCCTTCCTTCCCTCCCTCTTACCTTTCCTTCCTTCCCTCCCTCTTACCTTTCCTTCCTTCCTCCCTCCCTCTTACCTTTCCTTCCTTCCCTCCCTCTTACCTTTCCTTCCTACCTCCCCCTTACCTTTCCTTCCTTCCCTCCCTCTTACCTTTCCTTCCTTCCTCCCTCCCTCTTACCTTTCCTTCCTTTCCTCCCTCTTTCCTTTCCTTCCTTCCTCCCTCTTACCTTTCCTTCCTCCCTCCCTCTTACTCGCCTTCCTCCTCCACTGTTACCGTTATCTCTCTCTCTCTCTCTCTCACACACACACACACACACACACACACACACACACACACATTCAGGTATATACAGTATTTTATCTTTTTTTTTTTCCTTTTATTTCTTCCGTCGATTTTCTGCAGCGGAGATGGGGTGGTGTCACGTGACTTGGCCCCTTTAACTCGATGACCCATTCTTCTCGTTTTCCATGACATCTACAGTGTGTGTGTGTGTGTGTGTGTGTGTGTGTGAGAGAGAGAGAGAGAGAGAGAGAGATTGGGTGAGAGATTGTGTATGTATATTTATGTATGAATGTATGTATTTATGTATTATTGCTACTTTCAGACGATTTTATTAAACCTCTGAACCTCTCTCCTGTGGACGGTAATGCTGAAGACCACACTGAGCCCACCGCCACCACCTCCACTCTTAAACCAAATATTTTCGTGTAGTTTATAGCAAGGAAAAACAAGACGATTTGAACTGAAGGGGTTAGAGTTCGATTTTTTTTATATGGCAGATTTTTTTTTTCACAGCTTGGGTACTAAGTTGTGCTTGCGTAAAGTTTGATGACTCGTAGTTGTGAGGTAGAAATGAGTCTCCATGGTTACTAGTCAAATCTACCTTCAAGTCGTGTTTGCGTGGAATATGATAATTTTTATTTATGAGGTAGGGATGAGTCTCCTTGGTTACTAGTCGAATCAGCCTTCAAGTCGAGGTTGCGTCGAATATGATTTTTATTTATATGGTTTTTATTTATGAGGTAGGAATGAGTCTCCTTGGTTGCCAGTCGAATCAGCCCTCAAAGACGGTTGCGAAAATTTTGATGGTCCAGAATTATGAGGTAGTAATGAGTCTCCTTGGTTACTAGTCGGATCAGCCCCCAGGTTGTGTTTGCGTGGAATTTGATGGCTGTCAGTTATGAGGTAGGAATGAGTCTTCATGGTTACCAGTCGAATCAGCCCTTCAGTCTGACTACATGGCTATCAACTGAGCTGAAAAGCAGTTACGAATCTTTGTCAGACGAAAAAAAACTTGACTCAAACGCCTTCGATACAAAACACGGCCAAGGACGATGAGCAAGGCCGAAATCGCGCATTAAAGAGAGAGAGAGAGAGAGAGAGAAGGGGAGGGAGAGAGAGGAAAAAAGAAAAGAAAGCCGGTTCATGCTTCCATTTTCCTTCATGCCACTGCCTCAGGATTCCCACACCATCTCTGCCACCACACACACACACACACACACACACACACACACACACACACACACACACACACACACACACACACACACGGAATCATCCGAATGAGTGAATTAAGAGAAAATATGTGTTGGTAGGTCAGTCAGTGAGTGGGTAGGAGGCAGGAAGTGTAAGAGTAACGGGGGTGGTGGTGGGAGTGAGAGGGAGGGAGGAGGGGAGTGAGAGGGAGGACGGAGGGGAGTGAAAGGGAGGGAGGAGGGGAGTGAGAGGGGTGAGAAGGAGGGAGGAGGCGAGTGAGGGGTAAGAGAGGGAGAGTGGATTGTCAAATAACACCATCCCTTCCCTTCCCTCCCTCCCTCCTCTCTCCCCTCACATTCCCCTTCCCCCTCTCGTCCCCCTCACTTACACACATGATACTTGTTCTGTCTGATTTCCTCTTTCTGGCCTAGTAATTATTCTCTCTCTCTCTCTCTCACACACACACACACACACACACACACACACACACACACACACACACACACACACACACACACACACACACCACCACCACCACCACCACCACCACCACCACCACCACCACTCGTTCTTTCCCTTGAAAGTCCCCACTTCATCTGAATTTCTTGTTACCTTCCTTCCTTCCTTCCTTCCTTCCTTCCTTCCTTCCTACTTTGTCACGGTAAATCCCGCAACATTTTGGTGGTTTCTTTATCAGTCACGCTTGTGACACACACACACACACACACACACACACACACACACACATTACATCAAGGTGACTGGGGTAGGTTG
>NC_136992.1:27086800-27094300 GCF_032717465.1 Coenobita brevimanus
GCAGTTTTCACCTCTTCCTAATTTTATATCTTAATTTCTGCTCCAATTATTTCACTTTATTCCAATTTATCAGTAAACATGTATATATTTTTGAGCACGCATTTAGCTGAGAGAGAGAGAGAGAGATTATGCACTCGATCGAAAAATGTATGTTTACAAGGGTGAGCAATAGTTTCACAATGAGCGTTCTTGTCCCATTTCACACACACACACACACACACACACACACACACACACACACACACACACACACACACAAGTGATTGGATAATTTTTTGAAATGTTTCGTCTACTGTTGAAAAATGGAGAGGCGAATAATTGTGATGATTGTGTGTGTGTGTGTGTGTGTGTGTGTGTGTGTGTGTGTGTGTGTGTGTGTAAGGCCATGAGAAGGAAATACGGTGTTAAAGTGTGGGGTGTAGGCTGAGTGTATTTCTTTGCATTACTTTGTTTTGTGTATTATTGGTTGTATTTCATGTATTTCAGGTTGTATTTCAAGGTAGGCACTGTTAATTAATGGGTGTATCTGTGTATTGGTGGTTTCTCTCTCTCTCTCTCTCTCACTCTCTCTCTCTCCACTGCTTCCTCCACATCCTCTCCTTTACCCTCCCTCTGTTCTCTTCACCCCCCATCCTTCTCTCTCTCTCTCTCTCTCTCTCTCTCTCTCTCCCACACACACTGATTCCCTCCACATCCTCTCCCTCACCCTCCCACTCCTCTCTCCTCTCCATCCTTTACCTCCCGTCCTCCACATCCTCTCCCTCACCCTCCCACCCCTCTTTCCACTCCATCCTCCACCTCCCATCCTTCACCCACCCTCTCTTCTCTCCACTCCTTCCTCCACCCTCTCTTCTCTCCACTCCTTCCTCCACATCCCCTCCTTTGCTCTTACTGTCTTCACTCCTTCCTTCATCCTCCCTGCCCTCTCCATTCGTTCACTACCTCCCTCTCTTCTCTCCATTCCTTCCCTACCTCTCGTCTCTCACTCCTTCCCTACCTCCCTCTCTCCTTACTGTCTTCACTCCTTCCTTCATCCTCCCTCTCTTCTCTCCATTCCTTCCCTACCTCCCTCTCTTCTCTCCATTCCTTCCCTACCTCTCTTCTCTCGCTCCATCCCTACCTCCCTCTCTTCTCTCACTCCTTCCCTACCTCCCTCTCTTCTCTCACTCCTTCCCTACCTCCCTCTCTTCTCTCCTTCCGTCACCTCCCTCTCTTCTCTCCACTCCTTCACCCTCCACCTTCGCCCCTTCCACTCACCTATGCCTCTCCATCCCTCTAATTTCACCTGTCCTTCAGCTCTCTCTCTCTCTCTCTCTCTCTCTCTCTCTCTCTCTCTCTCTCTCCCTCTCGTTGAGCCAAGATAGCAAGAACGACATACAAAAAATATTCATGTTTTCTGGACTGCATTTTATTTAACTTTTAAAATTCCAACCAAAAAATAAGAAGCAGATATCAAGGAAAACAAAGAAACAAACAAACAGGCAGACAAACAAAAACAAACAAGAGAAGCAAACAAGGAATTAAGCAACAAACACACCAACGGAGAAGAAACATAACCACGCCCTCCTCCTCCTCCTCCTCCTCCTCCTCCTCCTCCTCCTCAAACCTCCGCCACACTAGTTTCTGCCTGTAGGTGTAAAAAGGTGTGTGAGTGTGTGTGTGTGTGTGTGTGTGTGCGTGTGTGTGTGTGAGAGAGAGAGAGGGAGGGGGAGAGAGCGTATTAGGAAAAATTAGCTGACGACAAGACTAAGGGAATACTCTTATGATAACGGTGGTAGAGGAGAAGAAGAAGAAAAAGAGGAGGAGGAAGAAGAGAAGAGAATGAAGCAGATGTTGATGAAGGAGAAGAGTTAAGAAGAAAAGAAGTAAAAGTAGGAGGGGGGAAAGAAGAGGAAGAATCAGAAGGTGATGGAGGAGGAGAGTTAAGAAGATGAAGAATTAACAGGATACGATGGAGGTGAAGAAGCAGGTGATGATGACGAAGGAAAAGTGTTAAGAAGAAGTAAACGGAAGAGGAGGAGGAAACGAAGAAGAAACAGCATGTGATGGAAATGGAGAAGAGTTCAAAGTCAAAGTCAAAGTCAAATGTTTTTTTAGCCATAGAGATTACAATAGTTGACATAACACTTAGTCTACTAGCGGCTGAGCCTTTTGAGAGTCCAGGAACTCTCTTTAAAGGCACCTTGTTTTTCTTGCACTTTTGGTAAACGTCAATTGTGTAGTAAGGCTAAAACTACAATTTGACTAAATCAGCTGTATGACTTTTAAGTAATAATGGTCATCCCCGAATGACAATAGTTTAAGATTTTAATAAAGGGTATATACAAGATAGCACTACAACAAAACGGAGGTAATTTATATTAATACCAGTAATGATAGTAACAATAATAATAACTACTACAATAACAATAATAATAATAAATAATAATAATAATGAAAGTCAACTAATTTAAAGAATTAGTACTTTGATAGTAAGTAGGATTTATAAGCAGATTTGAAAGATACATCCTCGCTTAGTTCCCGAATGGCCATTGGGATACCATTCCAAACTTTGGGTCCCTGATAAGTGATATGTGACTGGGACTGGCTTGAAGCCATGAGCGGTATTTTTAGATTACAGTTATTTCGGAGATTATACCGATCATTCATATTAAAATCAAAGTAACTGTTAAATGACAGGTTGTTCAGAGGCTTGTAAACAAACAAAGCAGTGCAGTAGGACTTTATATCAGGCAATTTTAGGATACCCAATTTCTTGAAAGATGGATTAGTGTGGTCATATTTGCGTAAGATTTCCATTATACGGACCGATTTCTTTTGGGCTATAAATAAGCGGTTTAGTTGTGTCTTATAAGCACCACTCCATACATTGTTACAATAAAACAATAAAGGAAAAATCAGCGAGTAATAAATGAGCTTAAAAGACCGTGTTGTTAGTTGATCACGAATTTGGTACATGATACCACACTGTTTGCTAATCTTTGTATGGAGATTCTGGATATGTAAATGCCATGACAAACGTTCATCAATTATAACACCAAGGAATTTTATGCTGTCCACTCTTTCAATTGACTGGGCACCTATGTAGATGTTGGGTTGATTTGCAGTGCTTTGTTTCCTTCTAAATATAATGTAATGAGATTTGCTTACGTTTAGCGTGAGTTTGTTGCTTGTTATCCATTTTTTAATATCTGATAGGCTGCTATTTACAACATTTGGTAGTTCATTGAGATTTTGGTGGCTTGCATAAAAGGAGGAGGAGGAAGAGGAGGGAGGGGGAGTAGGAAAAGGAGAGGAAGAAACAGATGATAATGACGGTGAAGGGTTAAGAAGACGATGAAGAATTAAAACGATGTGGTGGTGGTGGTGGTGGAGGAGGAGGAGGAGGAGAGGAAAAAAGCAGATGATGATGATGATGACGAAGGAGAAGAGTTAAGGAGTAAACGTAAGGGGAAGAGGAGGAAGAAGCATGTGATGATGAAGAAGAGTTAAGAAGATGGAAGAGGAAAAGAAGAGGAAGGAGAAGAGTTAAGAAGAAGCGAAGGAGAAGAGTTAAAATAAAGCAGGAGGATTAATTAAAGCCTTTCGACCACACAAGGGTCATTCAGGCAGGCATTCAGGTTTATTCAAAGTCTAAATCTTCCCCTTGAATACGACCCGCAACCATCGATGTTATACCCAGGTCCCCAATTCTACTTCCGGGTGAATAGGCACAAGTGGGAAGCAGACCATGTCCAGGATTCGGGTCGGCGAGAGGAGAGAAGTCGATTTTTTATTTTATTTATTTCTTGCGAGTGAGGGAGACGGAAAAAAAAAAAAGAGAGAGAGAGAAAGGAAGGGGAAAAGAGAGGTAGGAGGGAGGGGAGAAGAGAGGGATGTGGGACGGAAGGGGGGGATGAGAGAGAGAGAAACCGGTGTGGTATGCACGGAGTGACTTATGCTGGAAGTTACTGTAACCACTCAGAGGCCATGCGTCACCAGGGGTAAAAGAGTTTATGCTGAAAGTACCCGCGTGTTATCTCAAGCATTGTGCCACTTATCACCAACGTTTTATAAAATAGGCTACATGTGTCAGGAAGATAGTTGGATGTTGTATCGACCTATAGGTAAATATAGGTCGATATATATATATATATATATATATATATATATATATATATATATATATATATATATATATATATATATATATGTTCAGGCGGCTTGTGAAATCAGTGATATCGTGAATAAAGGGTGGAAGGAATAAAAAGGAAATCACGAAATAATAAGGAAGTCACTCCTTGCATGCGACGCCTGGAGAGGGAGAGAGGGGAGGAGGGCCAGATGGGGGAGGGGAGGGAGGTAACCGCCAGCTGGTAGCCGCGTAGGAGGAATAAAGGTGGAGGGGAAGGGGAGGGAGGGGGGATGGAGATAATATGTAGTAGAGTAAGGGGCGTGGGAGGGGAGAGAGAGAGAGAACATACAAAGTTACGCAGAAAGTGACAGAGAAATTCGTTAGTTATGTAAGGTATACTGTAGTTACGCTGAGTGAAAGTGAGTTAGACGAAGTGAATGTGAGAAAGTGAAGGACAGAGAGAGTGATGTGAGAAGAATGCTGATGGAAGTTTGAGAATGAATGTTAGAGTGAGTGTGTCAGTGGAGAGAGAGAGAGAGAGAGCGTGTCAGTGTGGTATAAGAATGAGTGTAAATGAAGGGAAAATGAGTGTGCGTTGTGTGTGTGTGTGTGTGTGTAGGTGTAGGTGTGAAAGTGTAAGTGGAAGTGTAGGTAAGTAGGGCAGACACATCACTCTCCTTCTCTCCCACTTATCCTTCCTCCCACTTATCTTCCCTCCCTCCCTCCCTCCCTCACCTTTCTCCCTCCCTCACCTTTCTTCCATCCTCCCTTACTTTTCTCCCTTCCGTATCTTTCTCCCTCTCTCCCTCCCTCACCTGTCTTTCTTCCTTCCTCCCTCACCTTTCTTTCTCCCTTCCTCCCTTACCTTCCTCCCTCCCTCACCTTTCTCTCTTTCTCCCTTCCTCCCTTACCTTCCTCCCTCCCTCACCTTTCTTCCTTCCTCCCTCCCTCATCTTTCTCCCTTCCTCCCTCACTCACCTGTCTCTCTTTCTCCCTCCCTCACCTTTCTCCCTACCTCCCTCACCTTTCTTCCTTCCTCCCTCTATTCCTTCCTCATCTTTCTTCCTCCGTCCTTCCCTCTGCCATTCCTCACATACATTCAGACATTCATTCCAGTGACAATCAACCCCTCAATAGACCAATTACATTACACTCTTTACTAGTATATAAACTTGATAAAAAGGTTCTGTCAGTTGAAACAAAGCAATTTTTTTTTTTCAATAGACTTATTAACGCATGGAACAAATTATCCAGGAACGTGGTGGCCTGCGATATGGTAATGGATTAAAAAGCTGTTTGAATTAAGTTTGTAGCGTCTGATTTCTAGCTATACACGTTCTTCGTTTCCTTGTACGAAATGTGGCTAATTTTTCCCTCATCCAGATCACGAATTATACAACAACAATACAGTGTCATTCTTCAGGTGACACATTTTCATTTAGGGATTAATTGGTACAGAAGACAGCTTTCCACTCGTCCATTCGTATTAGATTTCAATAGCTGTCTGTCAACATGGCATTCTGATTCTTCTCACTCTTTCCTGCCGGCGTGGAGTAGAGGGAGGGGTGGAGAGGGGAGGTCTTACTAGTCTATAGAATTTGGTGTCCCTGATATAGTTACTGTAAAAGTCTGTTTGTTTGTTTGTTTTTTTGTGTGTTTTTTTTCCCCTGTGCTTCCGCCTTCCCCACCCCTCCTCCCCATCCAGCCATCTTACATTCTCTCATTCCCTCTCTCGCTTCCTCCCTCCATCACTCCCTTCATCCCTCCTTCTCTCCATCACTCCTTCATCCCTCTGTCTCTATATCACCCCTACATCCCTCCCTCCAACACTCCTTCATCCCTCCCTCCATCATCCCCTTCATCCCTCCCTCTCTCCATCACCCCCGTCATCCCTCCCCCTCTACATCAGTTCCTCCTACCCTCACTCCACCACTTCCTTCATCTCTCCCTCTCTCCATCACCCCTTCATCCCTCCCTCACTCCACCACTTCCTTCATTCCTCCTTCACACTACCACTTCCTTCATCCTTCCCTCACTGCACCACTTCCTTCATCCCTCCTTCACTCCACCACTTCCTTCATCCTTGTCTGTCTGCATCACTCTTTTCCCTCCATCATTCTTCTTTTGTTCACGTTTCCTGCCACTCATTCATATTGCCTCTCCTCCTCTACCTCCTCCCTCCTCATTATGTCTCCCCCCCCTCGTCCTACCTCTACCTCCCTCCCTCCCTCCATTACTACCTATCTCTACAGCTGATCATCTGCCCTTCAGTGACGTATGTGTGTGTGTGTGAGAGAGAGAAAGAGAGTGAATGCTGGTGATATTATTTAACTCTCCCCTGTGGGTCTCTTGAATGGCTGCCAATTCAGTGCAGGGGATACTGAGGAACTTGTAGACACCCATTCATAAAATTTCTTGTTTCATTGTGTGTGTGTGTGTGTGTGTGTGTGTGTGTGTGTGTGTGTGTGTGTGGTAATAGTAGTACCGTAATAGGTTGAGAAACGTACATGAGAATAAAACTAGCATGGAAAATCAAAGTGCGCCACTTGATATCCTGTACCTCATAGAAAACGGCAGTAGGATCTATAACTCGTAGCTGTTATTTCCCCCACGATTATCTTTGGTACTCATTCATCTTCTTAGGATCATGGCGTTACGTGAGGTTATATAACACGAAAGTTTAATTATAAGGGCCCAATTTATTGTATCCAGTATATATTGTGAGCTGACCTGTTTCAACCTAATCAGTCTCTAACAACCTTGCCTAACCACAAGTAAACCCATCATACTCTAACGTATCATAGCATAACATAGCGTAAGACAACATGACAATATAACATACCTAACCAAACCTAACCTGACCAGTGCCTAACTTAATTTACCATGATTGGGCAGCCTAGACTAACCCAATCCAATCCATCCCAACCTATCCCATCCCAACCCAACCCAACCCAGCCCAACCCATCCCATCCCATCCCAACCCGACCCGACCCAACCCAACGCATCCCATCCCATCCCAACCCAACCCAACCCAACCCATCCCTTCCCAACCCATCCCAACCCATCCCAACCCAACCCATCCCAACCCAACCCATCCCATCCCATCCCATCCCATCCCATCCCAACCCGACCCAACGCATCCCATCCCAACCCAACCCAACCCAACCCATCTCATCCCATCCCAGCGTAATCGTACATGAACCCTTGGCATCTACTCACCTGACCAGCATCACCTGAACACGAGGGCTGAGGGTGTGAAGGGCAGGCTAGCGGAGCACATGACGTCACAGAACCCCACTGAACACAGAGCCACACCAAACACGGGGTCACACTGAAGCCACGTGACTGTGAACACGGCTGAACAAAGGGTACACTGAACACGATCA
>NC_136992.1:27101800-27361800 GCF_032717465.1 Coenobita brevimanus
GATAATAATAAAAGCTAACCTAAAAGCTCTACAGACACCATAATACCTCCAATAAATCCCATTACTCACGTCATACAGCGACAGCCCTAAGCATCTTTTCAATATGGACTGCGGGTATTAGCGCCGAAAGGGTGACATGTGAAGGTGTGGCACGTCGGAGGATCGCTGGGCCGCAGGAAGCAAACAATTAATTAGAAGTCAGAGAGAGAGAGAGAGAGAGGCAACCGTCGAATTTCCATCTCAGTCCCTATTTGTTTTGATGGGTGAGGGGGACAGTAGGGAAACACATGAATTCGGTCATATCTAGCCGAGAGTCGAGGGGAAGGGAGGGAGAGAAGTGTAGAAGGGAGAGGGAAGGGAGGGGAAAGCGGTTGAGAAGGAAGGGAGGGGAGGGGAGAAGTAAGGAAGAGGAAAGGCGAGTGAAAGGGGAGAGAAGGGAAGGGAGAGGAAAAGGGGAGGAGAGAGGTGCGGAAGGAAGGGAGGAGGCGGGAGGGAGGGGAGGAAGGAAAGGGGAAGGAAAGGAAAGGTGGGGAGAAAGACGAGAGAGAGAATAGAGGAAACGAGATCTAATGAGAGGCGGATGTCAGAGGGGAAGAAAGGGAGGGACGGGAGAGGGAAGGGAAGGGAAAGAGGGGAGAGGGAAGGATTAAGGGAGATAGGTAACGGAGGGAAGGGAGGAAGAGGAGATGGGAGGAAGGGAGAAGAGAGACGGCAAAAAGGGTAGGGAAGGGAGAGAGAGGGAGGAGGGAAGGATGAGGGGAGATAGGCAAGGGAGGTAAGTCATGGAGAGAGGGGATGGAGGGAAAGGGGGAGATAACCAAGGGAGGATTAATGGGAGGGGAGGGAAAGAGAGGGTAGAGGGGAGGGAGGGGTGGGTCTAAAAGTGTTGCCATATCAGGTAGGCCACTTAAGGTGTGATTGTGCAAGCCAGTGTTTCTCGCTCATATTACCTTTTGTGTTGATCTTCACTACATCACCTACTTCCTCTTGTGTCCTTACTGCCTCCAGACGATTTTATTTCCGAAGTCGGTTTTATTGATGCCTCCAGACAATTTTATTTCCGTAGACGGTTTTATAGATGCCTCCAGACGGTTTATTCACAAAGACGGTTTTATTGATGGCTCCACACGATTTTATTTCCGTAGACGATTTTATTCCACGGCTTTATTGATGCCTTCAGACGATTTTATTCCTGTAGACGGTTTTATTGATGCCTCCAGACGATTTTATTCCTGTAGACGGTTTTATTGATGCCTCCAGACGGGTTTTATTCCTGTTGACGATTTTATTCATCCTCACTCATTTTCGGCCTAGGCTTGTGTTCCCGTCGGTTAACTAAGCTCCCTAACACGTCTCCTTAGCGACTTGTTTTTGGATATGGGTGGTTAATGTCCTTTTGCACGTGCCAGTGCAGAGAAATGGCGTTGTTGGAAAGATTCATGTAACACCCAAGAGGACGGTTTTTTGTTGATGCTACTTCCAGACGATTTTGTTCAGGGTCTGTCGTAAATTGATTAACCATCTCAGTCCAAAGACGTGTTTTGCTGTTATTCCTTTTTTTTTTTTTTTTTTTTTTTTTTTTTTTTCCGGACAGGTTCATATAGTTTTCGGCGAGACAGAGCTGAAGATGTTAAATAATTATGGCCCTTTGTTAACTATAGCGTTTTTCCTCCGTCGTCACCAATCTTTGTATGTTATTTTTTGTATATTATCTTTTATCATTCTCTGTCATTATTATCTTTTGTCATGCTATAATTTATCAGTCTGTATCTTTTATCACTCGTAACTCCTTCCCTCGTCTTCCTCCCACACGTACAGTCAGAGGCAAAAGTTGGCCTCTTCCACTGCGTCTGCTTCACATTTAGTGCATGTTCGGCACTTTGTTCCCTGACACATTATATCAGGGAGAATAACCCAAGCCTCTCTCAGCTTAGAGTATTAGAGAGAATCATCTATGGCCAAAGAAGCATGACAAGTCTTTCTCAGCTTAGGAATATGAAAGAGAATCATCTATGGCCAGAGAAACATACCAAGCCTCTCTTAGCTTAGGAATATCAGAGAGAATCATCTATGACCAGAGAAACATACCAAGCCTCTCGTAGCTTAGGAATATCAGAGAGAATCATCTATGGCCAGAGAAACATACCAAGCCGCTCTTGAGAATTATCTATGGCCATTGAAACATACCAAGCCTCTCCCAGTCCAAGCATATTAGCCAGCAGAGGAAAGTGAGAAGCAGAAGAGGGTACATATTGAACAAACTTTTGTCTGAAACTGTACGATAATCTCTGGCACTCCTCCTCCTCCTCCTCCTCCAATTACGTTGGTGCTCCTCATAAGGATTGGCTGCGTGAGTGTTTGTATACGCAGATATAAGCTTGTGTATGTAGGCTTAAGTGTGTGTTTGTATCCGTGTGTGTGTGTGTGTGTGTGTGTGTGTGTGTGTGTGTGAAGAACCTAGGTGTCTGGGTGCATTTTATGAACAAAGCGGAAATATTGATGGATTGCTACCATTCCTAATTCCCACAGCACCATCACTGCCACTCATCATCATCATCATCATCATCCTACTCTGTCTTCTTCATTTTTTCTTCTCCATCATAATAATACAAATGGGTTTCAGTCTGCCATTGACACCCCTACTCCTTCAGTAAGCATCCCTTCACCACAATTACATAATAATATTGATGACCAAGCCTAGCAGCCCAACTACCCAACTGATTACCACCACCACCACCACCTCCGGCAGCAGAGTTAAAGGAGGTTACGTATTCACCCCTGTTTTTGTACAAGATATGTTAAAAAAAAAAATAGTGGATGGATTTCAGTGAAAGTTTGAGAATACGTGGGTCGTGGGCCAAGGAAGAGTTGATTAATTTGTGGTGGTGATCTTGGTTGTTTGGTATAGGCGATGACGGAGGTATGCGCTCTGTGATTGCTGTATTCTTATTCTTTATTATTATTATTATATTAGTATTATTACTCAGAGCTATGTGCTGTGTTAATGCTGTATTCTTATTCTTTATTATTATTATTATTATTATTATTATTATTTCACTCATCTTAAATGTCGGGACCAACTGCCTAGCCCCGGGCTCCTACGCTCCTCATGGGGCAATGTAGGATTGGATGATGGATGGATGGATTAGTAGTAGTAGTAGTAGTAGTAGCGGTACTCAGAGCAAAAGATCCGGGATGGCAACAGACATTGCATAATCATTTTTAATGTATAAATCTGAATAGAAGATCTACCGGTTTGAGTGGCGACCCAAGCCTTTCACAGCCTTTATGTGCTTTTTATTATTACCGGGAAGATCGTGTGGCCTGAAGGTGGGAACGAGGGGGTAGCGCCGAGGACAACACTAGCCTCCCCTGAAAAGATTATTCGAAGAATATTTTACATCCTTTACCTGTACTAAGGTATCTTGGTATCTATCTCTCTGTGTCTACCTATCTGCCTGTCTATCTATCTATCTATACCCGGATGCCTTAATCCCGTAAGGGGTGACAACAAACATCGTCTCCATGTCGCCTTGTCCTCTGTCCTTTCGCTGCCCTCCCCCATCTTACTCCCGCTCTCATATACCTCTCCACTCCATCCCTCCATCTCATCCTCAGTCTCCCCCTCCCTCTCCGCCCCCGCTCCACCTCACTCACACACACACTTGTCAGAATCTTACGGTATATAAGTTCAGTATACTAAGCCTGTAACCTTAAAAAAAAAAAAAAAAAAAAAAAAAAAAAAAAAAAAAAAAATCAACATTCTTTAGGCATTATTTTACTGTACGAAAGTAGAGAGGATTTTTTTTTAACTTCCATTTTACGTTTTAAGTTGTTAATGAATACTGTAATGAATTTAGATGAGATGGAGGGATGGGGTGCAGAGGTATATGAGAGAGGGGATGTGTGAGTTGGGAGCAGGGCAGTGAAATGGCGAGGGACAGGGCGACGTGGAGGCGGTTTGTTTGTGGCCACCCCGAACGGGATTGAGGCGTCTGGCAGTAGAGTAACGATTGTGAGTTTTCGGTGTCAGGTTTTATATGCTGAAAGACACACACACACACACACACACACACACACACACACACTCTCTCTCTCTCTCTCTCTCTCTCTCTCTCTCTCTCTCTCTCTCTCTCTCTCTCTCTCTCTCCTTATCACGTGCCCCAGCCGCCTTTCTTATCAGCGTTATCGTGTCAGGGTGAGATCGGGTTACCCTTAATATGACCCTTTATTACAGAAGCTCGAGTCGTAGAGTTTTTTTTTTTTTTTTTTTTTTTCCGGCTGTAATTTGATGTATGGATTTTTGTTGTTTAATATGGTTCTCCTTTATCTGTATTATTTTTTTCTTAGTTCTTTTCTTCGTGCCGATAGATAAGTCAGCTTAATCTCTAGAATAAGCTTTTGTGTGTGTGTAATTCACCGGGTCGGTCAGGATCACTTGATGGTCGTGATCGTCAGCTTTTACCCTCCCGGAAGGGAGCTGAGAGCTCATATAGTCCGATCTAAGGGCAAGGCTGTGACCTTCACACACGCACACACCCGTCCCCTTGCTCAAGGGGGACAGTAACCACCCACTTCGTCAGTGAAACTTTTCGCAACCTGAGCGAGGCGCGAACTCCCGTCCACCAGACGGCAAGCGAGAGCGTTACCACTGTGTGTGTGTGTGTGTGTGTGTGTGTGTGTGTGTGTGTGTGAGAGAGAGAGAGAGGAGAATGTTTGTGTTACAGTATGTGTGTCTATAGAGAGTCGTTCATTCATTCACCGCTTCACCATGAGAACGGGACGGGGTGCTGGAGAGGGACGCCTTCACGTGGTGGCACCGACGTAACCAGGCGGCTCAACTGCCTGGTCATACAATCGTCCCTCCTCCTCTTCCCTATCCCACCAAAGGAGGATGGTGGACTGCAAGAGAAGAACGCTTTCCTTTGGTCCATCGGGGAGTCACGTTTCAGAGGACGGTTTTCGTATACCATTCTTACACCAGACGATTTTACTTAGCTTTAAGAGATCGCCCAAACCCTCTCCCTCCACCCTTATCTCCTAGTCGTATCTCAGACGATTTTATTTAGCGTAAGACTTAGATCGCACACAACCCTCTCCCTCCACCCTTATCTCTTATCAGTCGTATCTCAGACGATTTTATTCAGCGTAAGACTTTGATCGCACACAACCCTCTCCCTCCACCCTTACCCTTATCTCATGAGTTTTATTGTGATATACGAGTAGACGATTTTACTCAGCTTAAATCGCCTCCAGCCATCTTCCTCCCGCCTCACCGTTACCTCTTATCAGTCTTATCTTGGCTGTGTTCGGTAGGGGTAGCTACAGTTCGATAGCCAGAAGCAAGAGTTAATTGAAAGTCCTCTTCCAGTATGTGTTCTGGCTTTCATATTTCTCTCTTCTTCCCAGACGACAGAGAGTATACTTCCTTCTCAGGCTGTGTGAGTGTGTGTGTGTGTGTGTGTGTGTGTGTGTGTGTGTGTGTGTGTGTGTGTGTGCTTGCTTCATATTGCTGTCACAGAAAAATATGTCCTTCCTAGTCAAGCTCTTTTGTGTGTGTGTGTGTGTGTGTGTGTGTGTGTGTGTGTGTGTGTGTGTGCCTGCGTGGTTCATATTACTGTCACATAAAAATAAAGCTCCTTTAACACCCTCCATGCCACAGCTAATCGAATTTTTGCATCCGCCTGTACCTTCACTTGTACTTTCCATACTTTTTTTTTTTTTTTTTTTTTTTTTTTTTTTTTTTTTTTTTATCGAGGCGAAGATACACTTGACAGGTTGGTGGTGCCTGGCAGAATGCAACATGTCCTAGTAACATGGTTGTATTTCAGATAAAATACCAGGTAGTGTGAATCGAAACCTATTTACTAACTCAAATTTCTCCCTCAGATATATGTTACATTCAGCCAATCATCACCAACCAATCAAGTGCACCTTCGCCTTCATTAAAAAAAAAAAAAAAAAAAAAAAAGTATAGTACCAGGACGTCATTTTAATTTTTGTTCCATGCAGACGATTTTGTTCAGCGTATGCATTTTTATTCTGTTGCAGCCTTTAGACGATTTTAATCAAGTTAGCATTTTTTGTTGCAACCTTACCGTAGATGATTTTATGCAACGCCCATTTTTTTTTCCTGTCTAACCTATCCATCTTTTGATTATTCTTACAACCTCCACTTTTCCATTTTCTGTTTCTTCTATCCCCAGACGATTTTATTCAGCTGTGTAGACTATTCCGACTGGAGAGGATGAGTACAGAATCCATTAAACCCTTCATTACGAGGAAATTTACTTTATTCTTGCAATCCAGACGATTTTTTTCGGTTTTATCCATTTTTATTCTTGTTACCTTCGGACGATTTTATTCAGCTCTGCGGACTTTTTCGACTGGAGGGGTTTGCCTTAGTCGTAGTTAACCCTTTCCTCCCTTCACACTTTCCTATATAATGTCCACGCCAGTTTTTCCATACCGCGGGGTGTTCCTTCTGACTTTTTCCTGCCGGTTTCGACTGGAGGGTTTGGTGGGTGGGGGAGAGCCGCCTTCTTTGCTATCCTTGTCATATTCTAGTACTTTAATTACTCTTGCAACTGCCTACCATGGGACAACTAATTTACTGCAGTTATTCTTATGTTCTCTTAGCCTGATCACGTCTTCCTTTATTCTCTGCTGCCTCCAGACGGCTTTATTCAGCTGAGGGCAGGTTTTTACAATTGGAGGGGTTAAAGTTAGCTTATATTCACCCCATCGCAGCGAGGACGTGAGATTTAATTCTTTCCCAGACGATTTTACTCAGCCTAGGATGGGGCTCTTTCTGAGTAGGGGGTTAGGTATAGCATTCATTAACCCCTTTATTACGTGGATATGATTCTTGGTACCTTCAGACGATTTTTTCAGCATGGAAATAGACTCAGACGATTTTATTCAGCATGGAAATACTCAGACGATTTTATTCAGCATGGAAATAGACTCAGACGATTTTATTCAGCATGGAAGTAGACTGGAAGGGGCGCATATAGCCTTCATAAACCCCCATTACAGTGAAAAAATCCTTAGTTTATTCCTGCAGCCTCTAGACGATTTTATTCAGCATGGAAATAGACTGGAAGGGTTGGATATAGCCTCCATTAACCACCATTACTGTGAAAAAATCCATAGTTTATTCCTGCAGCCTCCAGACGATTTTGTTCATCTTGGGCCAGGCTTGAAACAGGAGGGGTTAGGTACCGCTGAGGGAAATCGCCTGGAAGTAGCGGAAATGACACCAAGCAGGTCCTGAGACTGAAGACGCTAAACCCTCAGCCCATGGACATCAATCGTAGTTTATTGTTTCCAGACGATTTTCTTCAGCACGCGATTAGATCCTGGTAGTGAAGGGATTAATGGAGGCTGCCTAAAACCCCCCCACCCTCCCCAGGTCCAGAAAGTGTCGGAAGCTTAATAAAATCGTCTTAGGGCAGGGTGAATGGGAGGTAAAAAAAATCACTGGGACGATTGCGTGTGTGTGTGTGTGTGTGTGTGTGTGTGTGTGTGTGTGTGTGTGTGTGTGTGTTTTACTCTGCCAGATTATTTTATTTGGCTTAGAGAGAGAGAGAGAGAGAGAAAATTCTAATCTTATCTCTCGACGGCTTTGTTCCTCTGATAACAACTACCACCATTACCACCACCACAACCACCACCACTACCACACCTTCCATCATTGCCACAACTACCACCACCATTACCACACCTTCCATCATTGCCACAACTACCACCACCACCACTACCACGCCTTCCATCATTGCCACAACCACCACCACTACCACGCCTTCCATCATTGCCACAACCACCACCACTACCACGCCTTCCATCATTGCCACAACCACCACCACTACCACACTTTCCATCATTGCCACAACTACCACCACCACTACCACACCTTCCATCATTGCCACAACTACCACCACCACTACCACACCTTCCATCATTGCCACAACTACTACCACCACTACCACACCTTCCATCATTGCCACAACTACTACCACCACTACCACACCTTCCATCATTGCCACAACTACCACCACCATTACCACACCTTCCATCAATTGCCACAACTACCACTACCGCCATCACCACACCTTCCATCATTGCCACAAGTACTACCACCACTACCACACCTTCCATCATTGCCACAACTACTACCACCACTACCACACCTTCCATCATTGCCACAACTACAGTACCATTATCACAACTACCACCACCACTACCACACTTTCCATTTCTGTCATCTACAACACCTACCACCACTATTACCACACCTGTCACTGCCACACCTACCACAACTGCCATAATTACTACAGCTACTACCATTACCACCAGATTTGTCTTTGCCACACTCACTATACCACAATAGCCGTTATTACTACAGCTACCATCATTACTACAATTACCGCACTATCAGCACTACTACGACAACCAGTATAACCACAGTAACCATCACCATAACTACCACAACCACCACCACTACCGTACTAACTGCCACATCTACTACTACTGCAGCCTTATCCACTACTACCACAGACACTACCACAACAACAATCACTATTGCTACCATTACCCCAACCACTTCTCAACTACACCTACCACATAAATTATTTCGTCACTACTGTATCTGCTACTACTACTACCACAAATACCACCATCACAACCACCATGGCAGTGAATAAAGCATTGTATGTTTATTATTTTTTAGGAGAGAGAGAGAGAGAATGAATGAAGTGAAAGAAATGAATGAAGGGAAGTAGTAACATGGAGGTGTAGTCTCATAGCTGACACTGATAAGCCTTATCTTTGATCTGATAAGAAAATACCGGTTTGTTCTGTTGGTAGGTAGGTAAGTGGGTAGGTAGGTAGGTAGGTAAGTAGGAAGGCAAGTAGGTAGGTAAGGATGGAAAGCTGGTAGGTAAATAGGTTGGTGGGTGCGTAAGTAGGTATAAGAAGGTAGGTAGGTCAGGAGGGGCAGCTGGTAGGTATTTAGGTTGATGGGTGCGTAGGTAGGTAAGCAGGCAGGTAATTAGGTAAGTAGGTTGGTAGAATGATGGTTTGGTGCTTAGGTAGGTAGGTAGATGTAGAATAATAGTAGGTAGGTAGGCAGGCTGGTATGATTGTAGGTAAGATGGTGCGTAGGTAGATAGATTGGTAAATATATTGGTAAGTAGTTATTTGAATGTGGTGGTAGGTAGGTATGTAGGTAGTTAGGTGTAGTACAGTGGTAGGTAGATAGGTATGATAGAAGGTAAGTAGGTAAGCTGGTGCGTAGGTAGTTAAATGGGTAAGTATTCTGATACGTCGATGGGTACATAAGTGTGGTAATAGGTAAGTAGATGGATAGTAAGATCGGTAGGTAAATAGGTACTTAGTTTGTTAATAGGGAGGTAGGCAGGCAAGCTTTTAGGTAAGTAGGTAGATAGATATATAGGCATGTTGATAGATAGAATGCAGATCTGATAGGGAAATAACTTGGGCTATATTTGTGCCCTGTGGCCCTAATTCCTTTGCACAGCACTTCTTCGTGACTATCATCGTATTCTAGTGTTGATCGCCTGTTAGATCCCGGTATTCAAGTTAGAGAGAGAGAGCAATTATATGTCATGTTAGAGTAGGATGAGTATAACTTATTTTTATTCAGCTGTCATAAGACTTTTAAAAGTTGATAAGGATGTCTCAGCTGCGTCCCTCCACCTCATCCTCGGTCTCCCCCTCCCTCTCCCTCCGTCCCTCCACTTCACCTACATACACCCTTTTAGTCAGTATATGAAGGAGGGGGGAGTGAGTTTTGGGGAGGGCAGTCAAATGGTGGGTGACAGTGACGTGGAGGCGTTTTGTCTGCGGCCACCCTTTGCGGGATTAGGGCGTCGGGCTATAGATATATAGATAGATGAATATGTAGTCGGTATTATACCCTTTTTACTCTAGCTTGTCATAAAACTTCCATCTGTCCATCTTGACGTGGTTTATAACAAGAGACAAAAACAAGAAAATTATGCCATTCGTGAAGATGCAGTGTTGAAAGGATGTGGAGCTACAGTATTGTCTTGCCCTGCCACTTACTGACGTGAAATAAGCTACAAAAAGACAAAAATATGGGTCAAGTTAAAATAAACGACCATGATAATAACATAGAAGAGAATATACAGGTACAATCTATCCATGCGTCATTCATTATTTCATTACCCAATCAGATGCGTAGGGGCCCGGGGCTAGGCTATTCCGGCCGTTTATGGCGAGGGTAAACAGTTGGCCTCCACGTTTCTTTAACTTGTTTTTCCTTCCACTGTTTATCTTCTGTAATACACTTTGGCGGTAATACCACACGATGTTATTCTCTAGCCGTAGTTTATGCCGTCAAGATACCGATATATACTGCAAATGTTACATAAAAGTGGACATTAGCGTACTATATCTAAAAATAAACTGGTAAAAGGAAGAAATGGCAGGGAGCCTTCATAACCTACGAGAATTGGAGCCCGTGTGCAATAAACCCAGCCTCCCTTAATGTCCCACATCCGGCTACAGCTGCCACCCAGCGTTCTAATGGGGTTCTGGGTCACAGGAAACCCTTGACTTTGTCACAAACCCTGAAAGTAGCGCTACATTCGAGTAAGTGCATAAACGGCGCCCATGTGTGTACCGCAGTGGTGTAACAAACTAGGATGACTTCAGAGAGCGCATACCTCTGCCAACGTCACGAAAGCTTAAGATTTATTGCTGTTATTCCTCTTTCTTACCAGGCGAATACTTTTACGGTCTCACATAATCAATCAAATAATTCTATTATCTTAGTCTGGCCCGTTACAGAATCCCAGAGAGCGTATACCTCCCCGACGCCATTGAAATTTATTTAATTCTATCCGAATCCTGATCCACCTGAAAATCTAATTAACTTTTCCTTCACCAACTGCTCGCATATCCACCAGATATTACTGAGATCCGATGGCAACTTTTGAGGTATCTTTGCACACACACACACACACACACACACACACACACACGTACAGGATCGAGTGCATAATGCAAAGGGCATGCTTTGATAGTAATAGAAAATATGGATGACTAGAGAAAACGCTTAAAAGGGTAACTATTATGTTTGGTTGGATATCTGTTCGGTGTCATTGATAATTCTTTCACCTTGTATTTGCCAGTTTTATTTATTTATTTATATATTTATTTATTGTATTTTGTTTATTCCTGCTTGGCCCACACCTACATAGATCCTCGGGGTGATGGGACGGAGCGTTGAAAGAAAGACAGTAATGTAGATCAGAGCGGATGGTTAGACGGAAGAAGATCAGGGGGATAATGAGAAGAGATTGTGGATAGAGGGATGATCAAAATATAAAATGATGGGTGACGGAAAGAGGAAGCGTTGAGAGAGATATAGATTACGGCTGTGTATCATATTTATATATATATATATATATATATATATATATATATATATATATATATATATATATATATCATCAGCCATTTGTGTGTCCACTGCAGAACCGGCCTATCCCGACCGAAGTGGGGACGATACAGCCAATGTATCTCTGCCAAGTGGCTTAGGCTGTCTGGTAGAGATTGTACTGTATGTAGGGTGAGAAGTGCTTGTAAGTGTAATTGTAGTGTTGGAGTGGCTTTGAATGTGTGTGTAGTCTGTTAGCCAAGTATAATCGGCCCGTGCAAGCCGACTGGGTGCAAGCATACTTTATAGTATGCGACACTTGTTCAACCACAGCACCCCTTGTGGCCGCCAATGCGGTGCTTGGCCTGAAGAACGCTCCCAGAGTTTATTACCCTGGCGGGGCGCGAACCCTCGTTCTTCAGTGTACGAAAACGCACACTTTACCACTGTACCACAGAGGCTCATATATATATATATATATATATATATATATATATATATATATATATATAGATAGATAGATAGATAGATATAGATATAGGCATATATATATATAGATAGATAGATAGATAGATATAGATATAGGCAGACAGATATAGGTATAGATAAAGATATGGGTAGATTTACATAAAAGTAGGTTGACATATAAATACTATTTATTGTATGCTGAGGTCCATATTTCTGTATTTATTAAGAGGATCGTTCAGTTATGTCAAAGATCGTCTCGTCATATCAGAAAGCGAAATATTATCGTTATACAGTATCATAGAGGTCAATGGACAGCCTTTCTAATCCTTCACTACGAGTTGCTTAAAATCGAGTAAATAAAAGAGTAGGTGAACTTTGGCGCCTCGCTGTTCAGGACAAACAGAATGTCGGTTGAGGTGATGAGCAAGGGGTTTAGAGGTGGGAAGTGAGGTGGGGTTAGAGCTGAGGTGTTAAGTAAGGTGTGGTATTTCTCCCCCCTTGTCTAAACCCCTTCCCTTTTATTTTTATTTTTGTTTCTATTTTTCCTCTCCTGACGATTTTGTTGCCAAAAGAAAATGTTTAAATTGGAGGAGATAAACATGCATTCATTAATATTTCACTGATTAAGACCTTTCCCAAACTACATAACATCGTCTTAAAGCAGCAAGAATAAACTTAGAAATGCGTCATGGGATTCAAAGGGATAATAGGTAACCAAGAAGAACCTGTTATCTCCTACGATGCCAGGAGTGGGTACCAGGAAACGCGGAATTATATTTATTGGCGGGGAGGTGGTGGTGCTATGGTGTTGAGTGTTGGTGGTGTGGTGGTGGTGTGGTGTTGAGTGGTGGTAGTCTGGTGTTTAGTGGTGGTGGTAGGTTGTAAGTGGACTGCTGTGCTGTACGTCGACCTGTAGCTCTTTCACAGTAACTTGGCCCAGATTTTCATTCTTTTGTAGCTTATTTCACACAGCTTATTGGCAGAAAAAGACAGTGATATGGCCATGCATTTATTCCATATTCATGACTAGCCTCACATTATAGTGTTAATCTAGTATATATTACGACTAAGCATTCAAGATGGAGAGATGGTAGTTTTAGGCCAAGTATAAATCAGTATAGTACTTCCTACCGTATGTCCTGGTAACAAGAAGAGTAAAGCACAACCAAGTCATCCAGCTCTTTATCTTACTTATCCTCTAGTACATCTTGACATAAATAGTTTGCATTTCTTAAGTGCCGGAGATTTTTGTTATTTAGCAGCTTCCCCTAGCTCAGTAATAGCACTTTTTGTGACTAGCATAATTTTCTTGTTTAAATCTTTTGCTACAGCGCAGCATTCAGGATGGAGAGATGACCGCTGTAGGCCAAGTTATAGTTGATATAAGTTCTATAGCATACTTCTTCGTTTTCAGACACACACGCAGAGAAAATGGCATCTTTGCTTACAACCGCTAGATGGCACTGTGCTGTTCTACGGGGCCCCAGAGAAACCGAAGATGGGTGAGTACTGAATGGCATTTATAGATGCAGGAATTCATTTAGTAATAAGAAGATCACCTGGCTTCCCCTTGGCTTCGGGTTCACGCAGTAAATGAAAATGGAGAAGTCAGATAGTGCTAATGACCAAAGAAACTCATCATGTCCCAAGAGTATTAATATGTTTTTATGTGGATATGCATATTATAACAGTACTTCCTGTGTGGGGGTGGGGTGTAACTTGGAGGTACATGATATGGGTGGTGTATATAGATATTTACTGTGTGTTTTTCATGTTGTATTAGTATATGCATGGTTGTTATTTCTGTGATGTCTTTGGGTAGGGTTTGTTCTGTTTGTCGTGCGGTGTTTATGAAGGGATCAGTTTGAGTATGATGTTAAAAAGGCCACCCCCTTCCCATCCACGACATCCCAGTGTGTTAGTAGCTGGTGATTTCAGTGTAAAGAACCCTTCTGGCAAAACACACAGTCACAGAACAGTCGAGGGGTCTGTATTTAAGAACACCTTGTACAGTTAGTTAAGCTAAACAGTCACCACACCCCAAAACGACCTGTATGGCACTGTTTTATATACCGAATGCTAGCAAAACTACCCAGACTTGTTTGGGTTACACACAGCCTACATAAGAGTCGTGCCACTTCTCCTGCCTCTCTCTCTCTGCACGGACTTTGCAAATCAGTGTAGTGGATGTGCAGTAAATGATGCTTATGACTCTGACCTGAGGCGAGATATATTCATCAGTGTCAGTTGCTACAGAGTTACCATATTGGTTTTCAAAAGGCATGGAGAGAAAAACATGAGAAGCAACCCCTTACATGTTTCTCTCTCTCTCTCCTACTTCAAGACAAGTTTCCTTCAACTTAGGAGAAACTTTTCGAATCAGAGACATTATAGTGTTTTTCTTTTGCCCACTTCTCTACAAAAAGTTCCCCCGGAGGTAGAGGAAATCGTCAGGAGGCAGCAAGAATAAACTGTGAAAAAGACGTCACAGTACTGAAGGGGTTAAGATACAAAAAATCGTCAATTTTGAAACCAGAATTTAAGTCCTCGGGGTGAAGGTGTTAGGTGTTACTTTCCTCCTGTTTTCACCCCATTCATTATATATATACATCTCTCTCTACATTTTGATGCCAGTTTTTTTTTTTTTTTTTTTTTTTTTTTAAGACAAGTAAACATTTATTTATATTTTTGCATCCTGAGTCTGCATTTGCCTCTTCCTTTTTCCTTTTTGCGTATCTCGTTATACATTACATACATTTCTTCAAATCATCATTGTCATCATTATCACCACCACACCACGTCACCTCACATCATCATCATCAGTTATAGCATTTATCTTTTATCATTTTCGTCATCATCGTTATTATTATTATTGTTATTATTAGTATTAGTATTATAAACATTATCATCGTTGTTGTTGTCGTCGTTGTTGTTATTCCCATACTTCCCAGATCAGGGCCAGAGAAACACCACTTTTGTTGTTGTTTTTCTCTTTACTAAACACAAGATCAGTTTAACAGCCAATCAAAAACCAATTACAAGAAGCAGAAACCAAAAAAACAAAAACTAAAATGTGAATCCTATTTTTTTTTTACATTAATTTTCCTATATATTTTTTTACTGTAATTTTCATGTGTTGTTGTGAGAAAGAACTAAATATAATACGGAAATTGAAAAAAAAAAAAAAAAAACGCTACCTTGACAACCTAAATTAAACGAAAGATTATGAGATTATTATGAGCATTCTTAACTGGTTCATGTGTAGATAGATAGATAGGTAGATAGATAGAGCGATAGATATTAGATAGATAGACAGATGGAGGTGGGAAAGGGAAAAAGTTAAAGCCAAGAGAGATACACTTGAACGATTGGTAGGTAGATGGAAAGAAAATTTAGATATTGAAATTGAGCTAGTGAGAGAAAATAGAGACAGTGAGAGAAATTAGAGCTAGCATAGATAAATAGCGCCACCACAAGAGACTCCCAACACGACCCCCTTTATGGCAGCGTCGGCTCGAGTCGTTTTGTTTGATATCCCGTGTCGTTCGTTCGCTCTAAGACTACTGAGGTGTGTGAGGAGGGATTCGGGGCCCCCACCAGACGGTTTAGGGGCCCTCCAGACGGTTTAGGGGCCTTCAGACGGTTTATTCAACGCCCTGGTCCACGCTCTGGCCACGGCGCAGTCTGGCGAAGTCCTCGAACTCCAGGTCCTCTCCGCCTGTGTACCCAGCATCGGGCTTGGCCTTGGTGACAGCACCTGTTAGGGAGGGGGTGGAGAGTTAGAGGGGTTGTAGGTAAAGGAAGGGGGTTTGATAGGGGGTTGAGGGTTAGGGTTAGGGGTAGGGGGTTTGTGGGGTTGATGATAGGTTGTTTGGTTTCTCCTGTCTTTTCTACAACTCCATCCTTCGCACATTTTCCTGGCATCCTTCTGTCTTTCCATCCTTCCTTCCAGCCCACTCCTAGTCCTACAGTCTTACAAGGAGTGGGATGCATGAGCTTGAAGAGGTCAGCCACCAGCTCTCCACCCATGCCTCCACAAGAGCTTTACCATCAGACTGTAGCTTCCTTGCCTCTGCCTCTCTTTTTCTTCCTCTCTTCTGTCATTATCTTTTCATACCCTCCCTCTCTCCAGATCTTCCATCCTTCTCGTTTTCTCACCATCACTCATACCCTTTCCTCCTCATTTTATTTCCTCTCCTCCCTCCCCTTTCTGCCTGTTCTCTCCTCCCTCCCTCTCTCCCCCTCTTCTTCCAGCCTTTCCTTGGTCATGCACTCTTATCTTTTTTCCATCCAACCCGTTTTCTCACCCTCACTCATACCCTTTCCTCCTCATTTTCTGCATTGGTTCTCTCCTCCCTCTCCTCTTTACTGGTTCTCTCCTTCCTCTTCTCCCTACTGGATCTCTCCTCCTTCCTCTCCTCCCTACTGGTACTCTCCTCCTTCCTCTCCTCCCTACTGGATCTCTCCTCCTTCCTCTCCTCCCTACTGGATCTCTCCTCCTTCCTCTCCTCTCTACTGGTACTCTCCTCCTCCCTCTCCTCTGTGTTGGTTCTATCCTCCTCCCTCTCCTCGCTACTAGTTCTTTGTCTTCCCTCTCCTCTCTACCTTTCCTTTCCTTCCCTCCCTCCCTCTCCTTCTCCTTCCACCCGTGTTCCTCTCCTCCTTCCTCTCCTCTCTACTGGTTCTCTCCTCTTCCCTTCCCTCTCTACTGGTACTCTGTTTTCCCTCTCCTCTCTACCTTTCCTTTCCTCCCTCTCTTCCTCCCCCCAGCCGTGTTCCTTGGCCATGCAGCCTTACCAGGAGCAGGGTGCAGGAGCTTGAAGGGCAGGTCAGCCACCAGCTCGCCACCCAGGGCACCACAGTTGAGCTTCACCCTCAGACTGTAGCTCACGACGATACCCAGGGCGTCGTTGGCGTTCTTACCAGCAGCCACCAGGGTAGACGAGGCCAGGTTGGCGTCTGTGTCCTGGTAGATAGACACAAGGGAAAATTAAGTCGATAAAAAAGAATAAGGAAAAAAAACTTCGACCGAAAAACACAGTGAAAGACGGTATATTTTTTAGTGTACTCACCCAAAAAAAAGTTTTGAATAGTACACGAGAACCTTTGTCAGTATTGCAAGACACCGTAGTTAATATTTTTTTTTTTCCTGTCTGTGCTAAAGTACGAGTTAATGGAGAGTGTTAATATTGTGTTTTTTCGCGTCTATGCCAAAATACGAGTTAATGGGGAGTGTTTGCAGTTTGATACGAGTATGTCACCAACCTTAAGCTTGCCGTCGAGGGCGATACCACTCTTGTTCTTGTTGGAGGAGGCGAGTGGCGTGAGGTTGAAGGTCTTGGCCAGGTTGGTGCCAGGGGTGATGGGGCAACCCTCCTTGGATTCCAGTGAGGCGACCTGGGGGAAGGCAGGTGCACAGGGTTAGTAGGAAATGGTAGGGAGGAAAGTTGGAGAAAGGGGAGAGAGTGGAGGAGCGAAGGAAGGCAAGGAGGAAGGTTGGAGAAGGGGAAGAAAGAGTGGAGGAGCAAAGGAAGGCAGGGAGAAAGGTTGGAGGAAAGAGAGAAGGTGGAGAGAGAGTGGAGGAACCCAGAAAGGTTGGGAGGAAGGTACGAGAAATGGAAGACGCGGGAGAATTAGCACGGTGTTGGTAAAGAGTGGTAGAGGAAAGTAGGAAAAGAGAGAGCAGTGGAAGACAGAGTAGAGGAACGCACAATATTAGTAGGGACGGGAGGAAGAAAGGTTAGAAAAGAGAAGTGGAGGAAAGAGTAGATGGTGGCACGATGTTAGTGGGGTAGGGTAGGGAGGAAGGTTGGAGAGGCGAAAGAAATGGGAGAAAAAACAACAGTACACCGTATCATTGTTTTCATTTTATAATACTGTGAGAACTGATCAGATGAAAAACTTATATCCATGAGTGTATTTATGTATATCGTAATGCCCGACATGAACACGCCTTATATAAGCAGGCATCTGTACAATATACTCGCTCAAGACACTTCACAATATACCCATTCCAATATGTGGTTTCAGTATCGCCATATCCTGTAGTGTGTTTAGGGTGTGTGGGGTGGGTCTTCGTGCAAAAATAGAGAATCAGAGGCTGAGAATACGCATACTTTTCCCCTTCTAATGACAGTTGAAAATGTAGAAAGTCTTGAGTTGTGTGATTTTAGGATTGCATTTGCCACATTTTCCCTCCAAGAGAATGGGGTTAGGATACTGATGAACAGAGGACACCAGTAATCTGGTGTATGGATTATTTTTTTTCTCCATTTGTTTTTCCTTCCTCCGTTCTGTTATTTAAAAAAAAAAAAAAAAAAAAAATACGGTGAAGTGCCATCTTTACTAACCTCCCTGGTGAATTGGCTGTTAGTCATGGTAACCTCGACGTGCTGAACGACCGCACACTTGATGAACTTGACGGTCTTCTTGCTGGCGTTGTTGATGGAGAGGTTGGCCTTGACCTGCTCACCGTGGTAGTAGAGCTCCTTGTCCAGCGTCACCTCCATGTTGAGCTTGCCAGAGGACAGCGCGAACCCCTTGCTGACGAGGGTGGAAGGCTGCCTCTTGCTGCCTCCGACGGGGGAGTACTGAAGGGGAAGGAGTCTTGTAAGATCTTAATGTTTACTAAAGGAGTTAATTAAGACGATGCCTCTTATTCTTATCGGGTAAGGAGGCTCCCCAACTCCCTAACACCTTTTCCTTAACGACTCATTCTCCAAACTACCCATTAACATCCTTTTATTTACTTCTGTTCATAATTAAGATCTTAACGTCTACTAAAGAAGCAGTTGATTAAGACTATGCACCGTATTTTCGTCTGGCAAGGAGGCTCCCCAACACCTCTTCGTTAACGACTTACGAAGGTTAATGAATGCGGTACCCGAACTCAAGAAACTGTCTGACTATGGTACCTGAAGTGAAAAAAGAAATACGTCCTTATAGTGAATACCTGGACCTTGGAGTTTTTTTTTTTTATGAAAGTTTGTGAATGCGGTACCCCAGCTCAAGAAACTTTATGCTTATGGTACCTGAAGTGGAAAAAAAAAGAAAAAACGTAATTATAGTGCCTACCCGGAGCGACCTTTCAGATTGGTGATGAAGAAAGTTTATGAATGCGTTGACGATGAAGAAAGTTTATGAATGCTGTGACGATGAAGAAAGTTTATGAATGCTGTGGTGATGAAGAAAGTTTATGAATGCTGTGGTGATGAAGAAAGTTTATGAATGCGGCACCCAAGCTTAAGACACGTTATGAATATGATACCTGAAGTAAAAAATAAATATATAAATAATAATAATAATAATACTAAAGTGCCTACCTGGACCTTCCTAACGGCCAGAGCCACGGAATTGCGGCGGTGGGGCTTCTCATCAGAGTGGTCGCCGACAAACACACGCAGTTCGTAGATAACACCCAAGGGCTTCACCTGAGGGCACGGCGTGGGTTAGTGGGAGAGTGGGGGACGGGATGGTGTGTAGGGGTAATGGGGTTTTGTGGGGGTTTGTGTGTGGGGGGGGATAATGTGGGTTTTGTGGTGGTGGTTTAGGGTGTGGGGGATGGAGTGTGTGTGTGTGTGTGTGTTGTATAATTGTGTGTTTTCACTTTTCATACATATATTTGCGTTTCTCTCTCTCTCTCTCTCTCTCTCTCTCTCTCTCTCTCTCTCTCTCTGTTTATTTCTGTGTGTGTGTGTGTGTTTTCGCGCGCATATTTATTCGTGTCATTTAATATATCTACATGCGTGTATTATTCGTATATGTGTTTATGTAATGTTGCCTACAGTAATACGGCTCCGCTTTTAGTTGAACAACATTGAAACCATTACATATTATTTGGAAAGCAGGTTGCATTCTCAGTCTTGTTATTTCTTGGTATGAATTAGAGCATCATCTGTGTCGAAACTACTGTGTATGTGTATGTGAATATGTGTATGTATGTGGATGTATACTGTATATGTATGTATTTTTGAATGTGTGTGTGTGTGTGTGTGTGTGTGTGTCGTAACCATAAACACACACATCCCCGCCATTGTAACACCTACAGCACTTCTACAGTCTCCCCCTCCCCTAATCACTTGTCTCCGTAGTACCCACAAGGTCATCTCGTTAACCCCCCACCTCAAACACCCTCACACAAATCCCCCACCTTACAGGATTACCCCACCACATAGGATTAGGGGATTCTATAAGGTTTCAAATTCGAATAGAGTGGATTTTATTTTTTTTATAACCAAAATTTTGATCGTGTCATTGATTGAGCCAAATTTCTCTCTCTCTCTCTCTCTCTCTCTCTCTCTCTCTCTCTCTCTCTCTCTCTCTCTCTCTCGTATCTATATTTAGCTGCCTAATCCACCCATTGAACCATTCGTCTGTCCATCCATCCACTCATCCATCCGTGTGTCCATCCATCCATCCCTCACCGTCTCATCCTCGCCGGAGTGGAGTTGGACGGATGCTGGTGCGGTCTCAGGGAGGGTGACAGCAAAGGGGTAAGCGTTGCCGCCAAGCTTCTTAATCAGGCGGTCCTGCACCCCGGTCAGCTCGGGAGTGCCGGCCGCTGGGTAGATCTGCTGAGTGGTGAGCAGGAGTTCCTTGCTGAAGCTGAGACCCATGACCTCATCCTCCTCGCGGCCGAAACGGTACGTGACCGTGACCTGGAAGACGGGGTAGAATGGATGTTAGAATGAGGGCTTTATGAGATGGATGTTAGAATGAGGGCTTGACGAAATGGATGTTAGAATGAGGGCTTGA
The DNA here is from genome assembly GCF_032717465.1 of Coenobita brevimanus. Classification (NCBI taxonomy): domain Eukaryota; kingdom Metazoa; phylum Arthropoda; class Malacostraca; order Decapoda; family Coenobitidae; genus Coenobita; species Coenobita brevimanus. The sequence goes on from NC_136992.1 coordinate 27,122,451, forward strand.
CGAAATGGATGTTAGAGTGAGGGCATAATGTTTGGACTGTCCGAATGAGGGTTTGATGAAATATATGTTAGAATGAGGGTTTAATGTCTAGATTGTCAGAATGAGGGCTAGATGAAATGATGGCTAGAATGAGGGCTTAATGTTTGGACTCTTAGAATGAGGGCTATGTGAAATGGATGTTAAAATAAGGGCTAGATGAGATAGATGTTAGAATGAGGGCTATGATGTTTGGGCTGTCAGAATGAGGGCTAAATGAAATGGATGTTAGAATGAGAGCTTGATGTTTGGACTGCCAGAATGAGGGCTAGATGAGGTGGACGCTAGGATGAGTGTCAGAATGAATGCAGTTAATAAGGAAGACTAGAAAGGGAGGTGGGAAGTAAAAAGAAATGGACACGACAAGAATGAGAGAAAGATATGGGCATCAGAAAAATGGCTAGTAGTGGACATGAGTAGGAACACTGGAAGAAATGGACATGTCAAGGAAGTGTGAAAGAAATGGACGTCTGAACCCAAACTTTACACCGAACGAGGATCTTTTCTTGGTTAATCGGGGCTGGATGGGTAACAGTGCAGTCGTGAACTTATCTTCGTGTAATTTTTAACGAGGACCTGGTGTTGGTATTTTGGAGGTTGTGTGTGTGTGTGTGTGTGTGTGTGTGTGTGTGTGTGTGTGTAGAGATGAGCAGAAACGTATGGCCCACGAATGTACAGTTCCGGACAGAAATATCGATCCACGTATCTGTCCAGCAAATCTGAAACTCATAACAGCATTTTGAGAAGTCTGCTGGGCCCCGAAAATCGCATTACTTGGTTACGAAATTAATTGCTCACTTTCTCGTTGTATATCGCAAGGAAGTGGATCGATATTCATGTCCGTAATAGTGCGTATAAGGATATTTTTTTTTAGTAATGGTATAGTTCCTTCATCTTACTTGGCAGAGCTTTTCGTACATTTGCAGCTTATTTTTCGTAACTGTATGGCAGGATCAGACGTACCACGGCTTTACATCCTTCCCATAGCACTTCTTCGTGACTAGGACAGTGGCAGTGTACTCAAGCCCTTATTAAACCTCACCATTCAGGGTGGAGTGGTGTCAATTTTAGGCCAAGTTAAAGTGAAAAGAGTATAGAAAATATCTGCGAATTATGAAAATCCTTGTAATACTTACGGCCGCGAAGACCTTGCGGCCCCTGAGGTAGTCATTGTCACACACTACGACACCATCGACGGGTTCGGTGCCGGCGGAGTTGTCTACGAAGTCACGGCGACCAAGATAGACCGTGATCTTACCTGGGGGGAGACGGAGAAAGCAATATTTAGTGCAGTTACCTCTTCGTGTGGAAATTTTACATTGTTATTATTATTGTTGTTGTTGTTAGTATTATTATTACATTATTTGCCATTCAGTACAAGCCCAAACACTGTTGGGAACGTAGTCGCAGAAGGCCAAGTAGAAACGGTACATTAGAGCACAGTGATAATTATGTGAAATGTGTCCTCTCATTCTTTGTCACGTTTACTCATCCTTTTAGTTACCCTTCTGTGTGACTCCGTTTTCTTTCTTACCACCTTTTAAAATTGTATTCTGAGTGACTGAATCCCTAACACCTCTCCCTAAGCGATTTATTCTGCATAATTACACCCCGACACCCACTGATGCAAACTATGTCGATATTGAAACGATATGAAGAAGGCACTGTAGAGGGGAGGGTCAAGGTATGGTGTGGAAAATAAATCGCTAAGGAAGAGGTGTTGCGAAGCCCCCATTGCCATCCAGAATAGTTGTCAGAATGAACTCTCCCATGCTGGCCAAGTACCATTTCACCACACCTTACCACCTTACCATACACCATACCATTTCATCATACACCATACCACCTCACTATACACCATACCATTTCATCATAATCACTTCATACACCATACCACCTTTCTGTACCGCCCTGCCTCATCTCACCATACCAGTTCACCATACACTATACCACCTCACCAAACACCATACCACCTCACTGTATGCCTCACCCCATGCACCATATCCAAGTTATTATTCACTGTACTAATGCACCGCACCTTGTTTCCACTCACCATACAACTTCACTCTACCATACTACCATACACTATACTACTTGAACATGCACAACACCACCTACACTTGAAAAACTCGCCATACCACCACTATACCAGTGAAGTGCGCTTTGGGAGTACGTGACGAGCGAGCGAGCACGATGTTATCACAATTACTCTTTGATATAAAATTGTAGGCGGAATCTCCGTTATTTAATTGCCAGAGTTGATACCAGAAATAATTGTTACGACGGAATATCATTTTTGATTTCGTAATTGAGGCGTTCACCGATTAAAGCCGAACTCTTCCTTGGAAAACTCAAGATTTCAAGGGGATCCTACGCCTATATGGGTGAGTTTTTAGTTAATAGAATTTACAGAATGAAGGTATCACATGCAAAAAAGAATGTCAACACTACTTCACATAGGAAAGTTATCAGCTTCTGAGCGTGGCTGTCGGGTCGGGCCGGGTCGCTCATTTCCAAACTTAACTGAGAGTAAACATCGCTCGCTTGCTCGTAACTATCTCCGTACACAGTATCACCTCACTATACTGCCTCACCGTGCTCCATAACCTCACCTTATGATTTAATTAATGTAAGCAATGTATGTATTGTAGCGGATGGCTTGCAGACGCCTGGATGGGTGGTCAGCTTAAATTAATCCATAGGGGGGTGTAATAGCACTTCCCATAGTGACCCACCGCGCCTCAGTGCTTCACGCTCCGGTATAGATGTGGAAAACTTTTGTACACCATACCACCTCTATACACCATACTAGTTTGCCTCACATCATACCACCTCACCACATCTTATTCACTGTCCCAGACGTGATACACCGTACCATACTGCAATACACCATAGTACTTCACCATGCCCTTCACTATACGCTCCCAATACTTAATACCATCTCACCACCATACAACCGTACCATACTATCTTTCCTGATGTCCCAAACATATGCACTGCACCATACTTCTGTTCACCATACCACCTCACTATACACCATAGCACCTTACCATACCACCTAACCAAATACCTTACCTAATATCCCATACCAGTGCACCGCACCAAACTTTCCATCACCATACACCATAACACCAAACCATATACGTTAGTTAATGCCCTACAGTATATTGATACACCGCACCCTACTTCCATTCACCATACCACCTCACCATACACCATACCATCTCACCATACACCATACGATCTCACCATACAACCTCACTATTCACCATACCATCTCACCATTCACCATACCACCTCACCATACACCATACCATACCATCTCACCATACACCATACCATACCATCTCACCATACACCATACCATACCATCTCACCATTCACTATACCATTTTACCTACACCTTACCACCACCATACCATCTCACCATTCACCGTACCATCTCACCATTCACCATACCACCTCACCATACACCATGCCAGCTCACCATACACCCAGTCTTACCATTGGGGGCGGTTTTCTTGAAGACCTTGACAGCGTTGACCATTGAAAAGAGTTTGGGGTGTCTTGCGACGAGTGAGTTAGCGAGAGAGAGTTGCTGAGAGCGACTGAGAGCGACAGCGGGATGGCACCACCTGGCTCTTACCTGCCTTATATACTCTCTCACCTGGCTTACCTGACTTAGTCGCTTAATTGGCCTTACGGTGGAAATCCTTGTTACTCTTACCTTTCTCACTCCCCCCCCCGTCCCCTCACCTCTACCCCACCCTACCTGCCTTTGCTTACCCCTGTTGATCTTCATTTCTCATTTTCTTGGTTTCATTTCTCTCTCTCTCTCTCTCTCTCTCTCTCTCTCTCTCTCTCACACACACACACACACACACACACACACATACACACACACACACACACACACACACACGTCCCCACCCACTCTGCTACAGAAAGTATAAGCTCATTCGTTGACCGTATGCCTGCGTCGCTCTGGTTAACATTGAATCAGCAAAATCTTCAGTCGCATAGTCGTTAGGTCAGCGGTCAGAATACCTCATCACACTCCTGCAGGACCGAATTATCAGTGGTCTGCTTCAGTGGCCAGTTCAGTCAGACCCTTCACTTCTCTTCAGGCACGGTCAGGTGAGGTTCAGTTGGCTCCACTCCTGCGTGACCCATCCACTATTTCATAATATTGACTTAGCAGCCGATGGAAAGAGCTCTAAGCCTGCCCCTCTCTCTCTCTCTCTCTCTCTCTCTCTCTCTCATCAGAATGTGACGATTTTTTTGTGGATAGTAGTAGTAATAGTAGTAATGGATAGTAGTAGTAGTAGTTATGGATAGTGTAGTAATAGATGTTATGGATAGTAGTAGTAATAGTAGTAGTAGCTTTAGTAGTAGATGTTATGGACATTAGTAGTAATAGTTGTAGATGTTAGGGATAGTATTAATAGTTGTAGATGTTAGGGATAGTAGTAATAGTTGTAGATGTTACTGGTAATAATAGTAGTAGTAGATGTTACTGATAGTGGTAGTAGTAGATGTTATGGATAATAGTAGTAGTAGTAGTATTTATTGATGGTAATGTTAGTAGTAGTCGATCTTGTGGATAGTAGTACTACTAATAATAGATGTTATTGATAGTAGTAGTATTAGTAGCAGTAGTTGTTGTAGCTACCACATTTTGATCTTGAGACGTAAAACCAGGAGACTGCGGGCTCAAGTTGCCCTTCTCTCGCAGTCCACCGTCTTCGTGTAGGGGGAGAGGAAACCAGTTGGGGGACTTTTTATGCCTGGCAGTTGATCCACCCAGTTGTATCGGTGCCACCACGTGAAGGCGACCCTCTTCAGTACCGTGAACTAAAACAGCATTGGCTGTACTGGGGTAAAAGTTTGCTTACCATTGCACGTCTTCTGTGTCATACTTTTGGGCATGTCCGTCACTCCTCTCCCTCACGCACCATATCCGAGAGCGGCATCAGTGGACAGAGAGAGAGAGCGCATACCAAGCCTCTCACAGCTTAGGAATATTAGCCAGCAGAGGAAAGTAATAAGAGAGAGAGAGCATTCCAAGCCTCTCTCAGCTTAATATTAGCCAGCAGAGGAAAGTATTAATAAGAGAGAGAGAGAGAGAGAGCATTCCAAGCCTCTCTCAGCTTAGGAATATTTGCCAGCAGAGGAAAGTAATAATAAGAGAGAGAGAGAGGGTGCATTGCAAGCCCCTCTCAGCACAGGAATATTAGCCAACAGAGGGAAGTGTATAGGAGAAAAGGTGATAAGCGAACTTTTGTCAGCGACTGCACTATCCCTTGTTGCGTACATTGACCTTAATTTGGCTCGTTCATTTACGTTCATTCAGGTGTGTTCAATAGGAGTCATGTTCATAGCAGTTCAGATGGTACAGAGACGCCTTCATGTGGTGGCATTGGTATAAGTAGGCGGCTCCACTGCCTTGTACAAAAAGATCAATTAAAGTTTAGTGTTGGTATGTAGAATCTTTTAGTACAGTCAACCCTCTCGTGGTGGGGACAGCTCTAGCATTTATCCCAGTAACGCCAGACGGTTTTATAGAGCTGAGAGTGATTGTAGGAGCCTGAGAGTGTGATTTCCTATGTATATTTTTGGTTTAATCTTGTCTCCGCGTATTTTTTTCTTTGTTTTTTCTTTTCGTTTTCTTTTGCTATTTTTGTCTTCTGTTTTTGCTCTTGTTTCTGCTCTCTCTCTCTCTCTCTCTCTCTCTCTCTCTCTCTCTCTCTCTCTCTCTCTCTCTCTCTCAGGTTTCTTATTGTGAAGGGGTTAATCAAGGCTATATCTTATCCCTGCAGCTCCAAAAGCCTCATCCCTGCATCATAAAATCGTCAAATGGTATAGTTCTTTCCCTTCAACTTGGCCCAAATTTCCATTCTTTTGTAGCTTATTCCACGTAGCTCAGTGGCAGAAAAACAGTACTGTGCCTTTGTATTCTTCCAGTAGCACTTCTTCGTGACTAACATCGTATTCTAGTGACAATGTGTTGTTATAATTTCGCATTCAAGATGGAGGGATGGCAGTTTAAGGCCAAGGTAAAGTGAACAGAGTATAGCAAGGATGATAAAAAGGAAGGAGCACTTAAACGCCCTCTTCTTTTCCTCTTGTTTTCCTCATTTATGCTTTTCTTTCACTTCATCTTTAACGAGAGAGAGAGAGAGAGAGAGAGAGGACCGCAATAGTTCAGGACCAAATTTTTTACTTTTCCTGGTGACCCTGACCTTCGACATCTTACCATCAGTCATAATTAACCCCGCCATTCCGCCGATATGTTAGTTCGATTTTCCTAGCTACGTATCTATCTATTGCCAGACACCTTAATCCCGTAAGGGGTGGCCACAAACAAATCGCCTCCATGTCGCCCTTTCCCCCGCCATTTCGCTGCCCTCCCCCCAGCTTACACCGCCCCTCTCTCATATACCTCTCGACTCTATCTCTCCATCTCATCCTCGGCCTCCCCCTCCCCATTTTACTTTTTTTTTTTTTCCCCTATCGACCATTGAGGCCGGAGCCTCTGGTCATTAAGGCAAATATATATATATATGTATATATATTAACATATACATATATATATATATATACGAACATATGTATATACATACATACACACATCCATATATACACACTTTCATGCACACGTACATATATATATATATATATATATATATATATATATATATATATATATATATACATACATATATATATATATATATATATATATATATATATATACATACATATATATATATATATATATATATATATATATATATATAATAATTTTTTTTTTTTTTGTAGTTTTATTTTTATTTTTATTTATTTTTTTTGTTTTTAACCTTATATTACTTATAATCAAAAATACCTAATCTAAAGACCCTAAAACTAAACACCTAACAGACAAATCGCTAACCTATACTAAATCCTAAGAGACAAATAACTAGACCTACACTAATGTTAAAAAAGGCTCGACCAAGAGAACGTACTAGAGGCCTTGCATTGAAGAGGTTTATGAAGGCTGTATATAATGTGTTTAGCCCCTTCATTTTAAGGCCTCTTAAGATTAATAGAACCGTCTGAAGATAACAGTACATATGATATGGTAAATAAAATTACGTCGTTGGGTTGAAGGGGTAGAGAGAGAGAGAGAGAGAGAGAGAGAGAGAATTAGTCATTCGATTGTGGAGGTATGAGAGAGAGAGAGAGAGAGAGAGAATGTCATTCGATTGTGGAGGTATGAGAGAGAGAGAGAGAGAGAGAATGTCATTCGATTGTGGAGGTATGAGAGAGAGAGAGAACTGTCAAGAACTCCATTGTAACCTCGAAAGTGCTTCATTAATAATCATATAAATGTACAAAACTAAGATATATTTTGCGCAGTGCTTATAGAGAGACTGAATTTTTATACAGTAGGGGAAATAGAAAGGGGATGGAATGGGGGGTGTGGGGAAGAGTAGGCAGGATGGGCTGTGACAGTACTGGGCGGAGGAGTACTGGGATGAGAGGGGTATTGTGTGAAGGGCAGCATTGAGGGTGAAGTCTACATGTATTGATTTGTATTTTTCTGGGATGGAAGTCTAGGTGGGACGGGTTTGGCAGAGAGGAGTTGGTGAGTGAGCAGGATGGGCTGAGATGGTGATGGAAAAGAGTGAGATGAGTTTTTATTTTATTTATTTATTTATTTATTTATTTATTTGGGAGTGTAGTTAGGATGGATTTGGGAGATAGGAGTTAGTATGACGGGTTGGGGTAGTGGTGGATGCAGGGACAGGCCACGGATGGTTTACATAAGAAAGACTAGCACATTGGATAGGTGTGAGTAGGAGGTGATTGAACTGTTTGAGGCAAGGTGTGTGTGTGTGTGTGTGTGTGTGTGTGTGTGTGTGTGTGTGTGTCTCTCTCTCTCTCTCTCTCTCTCTCTCTCTCTCTCTCTCTCTCACACACACACACACACACACACACACACACACACACAACACACACCAGGTGGCACTGCTAAGGGTTCGGTCACGAGTCAAGATGGTACTTCCCCTCCCCCTCCTCCTCCTCCTCCTCCCTTCATCTTCTCCTTCACCTCCTCCTCCTCCTCCTTCTCCTTTGTTTTCGTCTCCCACCTCCAATGTCTCTCTCTCTCTCTCTCTCTCTCTCTCTCTCTAGCTTAATTCATACAGTATTTTCTTGTGTTCAGACGATTTTGTTCAGTTTTAGAGGAAAGTATTTTAGCGACGGGGTTATTGAAGGCTGTATTAAACCCTTCCTGTACGGAAAGCCTCTACTCAGCTGAATAAAATCGTCTGGTGGGAATTAGAAGAAAATATAAAAGAATTCTCCCAGTTGAAGAGATGTTTATATGATCTGGTTGTCCGCAGAGTATGTTGTTGTTATTATTATTATTATTATTATTATTGTTGTTGTTGTTGTTTAGGATGAACGTCTCACTGGAGGGGTTAAGTTAGGTTTAGTTAGGCTACATTAAAATAATTTAGGGTAGGTTAGATTAGAGCACTCTCTCTCTCTCTCTCTCTCTCTCTCTCTCTCTCTCTCTCTCTCTCTCTCTCTCTCTCGTTTATGCTTTTCAGAGATGGAGAGAGAGAGAGGAGAAAGTAAGGCTCAAATCCCCATTATCACAGTTCCTTTCCCTGTCCTATAGGGTTTCTTAAGAGGCCTGGATCACCTTAACATACTCCCCTCCCCCTCCTGGAGATGCCCCCCTTCCCGTCCCCTCCCCCCACCTCGCTACCTGGGGCTTCATGTGGGGGGGGGAGGTCAGATTGCGTCCTTGGGGAGCGGGTGAAGAGCGGAAGGGGAGGAGGGAGGGGGAGGGGGATTATGATACTGTGTTCCCTTTAACCTGGCCTAGTATTTTCTTCTTCTTGAATGCTGAGAGAGAGAGAGAGAGAATATTCAGCTGTACAGGTTACTAGATCGCCTTATGTTAGAGTAAAAAACAGAGAGAGAGAGAGAGAGAGCCATACTACAGGTTCCTAAAGCAACTTGAATTAAAAGAACAAACAATTTCTTCGGTACTGTTTTATTTTTCATCTGTTTAAACTGTTATGGTTATTGACATTTATCACTAAAGTCAACATACGTTTCTGTCATTATTACTGTATACCGTATTACAATCATACGCTGGTCTTCCTAAATACAGTACTGTTTATATTATTTGTCTATATTACTTCAAAAAATAATACAAATATACTTCATTTCTTTTTTTCGGATTTGATGTAAGTTTTATTATTGTTTTTATTCACTATTCTAAACACCTGATCTGTTTTTCGAATATTTTGCAACGTGTCTTCTCTATAATACTAAAGAAAACGATTATATTTACGTTTTTCTATCGGATCTGGTACAGGTTCCTAGGTGCACTGTGGTGTTTTGACCCCTGGAGGATGGGAACAAGTGGTGCTTTGTTTACATCATAATTTACCCTAAATATGATTAGAAAAAAAATTGTATTCTTTTGTTGTATCCATCGAAGTTGCTATATTACTTCCTATCCTCCAGAATCACCCTTCATTATATATCTCCTTCCCATCCGCCCAAAGACGTCTCCTAGAAAATGGGAAGGTATGTGATTTTTCTCTGTAAACGACTAACTACTTTATTTTGATTCGTTCGTTCGTAGGTGTGGATTTGCGTGTGAATGGCGGTGAAGGCAGTCTGTCCCGTTGTCGCTCCTGCCATGGTGAGAGAGAGAGAGAGAGAGAGAGAGAGAGAGAGAGAGAGAGAGAGAATTAGTACGTAACTCGGAAAAATATTTGGAGTGTAAAAATGGATCAGTTTTTGATAAGAGGAGAAAGGAAACATTAGGAATCTGTTAGAATATGTAGTAAGTGTTTAAGTGAGTGGGGGGAGTATATTATGCCACCCCTCTCAGGATGCGGCGTCGGGTAATTGGTAAACAGATATAGACAGACAGGTTTAGTAATCCAGCGTGTAAGAGGGACACAGGAAAAAGAAAATTCGATGGACTTCTAGAACTCGAAGAAAACGCAATTTAGTGGACCTTTTGAAAATAAGACTCCGAAAACATTTAAACTAGGGGGCCTTCAAGGGAAAGGTGTTATTCCAGTGGGCCCCAAAGATAGTTTTAGAGGACCCCCGAAATGCAAGGGTCAATGAAAAGTCGTCAGTGGTCCCAGACTCAAGGAAATTTTCAAGTCACAGGGCCCCCAGGTCAGTGGAAACTCAAATCAAGGGTTCTCAAAACCAAGTCTCAAGGAAAACTCAAGTCAGGGGCCTGTAAACAAATCTCAAGGAAAACTAGGTCAGTGGCCCTCTAAAGAAAACCCGAAGTCAGTGGAGTCCTTCAGAAGAACCAGATGTCCCACTGTAGAAAAACCAGATGTCGCTCTCTACAGATCATCCACACTCTGGCCGCGACGCAGACGACTGAACTCCTCAAACTCCAGTGACTCCTGCCGCTTCCCAGGCCCTCCAATTTTGTTGCAGCCGGCCCCCGCTTGGCCCTGGTTCGGGTGCATCAGCTTGAAGGGCAGGTCGGCCACGAGTTCGCCTCCCAGGGCCCCGCAGTTCAGCCTGATCCTGACGCTGTAGGAGACGATGATTCCCAGAGCGTCGTTAGTGGCCCCGTCCCTGCTGAGGGTGGACGAGGCGAGGTTGGCGTCACTGTCCTGTGGGGGTAGGATTGGTTGTGGGTTAGATGAGGATAGGGTAGGGCAAATTAGGTTAAGTTAAGTTATGGTAGGTTAGGTTAGAGTTGATTTGGTGGGTCGTTATATATGTCTAGTATCTGTTGTAATTCTCTCTCTCTCTCTCTCTCTCTCTCTCTCTCTCTCTCTCTCTCTCTCTCAATCAGTCATTCAATATATGCCTGCTTGCCTGTTTATACATCCATCTATCTATATGTATATCAGTCTGTATTCATCAATCCATGCTTCTGTCTCTGTCCATCTCCCTCTGTTAGTCCACCTTTATCTATCCGTCTGTCTGTCCATCCATCCACTCATCCATCTATCCATCCATCCATCCATCCATCCTCACCTTGGTCTTCCCGTCCAGTGCAATACCAAACTTAGTCTTGTTGGTAGCTAGTGGCACCACCGTAAATTCCTTATGGTAGTGGCTGCCTGGGGTGATGGGGCAGCCCTCCTTGGTTTCGAAGCCCGCCACCTGAAAGATTAGGGCGTTAGAAGGTTGTTAGAGGACTGTTAGATGGCTGGGAGGTTGTTAGCGGATTGTTTGATGACTGGAAGTTTGTTAGAGGATTGTTAAATGGTTGGAAGGAGGATTGTTAGATGGCTGAAAGATTGTTAGAGGATTGTTAGATGGCTGGAAGGTTGGTAGGGGTTTGTTAGATAGCTGGAAGGTTGTTAGGGGATTGTTAGATGGCTGGAAGGTTGGTAGGGGTTTGTTAGATAGCTGGAAGGTTGTTAGGGGATTGTTACATGGCTGGAAGGTTGTTAGAGGATTGTTAGATGGCTGGAAGGTTGTTAGGGGATTGTTAGCTGGCAGGGAGGTTGTTAGAAGACTGTTAGGTTACTGGGAGGTTGTTAGAAGACTGTTAGGTTACTGGGAGGTTGTTAGAAGACTGTTAGGTTGCTGGGAGGTTGTTAGAAGACTGTTAGGTTACTGGGAGGTTGTTAGAAGACTGTTAGGTTGCTGGGAGGTTGTTAGAAGACTGTTAGGTTACTGGGAGGTTGTTAGAAGACTGTTAGGTTGCTGGGAGGTTGTTAGAAGACTGGGAGGTTGTTAGAAGACTGTTAGGTTGCTGGGAGGTTGTTAGAAGACTGGGAGGTTGCTGGGAGGTTGTTAGAAGACTGTTAGGTTGCTGGGAGGTTGTTAGAAGACTGGGAGGTTGTCAGGGAATTTTTAGATGGCTGGGAGATTATTAGAAGACTGTTAGACGGCTGGATGGTTGTTAGAGGATTGTTAGACACCTGGGAGGTTGGTAGGGGAATTTTAGATGGTTGTATGGTTGTTAAGGGATTGTTAGATGTCTGGAAGGAGGATTGTTAGATGATTGGAAGGTTGTTAGAGTATTGTTAGATGGATGAGAGGATGGTTAGATGGCTGTGAGGTCGTTAGAGGGTGATTAGAGGTTAGCGTGTTTTAGAGGTTGTTAGACGTGAGATATGTGTGCTTAATGGGAGAAGACTGTAGTTAGGAGTAGTTAGGTTAAGTTAGTTGTTTGGGAAGTTGTTAGAGGGTGGTTCTGAGGTGGCTAGTTTCTTTTGGAGGCTGTTAGTTAGAAGTCGTGTGTGGTTAGTTAGAAATACGCAGTTCTAGGAGATGGTTAGTAGTTGTTAGATTGTTAGTAGGTGGTTCTGTTGTTAGTAATATTTGGGGTGTTGTTTGTGGGTGTCTAATGAGTTGTTATGTATTAGAAAGCTTGTTAGAGGGAGTTAGGATTGTTAGTGTGGGTGGAAGTGTAGGCAGGTAAGACTTTCAAGAAAATGTGGTTAGTTGAATGTACAATTTTTAGAGATGGTTAGGCACTGTTAGCTGGGTTGGGGATTGTTAGAGGTCAGTGAGGTTATTGTCTTCTCTGAGAGGTTGTTGGTGGGTGATTCAGGGGTTGTTAATGGCTGAGTTATTAATCATCATCATCATTGTTACCATCATCATCATCATCATGTCGACAAATTATCATCATATTAACAAATCATTATCATAATCATATCGACAGATCATCATCATCATCAGCCGTCATTATCATCCTGACCCTACTTTCCCTTCTGAGATGAGGTGAGGCAGAATCCAGATATATATTTAAAAAAAAAATGCAGATAAGGAGAGTTCAAGTTCTTTCACCTTAAATTGGCTCAGATTTTTCTCCGTTTGCATCATGTTTCTCATAACACAGTGACAAATACACAATACTGCAGCTCTATCCATTCGTAGCACTTCTTCGTGACTATTATCATATGCTTACGTTAATCTGATGTTACAACTCGGCGTTCAAGATGGAGAGATGACAATTTTGGGCCAGGTTTAAGTGAAGACGGTACAACAAATGGCCCGCCCAGGGAAATGGCTCACACAGTCATCCACACATCACATCAGCGTTCAAGATCTTGGCACCATCTCACAAGTAAATTATTGAAAATCCGCTAAAACTGGACTGTCAGGGGAACTGCCAAATATATCTGCGTCTGAAATGGGCCACAGTGTCATTCTTGTCATCCAAATCTTCAACATTTTTGCTTCATCTCACGCAAGTTGTGGATCACTCTCACCATTGCTCCCACATTCTTTTTTCATAGTTTTCCTCCATATTCTTCTATCCCCTCCTTTCTCTTCCCTTTCATTTTTCCTTCCTGCTCTCTTTCACCGTTCCTCTGTTCCCATCATTCTCATCCCTTTTTTTTTTCTTCCTCTTCTATTTCACCATTCTTCTGTTCCCATCCATCTCATCCCTTCTCTTGCATATTTTTCTTCCCCTTCTGTCCCCTCCCTTCTCTTCCCTTTCATAGTTTTCCTCCTCTTCTGTCTCATCATTCCTCTTTTCACGTCTTCCCTCCCTCTTTCCCTCCTTCTTTTTACTCACCTCTCTAGTGAATTGGGAGTTGGTCATGGTCACCTCCACGTGCTGCATCACAGAGCACCGTATTCCCTTTACGGTTTTCTTGCTGTTGTTGCTGATGGAGATGCTTGGACGGACCTGAGGAAGTGAAGGACCGTAAGACGGGGAAGTAAAGGATCGTAAGACGGGGAAGTAAAAGGATAAAGGATCGTAAGACGGGGAAGTAAAGGAGTAAAGGATCGTAAGACGGGGAAGTAAAGAAGTAAAGGTCGTAAGTCGGGGAAATAAAGGAATAAAGGGTCGTATGTCGGGAAGTAAAGGAATAAAGGATCGTAAGACGGGCAAGTAAAGGAATAAATGATCGTAAGATGGGGAAGTAAAGGAGTAAAGGATCGTAAGACGGTGAATGAAAGGAGTAAAGGATTGTAAGACGGGGAAGTGATTGGTCGTAACACTGCTCTGTTACTCACTCATCTTAATAAAACAAACTGATATAAGCTACAAATAGAGTACTAGAATTGCCCCGACCGTGAGAAGGTTAATAGGAAGTTAGGAGATCTATAACTACGGCTCATACACAACATAACTTAGACTAACAGACTCGTATTTCTAGTCAGGTTAGGTGGATTTCTAGCTCCTCTCAGCGATTTATTTTTGGGTACTAAAGCTTGCTAGTCGTGTGTGTGTGTGTGTGTGTGTGTGTGTGTGTGTGTGTGTGTGTGTGTGTGTGTGTGTGTGTGTGTATCAAAGTAGATCACAAAAAAATGCAAGAAAATTTTAACATGCCTGAGAGAGAGAGCAAATGTTAAAACAAAGGTCCTAGTAGTCTTCCTTTTAGCCCGGGAATATCACCTAAAGTCATAGAGCTTACGAATAGCCCACCTGCTCTCCGTGGTAGTAGAGCTCCTTGGCCAGCGTCACCTCCATATTAAGCTTGCCGGAGGAAAAGGTAAAGCCCTTAGAGGCGAGGGTGGAGGGCTGCCTGCTGAACCGGTCCAGGGGTGCATACTGGACCTTCCGCACGGCAAGGGTTACGGAGTTGCGGCGGTGCGGCTTGTCTTGCGAATTTTCACCGACGTACACCTTCAGCTCGTAGATGACACCCAGGGGCTTGGCCTGTGTGGGGAGGGGGGGAAGAAGAGGAAGACTTCGATTAATCCCTGTTCGTTGCGAGGGGTTGTTGAGGCTGGCAGTTAGTGTTTATGGCCTGAAAATTGAACCCAGGATATTTCACTTGCGATTGGATGTGCTAACCAATGCACTAGGGTGGAGTTGGTGAAGGGCGCGAGTGGGGGAGGATTGTTCTGTTAGGAGGATGAGGAGGGTTAAAAACAATCACATTAAACTTCATTTTGTAAGTTTCACCCAGGGGCTTGAGCTGGTGGGGGAGGTAGAGGGGGGCTAGTGGGGAGTTGAAGGGGGGAGTTAGTGGAGGGGTTGAACTGTAGAGAGGTTTGTGTGATAGGAGTAGCGGTTGGGGTTACTGCAAAAAAGGAGTGGAAGGGGAATCGGTGTGTGGTTAGCGACAAGAATGGACTGGTCAAAGTGGAGGCTGTTTATAGATTTGATCCTCGAGCGGTGACTGGAGGCCATCTCAGGAAGGCGTTACTCGTTCCTTACACCATCCACATACCAGATCACTCCAACCTCTTTACATTCATATCCTATACGGGCCGAATTTCCTGCCATACATAACATTTTTCACACAGGCAACATACACACTTCACCTTCAGCGTCCACACTTCACCTGCAACATACACACTTTATCTGTAGTGCACACACTTCACCTACAACGTACATACTTCACACATTGTATGAAGTGTGTCCTCTCATTGTCAGAAGAGTTAGAAGATTTCTATAATTTAGCCACTTCTGATTTTGGCACTGCAGCTAACCACCTTTCCACCGCCACCACCACCCCCAGCGCTGGTCATCATCTCCTTGAAGATAAAATTCCTTCACACACTTCAGGGAACCACCATCTTTACAGTATTTACGTGTTTCACCAAGCATATGCCCCACTGTGTGTGTGTGTGTGTGTGTGTGTGTGTGTGTGTGTGAGAGAGAGAGAGAGAGAAAGAGATCTGACTTTTTTTCTCTCCCTCCACTCGTCACTTATTCCAACACTTACCGTTCCTTCAGAGCCCGGATGCAGCTGAACGGAGCATGGTGCGTTCTCCGGCAGGTTGATGAAGAACGGCGTAGCATTGCCGCCGAGTTTATTAAGCAGTCTTTCCTGCACCTCCGTGGCCTTCACGTCCTGGCGGGTTAAGGGCAGCTCCTGACACGTCAACTGGAGCTCCTTGCTGAAGTTCAGGCCCATCACCTCATCTTCCTCGCGCCCGAAGCGGTAAGTCACGTTTACCTGAAGGAGGGGGAGGGTGGAAGCTGTTTACATAGACAACACAGACCTTTCTATCCTTAATTGAGTAGTTAGCTAGAGTTCCTTGCTAAATTTAAGGCCCGACACCTATCTTCATGGCGCCCGTATCGGTAAGTCGTGTATACCTGAAGGAAGGATGGAAGCTGGTTACATAGAGGACACAGACCTTGCGATCCTTAACAGTTCGAGATGAAGTTGAGGCATTTCATTCTCCTCACGGCTAAAGCAGTAAATTAAATGTAGCACCTGTGGTAGGGAATGAGGTAAGTTGGTTAATGAGTACACAGAGGAAGGGAGGGAGGGAATGAAGGAAGGGAGGTGGAGTGGAGGGAGGGAATGAAGGAGGGGAGGTGGAGTGGAGGCAGGGAATGAAGGTGGGGAGGTGGAGTGAAGGCAGGGAATGAAGGTGGGGAGGTGGAGTGAAGGCAGGAAGTGAAGGAGGGGAGGTGGAATGGAGGCAGGGAGTGAAGGGGGGGAGGTGGAGTGGAGGCAGGGAACGAAAGAGGGGAGGTGGAGTGGAGGCAGGGAATGAAAGAGGGGAGGTGGAGTGGAGGCAGGAAGTGAAGGAGGGGAGGTGGGGTGGAGGCAGGGAGTGAAGGAGGGGAGGTGGAGTGGAGGCAGGGAACGAAAGAGGGGAGGTGGAGTGGAGGCAGGGAATGAAAGAGGGGAGGTGGAGTGGAGGCAGGGAATGAAGGAGGGGAGGTGGAGTGGAGGCAGGGAATGAAGGGGGGGAGGTGGAGTGGAGGCAGGGAATGAAGGAGGGGAGGTGGAGTGGAGGCAGGGAATGAAGGGGGGGAGGTGGAGTGGAGGGAGGGAGTGAATGAGGGGAGGTGGAGTGAAGGGAAGAAAAGACGAGTGGAGTTCATTCTCGATCCATATTCTCTACAGTACCCAGGTCAGGGACGGGTACCATACATTCCACGATCCTCACAACCCACATACCCCCAGACACACCACCACAACCACAACCCACTCACACACGCCACCACAACCACAACCCACTTACCCCCAGACACCACAACCACAACCCACGCACCCACACACACTACCACCGCAACCACATTCCACTCATCCACACACACCACCACCATACACCGCCACCACACACCACCACCACCACTTACCCACACACCACCACCACCACCACACATCCCCTCCCAACCACGGCGTAGGTTGCGCCCCTTGAGGTAGACCTAATCCATCAAGCACTATAACTATTACCACAACCACCACACATTCATAGCCTTACCACACTTACGTCCTCTCTTTTTATCACTACCTTTACATTGTCCTTAACATTCATCGGCACCACAACACCCACTCCACATCACCACAACTCCCCCACACCTTGCTATTCTCCACCACACCTCTCGCTTACCACTCTCATGACTACATGTATCATATCAGCTACACTGCATACCACAACCACCATCACAACCACACCCACCCCACTTCTATAACAGCTTCCCCCCACCCTACCATACTGCACCACACCACTACCACACCCACCCCTCATGTATCACAGCTCCCCTCCCTCTACCATACCCCACCACACCCACCCCACACCACCACAACTACCACCATCTTACCTTCCACCCACACATTCCCCTCCCACCCTGAGATAGTCCTGGATTCACCTGGCATTGTTAAACACCACTACATAAGTCACAACCGCATCCATTACCCCCCCCCACCCCCCACCCCCACCCCCAACTCACCGCGGCATAGAGGTTGCGTCCCTTGAGGTAATCCTGGTCGACCAACACAACGCCATCGATGGGCTCGGTGGTGGTGGCGTTGTCCACGAAGTCACGACGACCCAGGTACACCGTGATCTTGCCTGGAGGAGAGGGTGTAGGAGGGGGTGAGTGGCAGGCAGTGGATGAGTGGGAGGGAGGGGGTGAGAGTGCAGGAGTGGGTGAGTGGGGTGGAGTGGATGAGAGTGCAGGAGTGGGCGAGTGGGGTGGAGTGGATGAGAGTGCAGGAGTGGATGAGTGGGAGGAATGGAATGGACGAGTGTAGGAGTGGATTAGTGGGAGGAAGTGGATGAGAGTGCAGGAGTGGGTGAATGAGGTGGAGTGGATGAGAGTGCAGGAGTGGGCGAGTGGGGTGGAGTGGATGAGAGTGCAGGAGTGGATGAGTGAGAGGGATGGAATGGACGAGTGTAGGAGTGGATTAGTGGGAGGAAGTGGATGAGAGTGCAGGAGTGGGTGAGTGGGGTGAAGTGGATGAGAGTGCAGGAGTGGGTGAGTGGGGTGGAGTGGATGAGAGTGCAGGAGTGGGTGAGTGGGGTGGAGTGGATGAGAGTGCAGGAGTGGGTGAGGGGTGGAGTGGATGAGTGTGTAGAACTGGGTGAATGGGATGGAGTGAAAGACTTACGACCGAATTATTAAAACGGGAGTGGGGTCGAAGGTGTGCGAAAACAATCATTCTATGTTTATTTGTGATATTCTGTGTACTTGTGGTTGGTAATTATCTATATGTTTATCTAAGTCATCTGTTTATCTGACCATCTATATATTCAGTTTATCCATTTATATGTCTCAGATGTGGTTAGCCTGCATGCCACGTTAGAGCACATTCAGCAGCAAGGCAGAGAAACCAGTTGCACCGTACTATCGTAATGGGTTAAGCAAAAGACTGTCAGGATAGGTGGCTGTCTATCCCTTTGCCTTTAACATCACGGCCTTGAGAGAGTGGGATGGTAGGGACTGTGTGATCCGTACTTTGGGTAGGCTGAGGAACTTTTTTATGCAAGGATGAAGGAACCAAAGGCAAGACACCCTCAAAACTTGTTCCCTCAAAAAAATTAATTAATTAATTAATACAAAATAACAGATAGACAGAATGAAAGGCAAGGTGGATTAGAATGACGGGACTGTAGGTAAGATGGAATGAATGACTCCGGATGGAATGAGGCACTAAATTTTTTACGCTAACGACCTAAAATTGCCGTCTCTCCATCTTGAATGCTAAGTTATAACTGTAGATTAACAGTTTAATATAATGCTAGTCATGCAAAAGTGCTGTGGAAAGTATATAGACCCTTAGTATTGTCTTTTTCTGCCACTGAGCTTCTTGAAATAAGCTAGGAGAGACTGAAAATCTGGGCCTGTAAACAGATGTAGGGCGTTTGTTCTCATCCAAAAGAGGTACCTCCCCCCCCCTTTCAACTTATCCGATGGTCAGTTGATTTGACTGGTAACCAAGAAGCTCATTCCTACATTACAAGTAAGGCTTGTTGAATTTTCCAAACAACCATTTTCTTTTTGTTGTCAGATAACCTTCCTAAGGTGAATATAATCGATATTATTTCGACTTTTAAAGTGAAGTACGGAAAGATATCACTGAGCAAGGGAGTTATTGAGAGTAGTTTCTGACAGTTTAGAATGTAACAGGTCTGGTCTAAGCCGAATATAATCCTGGGGGAGAAAAAATAGGTTTTAATAAGGCGTCATCGTATGCAGAGGTAAAAATTTTAACGATATTTCGCATCATTTAATTACACTCGTACGTTTTTGCTATCAGTTCTATTCTTAAACCTCTAATCACTTTTCAGATCTCATCATTACTCCCAGAACTTATTAACTAACTTACCGTTGTCTCGTAATTCTAATAACTTTTGAAATTACATCGTTATCATCAGAAATAACCTACTATTACCTCAAACCAACAGCGTCCTTTCTTATCATTTCATTACTCATCAAGCTCAGTTAACATTTTCATAAACATAGTGACGCCACAAATCAAGTGCTTCTGAGATGGAAGTGTTTCAGAAGTTGTGTGTGTGTGGGAGTCTGTGTATGACATCAGTTTGAGTCGGCAAGGTGCGAAAAGAAGTTAGCATATGGAAGAACATACTACCACTTTCAGATAAATTAGCACATACAGGGACATACCACCACTTAAAAATTAATGCCCACTACGTTTTAGAACCCGAACTGGACACAAATAACCTCCCAGACCACCCCATCAGACGTACCATTGGGGGCGGTTTTCTTGTAGACCTTGACTGCGTTCACCATCGAGGAGTTGAGTTGTGAGAGAGAGTTGAGAGTATAACACAGGAGATTCAGTCTCTGTTTTGCACTTCAGTGAGTCGCAAGAAGTGTGTGCTTGGGAGAGGCGGCTGGAGTTATATAGCCACTTGTTCTGGGAAGCCTTAGCAGGTTAAATTTGCACATGCAGGTAAATGGATTAGCTTTGTGTGAGACCGCCTCATATAGCATGCTGCTGGGATGGATTGGCTCTCCCCTCCACCACTACTACTCGTGTCCTTGATCCCCCACCATCACTACTCGTGTCCTTGATACCCCACCACCACTACTCCTGTCCTTGATCCCCCACCATCACTACTCGTGTCCTTGATCCCCCACCACCACTACTCCTGTCCTTGATCCCCCACCACCACCACTACTCCTGTCCTTGATACCCCACCCACACCACAACCCTCACCAAGTTTCCTAGCCTCTGTCCCCCTCCCCCAGCTCAAAACATCCCATTCCTAGCCTATCCCTCTCTGACCCCCACCCATTTCCTTGACCCTCCCCCCCTCCACACCCTCCCTTTGCTCACCCCCATTTTTCGTAGACCCCTTCCTAGCCTCAGCTCCCCCCACCCCACCCCATTCCTAGATACTCCTGATTGCCATTTTTAGAGGCCTTTTCCCCTTCCTCCCCTTCCCCCTCCTTCCTAGAGTCTTCCCTTCCCCCCTCTCCCCTCCTCAGCCGAACTATTTTTTCTTCAGATTCCCCCTCCCCCCCATCTTGCCCAACTTTGCATCAAGGCCTAGACCACACTTTATTTTTAGCCCCCCTCTCTCTCTCTCTCTCTCTCTCTCTCTCTCACACACACACACACACACTCACACACTCACTTCCTTTTAGACCTCCCCTCCCCCACCCACCCACGCTATTTCCAGACCTCTTCCCCCTACCCCTCCACCTTCCTTGGACCCCACCTTCCACGTACATCTTTATCTTACCCTCTTGCTGGTCTTGTTCTTGGAGAAGATTGTCACTTGGAAGAAATTGATGGTTGTTTTAGTGACCCTCTTGTTATTATATCTGAACCTCCTACTTTTGTTCCCTCTCCCTGACTCACCCCTCACCCCCACTACGTCTTTCCCACACCCCCTCACCCCCACTACACCTTTCGCACACCTCCACTACACCTTTCGCACACCTCCACTACACCTTTCCCTCACCACCACTACACCTTTCCTACACCCCCTAACCCCCACTACACCTTTCCTACACTCCCTCACCCCCACTACACCTTTCCTACACCCCCTAACCCCCACTACACCTTTCCTACACCCCCTCACCCCCACTACACCTTTCGCACACCTGCACTACACCTTTCGCACACCTGCACTACACCTTTCCCTCACCACCACTACACCTTTCCTACACCCCCTAACCCCCACTACACCTTTCCTACACTCCCTCACCCCCACTACACCTTTCCTACACCCCCTAACCCCCACTACACCTTTCCTACACCCCCTAACCCCCACTACACCTTTCCTACACCCCCTAACCCCCACTACACCTTTCCTACACACCCCCTCACCCCCACTACACCTTTCCTACACACCCCCTCACCCCCACTACACCTTTCCCACACCCCCTCACCACCACTACACCTTTCCTACACACCCTCACCCCTACTACACCTTTCCTACACACCCTCACCCCCACTACACCTTTCCTACACACCCTCACCCCCACTACACCTTTCCTACACACTCTCACCCCCACTACACCTTTCCTACACACCCTCACCACCACTACACCTTTCCTACACACCCTCACCACCACTACACCTTTCCTACACACCCTCACCCCCACTACACCTTTCCTACACACCCTCACCCCCACTACACCTTTCCTACACACCCTCACCACCACTACACCTTTCCTACACACCCTCACCCCCACTACACCTTTCCTAATCCCTCCTTCCCTTATCTGAACCACACACACACACACACACACACACACACACACACACACACACACACACACACACACACACACACACACACACACACACACACACACACACACACACACACAAAGGCAACACGAAACGACCACTAAAAACTGCCTCTGTTTTCTTCCCTTTGTACCCATTGGACCTTGTGCTCTTCCTTTCTCAGACACTATCCCCTCTTTCTCTACCCCACAACTCCCAACCTTACCCCCTCCTACTTGCACACCCCCACTATACCTCCCCCACACCCCCTTCTACATGCACACCCCACTACACCCCCAACCACCCCTCCTGCTACCTGACTTGTTACCTGTGACCACGTTTGTCTTATCTTTGACCTTGGTTTGTAAGTTGACTCATTCATGACCTCACCCATGCCTTCCTCATCCACAGACGTCACCATTCCCTCCACGCCTCCCACTCATCTCCTCCCGTCCCCTAACCTCTCCTTACCTCACCCCAACACCCCAGTCGTCACTACTACCCATTCTGCTCACCCTTACCTCACCCCCATTCCCCCAGCGTCATCAATACCCCCCCACCTCACCGCATCCTCTCCCCAGTCCCATCCCTTCACCCCTACCCTCTGTCACGATTATTTTCTCCCCTCACCCATACTCCACCCCTCGCCCCCTTGTCTCTAAGTTACAGAATAGTTACGTTAGTATTAAAGAGCTTCGAAAGGCCCAGTAGGTCAGGTGCTGTTCACTTTCCTCTATACTTCTCTACACCCCTCACCTCACCCCTACCCCTCACCCTTCCCTCACCCCCGACTCGCATCCTCTCTCTTCTTCCTACCAAAACCCGTAGTCCCAACCTTCCCTTTACCTCCATACCAACTTGCCTCACCCCAGCAGAGAAACCCCTTGCCAGTGTTATCCGTACAGTTCACCGTAAAAAGTAATTCCTTAAATTGATTTGTGTGTGTGTGTATGTGTGTGTGTGTGTGTGTGTGTGTGTGTGTGTGTGTGTGTGTGTGTGTGTGTGTGTGTTGAATGTTTGTGCGTAAATACGAGGTTTAGTTAAAGTTATATTTTGCCCATGACGTCATTCCTGTTTGTGTATATGCAAACGCCTCAATTCCGCACGGATGGCTTCAGACCAATCACCTTCATGCCACTCTTCCATCAGCCTGGTGCCCTTTCTCAAGCTCACATCCCTTCCCTCATGTACAGTCGCCAAACTTTCCACCTGGGCCACCCAGCCGCGAGAGGTGGGTAACGGGTGCTGGCAACAGTGTATCTGTTTGTTCGTGTGTACATGCTCGACGAAAGTTCGGATCATCAACTCTCGTCTTCCGTAGTGAACCTCAGTCAGAGTTCATCCCAATCTTCAGTCGACAATTTTTAGCCGATAGAATTTCAAAGGAACTTCTTGAAAGTATTGGATAATGTGAGTATTGAAAATAAGTAAAATAATATAAAAGACCGCATCTTCACATATATTACATATTTATAAACGTATTCTTTTTCATTATTACATAGTGACCCCATGGCTAAAAATTGTCTACTGAATATTGGGGGGAAGAACCGTCGTGTGACCGGCCCTTATGGTAGAAAAATAGATACCGGTGTCTGTTCTTTCATTTCGCCAGTCCTAGCCCGGTCTCGATTAAAGCTATTGAAATACCATTCTTGATCCAAGACATGATTAGAAGTTAGGTCATTAATCGTTACAGGATTACTCAATGGACGGATATTAATTTAAACTAAGTAGGAGAGATAGGAACTGTAGACGTCGGGGGTTGAAACCCGTTCGCTGGGGCAGAATACTGCCTGAGTCAGCTAGTCATGAGTCCTATCGTTAACAATAGAAAACCTAGGCATCTCATTACTTAATCATTACGTGGATCACTGTGATTGCAATACAAACACGGCAATTGTTTTAATAGTTGATATATATTAAATATGCGAAACAGTTCTGTGGATGACGTGGAAGTTAACGCTTCCGCCAGCCGATCCGTGTGACGTGGTTATGAGAGATGGGTTTCTCCTATTAAACACCAAACCCTTATCTTATGACCTAGGTCTTAGTAGCAGCCAGTCAGCAACCAACATCACATATCCTAGCACCCCGGGCCTCAGTGACGGGCGCTAAAGCGCCTAGGTTCGTGGGATTAAAAAAAGAAAAAAAATCAGTGTTCCAGCCTGTAATGATAATTTCATGTTAGTTATGGTGCATTTTCCGATCACATAAGTAATATCACAGGTAATGGTGATAATAATGTCCCAGCAATTCATGAATCAATAGAAATTGTGCTTAAAATGACTGGAAGATTTTGCATACTGTGATGGAGAGGTGGTGTCTTCATCTTGCTATAATGTGAGATAATGTTGTTCGGTGAATAATCGATGAGCCTGTAAATGTGTGACCTCACACATAAGCGGCACCGCTCACAATCATTTTTCCTTGTAATGTGTAATTCAGTCATTCGTTAGATGAATGGACTATAAAGGTGTGCTGTTATAACCGTAGTCATACGAAATAATCATGATACGGTAAGTCATTATCATAGCTGATATAATAGCCACATTCGACAACAGTATGCATAAACTCTTTGCCTGTTGAGGTGACAGTATTTTAACCTCCTACCTCTTCGTGGTGCACCACAGAACACATAAAAACATCTACCTGAAGTACTACCAACGAGGAAATATGCAACCGCTAACAGTGTCTAAACATCATCCTAATGCTTATTGGTCAGTGTCATTCATGATGTGAATATGGCAGGTAATCTAACTTGTAACTGGACATAGATGTTAGATAAATGCATTGCTCTTCAACCCATACTGATACTGGTATCAAGTGATAACCCTATGAAATGTAATTACTGATATAAGGAGAGAGTGAGAGAGAGAAAGGCTTGAAGCGATTCCAGTATATAGAGCATTAACATGTTACGGTAAAAATGTAAAAACATAGAAAAGAAAATGTTTAATGTTGTTAAGAATGCAAATATTTAGTAGAATGCTAATGGATCTCAAAAACTCGTTCGGCAATTATTATCACTGGCGGATTTGAATAACGTAACACCCCCCCCCCCGTCCGGCTCCTGCCCTACCCTTCACAATGCCAAGCTTCCCTCCTTAAGCAGCTCTCCCACCGGCTCGACCAGTTGCAGGAAACCGGTCACATGGAATTGTTGCGTGCCACAGGTTGCACAGACCAAGGCCAAATAAGCATAGTATAATATATATTGTTGTATTACATATAACAGTATATGTTCATATGATAATATTATATACATTACCTTATTATTAAAGTAATATAGTCAAATTTATTTGGCCTTGGTCAGCGCGACCTGTGACACAATTTTCCGTGCGACCAGTTTCATGCAACTGGCTGAGCCGATGGGAGAGCCGCCTTACTCCTGAGACATTTTTCTCCCCACCCAACTCCGTACCCAGCCTGAACTTTGACTCTGACTGAGGTTCACTACGGACGAAGAGAGTTGATGATTCGAACTTCCGTCCAGCATGTACGTACACACGAACAAACATCTACACTGTTGCCAGCACCCGTTACCCACCTCCCGCGGCTAGGTGGCCCAGGTGGAAAGTTTGGCGACTGTACCTTCCAATCCCATCCCTCCATCTCATCTTCAGTCTCCTCCTCCTCCTCTCCTTCCACCTCACTACAGCTCTCATTCTTCATCTTCTCCATTTCTCATTCTTCATCTTCTCCATGTGACCAACCATCTCAAAGTACTTCCGTTTTCCAACGCATCTAAATCAACACCGCAATGCTCCTTCACATCCTCATTTGCCTGTCTGTCTCTCCCCGTAGCACCGCATGAATCATACAAACATTTCCACTGCACTCACTCGACTTGTGTCCTCTCAACAGGGTCCAAGCTTCACTTCCGTACGTTAGAGTGGGGATCACAATACAGTCTTTGCAGCGACTACTTCTAAACTCACTGCCTTATTCCTTATCACTGTCCTCGGTGAACGTGCAACCTTTCGTCCATAGTTAGTTAGGTCTGTGCAGAATTAGGTCCATTCAGAATCAGTTAGGTCCAGTCAGAATCAGTTAGGTCCAGTCAGAATCAGTCAGGTCCAGTCAGAATCAGTTATGTCTAGAATCAGTTAGGTCTATTTAGAATTAGGTCCATCCAGAATGAATTAGGGGCATTTAGAATCAGTTAGGTCTAGTCAGAATCAGTTAGGTCCATTCAGAATTAATTAGGTCCATTCAGAATTAGTTAGGTCCATTCAGAATCAGTTAGGTCCAGTCAGAATCTGTCAGGTCCAGTCAGAATCAGTTAGGTCCAGTCAGAATCAGTTAGGTCCATTTAGAGTCGGGTCGGTCCACGACCAGAGACAGGTCTAATTAGAACTGTCTCTCTCTCTCTCTCTCTCTCTCTCTCTCTCTCTCCAGCGTATGTGCGTGTCAGTGTGCAACCGTACGTGCAAATTGAAGCCCCTGATAAGACGTGACGTTGACGCCTTGGATTAGTGTGACGTCATTTCTGCCTTCGTGACGTCATTTTTGCCCTCGTGACGTCACTGGGTCTCGTGACGTCATTTTTGGTCTAGCAATTCATGTTTTGTTACGTTTAGTATCGTGATATGACTTCCGGATTCGTGACGTCACATCTTCAAGAAATACGTGGATTGAGGATACTGGTTGAGCTGAGAGAGAGAGAGAGAGAGAGAGAGAGTACGTCAGACAAGGTAGTGCTGACCAGACCTAGGAAGGAAGTTTATGGAGCGCTGAACAGGGAAGTAAGTTTGTGTGTGTGTGTGTGTGTGTTACCTTTTTTTTATTATTATGCCAGGCTCGTAATAATCTTTTATCCATCACGTGAATTTATGAATGGTTTTGACACACAACTTCATCTGGTAAATGGTAGGAAGTGTCCCCTGCTTACTGAGAAACTGTTCTTTATTATCTTGTACTCCATGTAATTTTCGGTCCTGTACTCTTGACTTTCTGTTTGTATTATGTAGTTATATATGTTTGTTTTATCCCTTCTTGTCTTCATGTATTAAATTCTTCAAACAAGGCACACATTTTGACTACTGTTTGCTTTTTTTAGTGTGTGTGTGTGTGCGTGTGCAGTGACATGGTGGCGTGCGTGCGTGGTTGTGCACAGGTGGTTACAGGTCAGTGTACAGAGGAAGGTAAACATCAACAGACCTCAAGCTGCTGACAAGGCTGGGTTACACTAACTATGGTATCTATATGGCATCTATGAGCCGTAGGGAAGGACAGGCCAGTGCAAGGCTTCCCCCATACACCACCATCACCCGAGTATAACGTAGGCAGAGAAATACAGTGTTTTAATAATGATCTGAATAATTGATGAAGAAAGATTAGTAGATAAGTTACATTGGGCATCATCATCATCAGTCCTCCTCCTCCTCCTCCTCCTCCTTCTCCTCATCCTCCTCCTTCTCCTCATCCTCCTCCTCCTCCTCCTCCTCCTCCTGCCACTACTGCTACTATAGTCGGCCTTGCGCCTGTAAGCGCCTGTGGTGTGGCTCGCACCTGTTTACAATGGTGCCACGTTTCCTCAACTTGCGATGTGAAACGGAAGCTATTTATGTACAAGGCATCACAAATTCGATAAATTCAGATGAATAAAACTTACACTTGTGTATTTTGATGGATGAATCAACAGTAATCTAATTATGCATAAAATATTTATACAGTAACACAGAAACATGGCATACATATTGTACAGTGTTGCTAAAAGAAATAGCAGTCACTTTTAATGTTTTTTAGCGTAGTTTTAGGGTGGTTAATAATATTACAGTTATGGATATAATAGAATGAGCCTGAAAAAAGAAGAAATATGCCAATATCCAAAGTAAAAGAAATAATTCATATAATTCTTGTGAGTGGCAGCACTGACAGATAGCTTCCCTACAGAGAGAGAGAGAGAGAGAGAGAGAGGCAGGAGAGGGGCATGCATTGAATGCATTGTCGGCATCACTAAATATAACAAAACCAAATTAACAAATGAAAGCACAATTATAAATAACTTATAAAAGAATCAAAAGTACTCAGGGTGGCTCACATTTCCCGCCAGGAGAGAGAGAGAGAGAGAGAGAGAGAGAGAGAGAGAGAGATAACGGTATAGAAAACGTGGCACCACTGTACACAGGTGCGGACCACACCACAGCCGCAAACGTGCGCGAGTCCTACTATACCCACTGATATTAAAACCGCCCCACACACTCCCATAATTCCATCCACCATAGATCGCAAGAAAAAATGCAGTGTTTTAATGCTCACCAGAAGACATTATTGAGAAGGTGAAGTGAATAAGATACCCTGGACTGCTTCAGCCTCCAAACCTTACATCTCAAGTGATATATAAGATAGGGTGTGAAGGACTCAGGTACAGGAGCAGGAAGGTGCAGGTGGAAGTTGAAAGATGTTAGGCCTAATATCGTTCCCAGTGATGTGATTCATTCAAGCCTTTGGAATTCTCAGCTTCACATCAGAGGGAAACACACACACACACACACACACACACACACACACACACACACACACACACACACACACACACACACACACACACACACACACACCTCTGATTTATAAATATATCGACGTGTGCATGGTTTGCATGAGTAAAGAAACAAATATATTTTCTCCTCCTCCTCCTCCTCCGCTTCTGCCGTCACTTCCCCCCCTGCAGCCGGTGCTACTCGTACTAGCAGTTATAGTGGTGGTAGTAGTTAAAATACAAGGCATCACCTTCTTTAAATATTTATGAAGACATTTTATCTCCAACATTACGATGGCTCTCTTCAAGTCTGACTCAAGTCGTCTGGTGGTAGAGAAGATACATAAAAGGCGTGATAGTAGCTAAGGGCTGAACACACTGCACTGTATTTCAATCTAGCACACCGCAGAACTGTTTGTTTATTTGTATTCTTATTTATCGATGTGGGAGCATCTCTTGGAGGCACTCGTCTGTCAGTCACTCCTTGAAGTTTTGCGGACGCATAATACTTCACTCGCATAGACTTTACTGACGCCCCATCTTACGGCCCTGATGACCCAGCATCTTTCTAGTTCTTTGTACCTGCTTTGTTAAGGATGGTTTATTACAGTTAACTAATACAGAGAAATACAAAAATCTTCAAGCAGCAGCCGACATAGTGGGCCTTTTCTGTAGCCATTACCTCTAATGTGGGTTTGAGTAGAGAAGATAGGTGATGTGAAGGTGTGGATGAGGACATAGATGTGGGGGAAAGGGAGTAGAAATGGTTGATGATGGAATGATAGTATGAGTGGATGAGGTGGTTTGGGTGTGGGTGGGTGGGTGAGATGGTGACGCGTGTGTGTGTGTGGGTGGGTGGGTGAGATGGTGACGCATGTGTGTGTGTGTGGATGGGTGGGTGAGATGGTGACGCGTGTGTGGGTGTGATGGTAGCGTGTGTGTGGGTGTGTGGGTGTGAAGCCCCAGCACTACTCTTCAGCCTTGTGGTCTCTAAAGGCTTCTAAGTCGTAGTGAAAAAAGACGGCGGTGATGGTCTTACGGAGGTCTTTGTGTGGGTCCTCCTCTGCCCTGCTGTGTGCTCTGTTTTTTTTTTTCTGTGTGTTCTGTTTCTTGTGTTGCCATGTGCTGTGTATTATGTTGTGTGCTGTGCTGAACCAGTCTCCAGAGTTCCCGTTCACTGTTAAAATTCATTACAGCATTATCTGCATACATCAGAAGTTTAATATTTCACTGTTTTCATTCTCGGATCTACAGGTCCTGGTTTAGCGTTTTTCGTAGTTATGCAGGTGTGTGTGTGTGTGTGTGTGTGTGTGTGTGTGTGTGTGTAAGCATGGCTGCAGTTACCCCTTTTACTGTGACTCCAACACTACTTAACCCCTCGATCTTCCATTAATTTACTCTTACACAAGCTTTATTACATTCATCCACCAGTCTTCCTGTCAGACCATACGTGCGTGACATCTTCCATAATCCCCCTCCTTCATTATTTCATATTTCTTCCAGGTCTATAAACTCCCCTAATATCTTGCTGTCCTTCGCGTATATTTTCTTCTCTCTTTGCTTCAGGTAGTTTAGCCACACTCTCTTGCCATTTAGAAGCCGCTATATTTATCGTACACCAGACATTTGACATTTACCATAACTTTTAAAGACCACCTTGATTATCCCCGTCGCTACTGTGGCACTATATTCAGGATAACACAGAACGATTTTATGCTTGTGAATAATCTTACAAATCGGTAGGAAACTAATGATGCTTGTGTGTGTGTGTGTGTGTGTGTGTGTGTGTGTGTGTGTGTGTGTGTGTGTGTGTGTGTGTGTGTAGCTGTAGGTGTGAGTTGTACGTAACTGTGTTCATAATTTTAGCTTACAAGTGTGGCCGTGCATACATAATACACCTTTGCTACTGCCAGTGTATTACATGTGCGCGTTACGTGTACTGTTGGTGCGTCATTTTCCTGTAGCTTTTTATGTAAGTTTTGTGTTTATGTAATACCGTTATACGTCACCATAGTTACTTACGGTGGTTTAGTACTGGTTTGGTGACGTGGTGTTTGGTGTTCTGTGGTGGGGTAGTGTGGTGGTGAGATGTGTTGGTACCGGTGTGATGTGGTGTTAGGTGCTGTGGTGGTACGGTATGCAGTATGGTGCGGTTGTGGTGGGGAATCATGAGAAGGGTCGTTACTGAACAGGGAGAAAAATGCCTGGGGCTTTTGTCGAGTTCAAAGATGCAGATGGATAGATGGATTTATATGTAATTTTGTAAGTTTTATGACGATTATGTAGATACAGATATAAATATGTAGAACACACACACACACACACACACACACACACACACACACACAAAACCTGCATTTACTTCAGACTGATACTGTTTGTGACTTCCTCATTTGGGCGGCTTTCTCCTAAACCAGATGAAATCATATACTGTACCCGCAGCAAGAACAGATTACAAGAAATACCATCATACATGTGTCATATTTGCGTACGATCTGGCCTTTATTTTAGTTAGTTGTCTGTTTTCTCAGTATTTCTCTCTCTCTCTCTCTCTCTCTCTCTCTCTCTCTCTCTCTCTCTCTCTGCAAAAATATAGTGGGTGTTGGTTAGGGAATCACATAAGATGAGGATTATACATTATGATTTATTATTCAATGTTTTACGTATGAAGCTGGTTAACTTTTTTTCTACAGCCTCTTTACACTGTTTTCTTAGTTTCAAAAATTGTTGTTAATGCAGTTCCTGAGTCTTTTTTATTTATTTACGTAGTCTGGGTGAATCATATGTATAATATAATTGGCTTTTCTTCATTTATCATTTTTACTGTTAATGGTTATCTCTGTTTACTAACTTTAATTTCCATCTCCCTTGTTTGGAAATATTATCACTCAGTATTTAATAACATAATCCACCTCGCTCGTTTGGAAATTTTATCACTCATTATTTACTAACATATAATCCATCTCGCTCGTCTGGAAATATTATCAATCTGCCTTTACCATAATTAAAATCCATTTGCATCTTTTGGAAATTTTAGTTCTCTGATTCAAATAATGTTCACTTGCACTGTATTTACTATTTATTTACTATTTGTTTATTTTACTGTATATTTACTAACAGTATCAATAATTTTAAAACTAATAATGTTTACCTGTGCATATAATTGTTACTTATACTGAAACCCATTGGTCATGTTTGGATATTTTGCAACACAATTTTTCGTCAGTACTATTTATGTATATTAGAAGGGGAAAAAAAAAAAAAAAAAAAAAAAAAAAAAAAAAAGGCTCCAGCACTGAACCTGCTAGTACATCACCTTTAACGTCTTCCCTGTCTGATATTTTTCCACATAATTACGACTTTTTAATGTTCAGTAAGCCTGTTATTGAACGACCTGAATACCTACCACTGAAACCACCCACAAAAGGAGGTAAAGAGAAGATAGAGAGAAGATAGAGGAAAAGAGAGGTGAAAGGGTGAGAAAGGAGGAGGAGGTATGGGGGAGGGAGAGGGAAGGGTCAGGAGGCGAGAGGAGGAGATACAGAGAGTGGGGAATGAAAGAGAGGGGGTGAGGGGAAATCGAGAAAGGAGGGGAAAGGAATGAGAGTGAGGGGAGGAGATGGAGAAGGTGGGGAATGAAAAGAGTAGAGAAAGTAGAGAGGGGGGAGGGGATGAGGGGGTTGAGGAAGGGGGTAAACTTGGTGACCCTTGAGGAAGCCAAGTGACTGAGTGGGGAGGGGACGGGGAAGGGGAGGAGAGAGGTGAGTGGGGAGGGATGGAGGAGGGGGAAGGGGGAGTAAGAGTCCGGTGACCTATATTCCTCAGTACTTTGTGGAGTTTTCAGAATGTCACTTCCTTCTCCAGTTTTCCTCTCAGTCTTATCTTGCGTCTTGAGGAGATATTTCTTTCTTGTGTTTAAAAATGGAAATAGAGTTAAAAGCCTTGAACATATATTGACTGGTGGTGGGAGAATATTGTGAGTGATATAATAGGGAAGATACATTGAAGGACATGATATGGAAAATAAAACTACTATATTTGCTAGAGCATTTAGGGAGTTTAAAGGGTTGCTCTGTAATTCCACACATCCCGAATAATTATGAGAGATAGAGAGAGAGAAAACGTAAGGGAATGAGAAAATGGGAGTAAGAAAGATGGAGTAAAAAGGAGGGAGGGAAGGAAAGGATGTGGGGGGAGGGAGGAGGAAATGGGAGAACAAGATAAAGTAAAGAAAAATAAAGGAGGAAATGGGAGAACAAGATTGAAAAAAAAAAATACAGGGAGGAGAAAACGGGAGGAAAAGAGAATAAAAAATAAGGGAAGAAATGGAAGAAAAAGAACAAAAACAAGCAAGGAAGAAATGGAAGAACAAAATAAAATGAAAAAAAAGAATAAAGGAAGGAAATAGAAGAACAAGATGGAATTAAAAAAAAAAAAGCTATGCGTAAGTGAGAACATATGAACAAATGTGGTTAAGATGAAGAAAAATGAGTAAAAGAAAAAAAATTGAAGGAAAAGAAAAAAGGATCAAAGAAAATAAAAAAGAAAGTAAAACAAGAAAAATAAAAGAAAAACAAGATAAAGGGGAATAAAAAAGGAATAAGAAAAACAAGAAGCGTTCAGAGAGTGCAATACCCGCGTCCTACAACTGATAAATACCCGAACATTTGACTTTGCCTTGTGACCTTACTCTTCGTTCGATAGTTCCCAAAATCAGATTACTTCGTTCTTGTCAGGTCCATCACTCTTCCATAAGTTTAGTCCAGAGTGAACCAGAACTTTAGTTATAGAATGAACAATTAACCCTGCCTTGTGATCTTGACCTTTGTGTGTATTCAAAAATGGAGTCCCTTCATCCTTGCCGTACCCTGAACCCTTCCACGTAGTTTGGTCTAAATCGGATAAAGACTTGTTTAATTTGACCCTGTTGTTGTCAGAAATTATAGGTCAGCACTTTACACCTTTGGTCCTCCCACCAAGTTTGGTTAAGATCGATCAAGCCTGTTATTTTGTTTACACACACACACACACACACACACACACACACGGGTCGAACTTTGGTCTTGTCCCATGACTGTTTTCGAAATCAGATCCCTTCCCCATGCCTTACCCTCAGTTCTTCCATTTTTTTTTTTTTTTTCCTAAATCGGATCAAAACAGTTTAAGCTGACCTAAACCTTTTATCTGCTGTTGTGGGAAGTAGATCAACCCCTTGGCTGATCTTCAATCCTTCCGGCAACATTAATCCAAATCAGATCAAGACTGTTCTAGTTTTGTTCACACAGGCACACCTTGCCCTGTAACCGTGATCACTGACTCTTCTCAAAATCGAATTCCTTAATTCTTGCATTACCCTGAACCCTTCCACTAAATTTCTTGTAAAGCGGCTCAATATTGCGTAAGTTGATGTTACCATGTGGCCCTGACATTTTACTTTTTATCCTGGAGAGAGAGAGAGAGAGAGAGAGAGAATCGGCTGACTCTTAGTTTTTCCACCAGATCAAAACTGAGGTATACGTTTAACATTGACAAACGAACGCGCACACACACACACTAGGTAAAGCAGTACACCCCCGCTCTTCCTTTGGGCATGGGTGTAATAACTGGTTAAGTGAAATTGTGAGCGAGGGAAAGGATGATTGTAAGAGAAATGGGGAGGGGGGAGAATGAGAGAGAATAACTGAGTCAGAGGGAATGAGAAGAAATATTTGTGATGGTGAGAGCGAGGGAGAGAGTGTCAGTGAAGGAGGGGACTGAGAGAAGTTGAGTCAGCACCCTGTGAGTTAGGTAAAAGAAACCCCATCAACGCCACACACACACACACACACACACACACACACACACACACACACACACACACACACACACACACACACGACTTCCTCATGTGCGTCCTGGTTTGTGTGCGTGTATGGTTTCGTGTCTGTGCTCGCGTATTGTGTGATCGTGAGAAATGATAGCAAGACCCCGAACCTCAAATCCCAAGGAGAATCAAGATAAGGTATTAAATTGATTTCCATATGACATCAAAGAGGGTGTGTGAGGATACCATACATGATGTTCTCAAAAGTTGGCACCAAATTTCAGGGATAAATAGTACTCGACACAACAAATCAAAATTTTTAATGTTCCCATAAGCATTCACTGCAGAGTTGTTTGATCTGCCAGCACTGACACAAAATCTGATGCTGAATATTTGTGTGTGTGTGTGTGTGTGTGTGTGTGTGAGAGAGAGAGAGAGAGAGAAGAAGAAGAAGAAGAAATTGTAGGTACACACGTCGACACCAACTCAACAGCATCTGAGCATCAATACATTTTCCGGTGATAACCGATGAACCATGCAGAGCAGATTTGAATCTCTCTCTCTCTCTCTCTCTCTCTCTCTCCTTTCACAAGCGCACTTCAAAAGGTACACCGACTTTCCACAGGTGAGACAATCCTTAAGTACACATTTCTCCAAAGGTATGCTTTCCACAGGTACTCTCTCTCTCTCTCTCTCTCTCTCTCTCTCTCTCTCTCTGTATTAAAATTTAAACCCCAAACTACTTGCTCAGTTGCAGCGTCAGGCAAAAGTTCTATAAAGGCGTTAAACGCGGTACCTCTCCTTCCCAGTGAGGCAAATATTCACTCAACTTTCCAGGTAAGATCAACACACACCACAAAGCCAGCCAGGAGACAGGGCGTTTGTGCTGGGCAATCCCCAGGCCCTTTCTTCCCCCATACTATTTTTTTTTAACCAGCCCATTCCCCACTGACCGGGCTAATATATGGCCCGGCCTGCACTACTGAATGGTGCAGGAAATGTTGTACACGAACGAACGAACTGGTAAGATGCTTGCGGTTTTCAGAAATATTTTATTGCACTATACAAGTTTGTCAGCCTATTTTTGTGCTAGTATAGCTTCAACACCACTTGATATTTCCTTGATTGTAGGAAACAGGATTTAACTCCTGATCTAAGGGGCTGACGCCTACATTTTACCCAGACACTCCAGACGATTTTACTCGCCACTGTGAACTTCCCGAGGTCTGAGAGTTTATTTGAATGGCAGATCTGCTTTTTTGTAACCGTTGACGGATAGCAGTAGACAAGGGAAAAAGTAACGTTTAGGTAAATCGGCAAATACATGGCACATTTGGGTCCACTCGGACTTCATCACCATCTGCAGTGCTGGAGGTACGAGGAAAAAAGGAAGACTGGTAATGTACCCAAAAGAGGTATAAATATGAAACGAAGAGAATATTAATGAGGGGGGGGGGAAGAAGAGTAGTTTCAGTATTGCGGAATTTCGTGATGAAGGCGTCGCTGTTTGTTTACAAGGTAGGGCGGGAAATTTAAAATTATGGTTTTAAGACTACGACAATGTTGCGGGCACATCTTTCATGTACTCTAATGATCGTGCGATGGATGTCGACATTTCCCATGACTTATAATGCATATTAAAGCCACATTTTTGTCCATTTATCATTACCCCTCTGTCATCTCCACATGGTGTCTAATCAGTGATGACCTATGGATCTCGCTATGTACTGTACATCTTTCTTAATTATTTACTCTGTGTATTACACCTCAGTATCCTCCTGTATGTTATTTATGCAAAGTATGTCGATATTTTACGGTATAAATAATATACGAAGGAATATTAGAGTAGTATGTAAAATAAATCTCAGCGAAAGTTCCGTATGCACACATTCTTTTGTTTCCCTCGAGTCGCATCATCCTCTGGACCTCTTGCTCCTCCCTTGTGTTCCCTCACTGTAGGCCGTGTTGATTTCGGCGGAATCGTTTGACAACCCTCTCCATTCTTATTGTAGGTATCGAGTTTATGCAGTTTTAAATAAGAGAAGTCTTGATTTGGGGGCATGACTATTATATATTGGTAAATGTGTAGAGGTTAAGTGGCAGCTGTTCTAGAAATGCCCTCGAGGATATGTAGCACTAGCCAACCCGACGATTTTTTTTCCTTGGTTTTTCTTATTAAGGTCTAGCTTACCAGTCCATGTAATGCCCTGGGGAGTACTTCCTCAATGATAGTGAAGAAACTGTGCTGGGAAGCATTTTATTTTAATTAGTTATAAAATTGTGCATTTTTTCAGTTAAACCAGTGTGCTTGAAATTCCATGTAATTAGGCAGCGATATCTTATTTCTGTTTGTTAAAATCCATACTGATAGTTTCTTTTGGTCAGTATAAAGTATTTTGGTGAAACTGCAGGAGATCTCTCATATCTAAAATTTCCAATTGGATATTGGCAGTAAACCATAATGTAATTATCATTTTGATAGCATTAAAAGTTGGGTATTATGTTTCATCATCATCATCATCCGGACCTCCCCACCCACCTCAGGGCAGGGAGAGGAGTAGCAACTTCCAGACAGCTCAAATTTGCCCAGTCCAATGGGTCGCGCTTCCATTCACTCATCATTCAAGCCCCTGGAATCCTGGCTGTATCGGATATGCCAAAAACATTCACCACATTCTGCAGCTTCACATAAACGTATCCGATTGAGTCAGTACGGACGCTGCCACGTTAAATGGGGTGCCAAATCTCTGATCATGCACTTCTCACAACATTAATCCAGCCAGCTATTTCTTGTCTGTTCCCTAGCCACACCTACTTCCAAACCTTTCTTCCTCATACACTCCTTTATTATTTCACAAGTTGCCAGTGTTCAGTTCAGGAATATTACCACCATGATGCATATTATGATACCTAACTCCGAGGTCAGCATTCCTCTGCAGCAGGTTAGGTTAGGGTTAGTCAAGAAAAATATAATGCACAACTTAGGGGGTGTATTGACCAAAAAAATTGCAGAAGTGGGGAATTTTAAAGATGTTGACTATATAGTAGCCAGTTTTTAAAATTTTTTGCAGAAGTGGGTAATTTTAAAGATGACTAAAATAACCAGTTTTACATGCAAACTGCGGCAGGCATCCATCCGCCATGTCGGATTTTTCAATTGATCCAGCTCCATAGTCACTTGTCAAATCCCCACGTCCCAGCCAACCTAACCTAATTCTGACAAATGTAACCTGGATGATTTGTGAATGAGTTCAGTCCAAATGGACCCATTGCCCTCTAGGATGCCACCGCCAATGTCTTGCTCTTGATTAACATATATTTTGCGTTATTTGGATGTCCTGAATGAATTTACAATATTGAATAATATGACTGATATTTCTGCAGAATCTGGGTATCAAATGAATTTATAATTATGAAAGAGAATGCCTGTCACATACGGTGTGTGTGTGTGTGTGTGTGTGTGTGTGTGTGTGTGTGTGTGTGTATCATCATCATCATCAGCCATTTGAGTATCCACTGCAGGACCAGCCTATCCCGACCGAAGTCAGGACGATACAGCCAATGTATCTACCAAGTGGCTTAGGCTGTCTAGTAGAGATTGTATTTAGGGTGTGAAGTGCTTGTAAGTGTAATTGTAGTGTTGGAGTGGCTTTGGATGTGTGTGTAGTCTGTGAACCAAGTGTAATCGGCCCGCGCAAGCCGACTGGGTGCAAGCATACTTTACAATACGCAACACTGGTTTAACCACAGCACCCCTTGTGTCTGCCAAGCAGTACATGACCAGGAGAATGCTTCCAAAGTTTATTACCCTGGCGAGGCGCGAACCCCCGCACTCCAGTGTACGAAAACGCACACTTTACCACTGTACCACAGAGGCTCCTGTTATATATATATATATATATATATATATATATATATATATATATATACTGTACTGTATAATCTTTTATTAATGGGAGCTCTGCTGCATTTTGTCCAGTAGTTTAAGACTGCCTGTAGAAAAGCTCCCATCAACCAATAAAATTTGGGAAAACTGCAAGAGTGCCGTCTGTACTTTATCTTGGTAAACTTTGATCTAATTATCACTGAGAGATTTTTAAAGTTGTAGAAATTTTAAACTAATGAAGATATAAAGTATACAGCCTCAAGTATTCCAAAAACTTTGACAAATGGCCACTGATAATGTTGGGCTTTTAGGTTGATTTGGTTCTGAAGTCAAGCCATCACTGATCATTTTGTTCCAGCTAAGCCAACCAAATGTAACCTAACCTAACCCACCAGAGTGGTGGGATGAATGGATTTTAGTAGCATGTTATCCAGTTCCTCAGATGTCAGCAAACCTAACTTTGTGCTGACAGTAGCATAACTGCTATTTATACAGAATTTGGGTGTTGTAAAGTATTGTATACAGTTATGAAAATCAGTCCCTGCCATAGAATTTTCGTGATTTGTTAATTGGATCTCACCAGCAGTTTGTCTGATTATAACATTAGTTTCCATAATTGTATACAGTTTATGACATCCAAATTCCTTGATAATAACAAGTGATACTTAGAGCACTAAAATTAGGTTTGTTGACAGCGACAGTGGCATCCTACAAAGGGCAGAAGGCCAATTCAGAGATGAAACCCATTTGCCCCCAAGTCTTTCAGGTTAGTTGGGCTAGGTTACATTACTAAGCTAAATCAGGTCACAAGATTAGTAGGGATGAAAATTGGTGACAGATTTATGTATGAGCCACATCAACCCAAAAATCCAGCATGGCAGGCACGGCATTTCCCTTAGTTTGTAAGACTTATGAGGCTTTATAATTAATATCTTGGTAATTACACATTTCTGCAGCTTTTAAAATCTGTCACTGTGGTAATTAAGATATAGGTTATTGAGAAAAAAGCGCAGTTGAAAATGTGTGAGAGAGAGCCCTCTTACAGGGTCACCAAATATTTTAAAGTATTTGCCAGAAATGATTCTTTTTATTTAATCAATGTATACAGTAATGTAGACCACATACCCTGAAAGGGGTCAGTAGAGATTTTCCCTAGATAAATCTTTGAAATATTTAAATTATAATTCAGTTGAAGTACTGTTCTTAATACTTGTAAATCTTTTAAATGTGAATATTTAATACCTGTGATTCTTTTGACAGTAACATTTTTTTTCTTTCCCTAGCCAGTCCCATATAAACTGTCTCTAAGATGTGGCGACTAGAGCCAAGGTGACTAGTCAGTAAACTCCCAATTATCCATTGTGATTCAGCCAAGCCCAGCGCCGAATAACGTGAAATGCCGAACACTGCATAGTATCCCCCCCATCGGCTTAACATTTGGTGTCGGGCCGGATATTGTTACTGTCCGTCACGACCCTCTGTTTTAAAATTTTTCCCATGAGTAAAAGTTGAAAACTAAGCATGAAATACTTTAAAATAATAATATAGTACAGTACAGGTTGGCTACTGATTACAAGCCAGTTGATATGCCTCAGCGCTGGATATTGCATTGAACCGCCAGTTATGTTCCAATTTGGTGTTGGATATTGCATAATTTTGCTGGATATTGCTTTATTAGAGCTGAGCCAGCAGTACCAGATATTGCCTTGGGCTGGATATGGCGACAGCAGATAATTGAGGACTTACTGTACCGTAACTCATTTAGGTAATAGTTACCGAAGCAGGGGACCCACCTTATTTTACGATACTTTTCACATTTTCTTGAGCTGAAGTCTTTCTTGAGTTTTTAAGTTTTGAAACTTTATTACTGGATATTTATATTGCAGTTAGTGAATTGCATTTAAAAACATGTTACAAGGACTGTTTGAGAGGTGGTCCCTTAATTGTCTTGGTTGTATATACCTACATTTAACCCTATCAGCCCAAGTATGGTACTTTAATATTTTGCTGGTACAGTACCATAATTTTATTCAGTTTAGGAGAGACCTCAAGCAAATGTACTGTTACAGAATAACAATTCCCTTATTGTGGTGTTCTTTACGTTATGGATTTGACTGTCGTGCTTCTGCCTTATTCAGGAGGCTTTTCTGATGTGTAGAAAGGCCATATTTTGAAATGCTTTACATCCCCCTAGTAAGATATGAGGAGGATGAGGGTGTTTTGGCTTAGAGGCTGTAAGATGCCATGTTCTCCAACATAGCAAAGTAGCATGATTCATATTAGTTACATGGTAATCTCGGTAGATAAGGTTAGTTTAGGTTCTGAACTAACCTAGCCTAACCGGACCATCAAAATGCAGTTGGCTAATACAGATTGCACTACTGTACTTTGCTGAGTGAAAGAATGTGGCATCCTACATTCCCTTTTGCACACTTGACAAGTAAAGGAGTACTGTACATTATATGCTGTATCTGACAATGGGGGAAGTAGTGCAGTTTAATTTAAGCACATTCAGTGATGTACAGCATATACTACATACATCTAATGGTAAGCAGTCAAGCCTCACCTTCTTACAGTCCATTTCTTCAACAAATGGAACCTTTCTGGGTTTGTTTCTGTTTTTACACTATAAATCGGTGTATTGAATAATGTAACTTTAAGTAGTATTAACATTTTTGGCTTCATAGGCCAGTGCAGTATAATTTCCCAAGTCCAGGAATCCATTTTATGAAAGCATTGTCTCCCCCTCCCCCCCTTTTTTTTTCCCCCATGCAAAATGGTGTTCTTGATATCATGTCCTCACACACTGCATATTTGAAGACGATTTTTCATGTTGACAGAGAACAGATTCTGTAAAGTTGCTAATGCAAGGTGCATCACTGTACAGTACTTACTGTTGGTGGTATTGTAGATTGTTTATAACATGGTTTTCTCATTAGTTATCAGTATGTTTTGTAAATTCCAAGTGCATATTTGAAGACTAATTTTTCATGTTGACAGAGAACAGATACGGTACTGTAAAGTTGCTAATGCGAGGTGCTTCGCTGTACAGTACTTACTGTTGATGGTATTTTAGGTTGTTTATAACATGGTTTTCTCATTAGTTTTTAGTATGTTTTGTAAATTCCAAAATTTTCCTTTTTCTATAAAGCCTTTGGACTCAAACATTTTGGATTTTAGAGTTTGTACTGTTTTAAGTTTCAGTTATACAGTATAGAGAAGGATATGTGATGCTTTTGATAGAGATGTACCGATGTATCGATATCATTGGTATCGGCCCATTTTTAGAGTTTCGGTATCTGAATCGGTATTGTCTGATTTTCTGCCGATACAGTGCTGCCTACTTCTGCCTTAACCTTTATCATTCTTTTTCTGTGTCTGCCCTCCTCTCCTCTTATTTTTTTCCATCTTTCCTGTCACTTGTTATTGCTTTTCTCTCCTTTACAGGTGGCTTTACATTGAGTGACAGGCCAAATGGTTTCCTCTAAGCCAAGAAACCATTTACAACGCTGTGTGGTAACCATATAACCAAACTATGCGTGCTTCCTACGTGTCAACAAGTGGGTTGGTGGAGGGTTAGTGCCTCTTGCTGTAAAACAAATAACTCGAAGTCAAATGGCCACCCCATACGGAATTATGCCGTCTTGCAATAGATAGATAGACCACCAATACTTAAAAGGAATTTAGTGCATAGTATATCACTCACTGGGAGTCATTTTATTGCCTAGAATGTGGATGTTTTATAGGGATGAAAATAAATTATCAGTAATATCCAGTTATTTAGTATCATATTATTTTGAGTACATGGTGTGTAGTAATACAGTATATTCTTTGGTAATAAGCCACATCTACCACCATGGACATGTACGAGACAGGTCGGTAGCCTCGCATCAGTGGCTCAGGGCCCTGCCACAGACCTCAGACGCCAGGCACCACCCTCCCTCACTATCAACACACAGTCTTCCGCCTACGTGCACTGGTATTGGTATCGGTATCGGTCCAATTTTGTGTTTGGTCAGTATCGGTCAAAAATTTGGTATTGGTACATCTCTAAAATTGGAAGACATCATGAATATCCCACAACAAAAATTGCATGTATCATTTGTATGGTGTAGGAAAGGTTGTAATATTTTGAGTACAATATATGCCTAACTTCTAAAAAGGACTGTAATATTTTTATAGATGATGCCAGTGTATGCACATGGCCTGAACACCAGCATCCAGGAATAAAGGAAAGTGTGTTATTGGCCCATGGACATCGCACAAACCAAAAGTGTCTACACTCATATGTTGTGGCACACAGGTAGGGATTTTCTTAATTGTATTTGCCCATTCATTTTAGTTTTGAATAATAATAACGTAAGAATCTGTCTATCTATCTATTGCCAGACGCCTCAATCCCATAAGGGGTACCCACAAAGAAATCGCCTCCACGTCGCCCTGACCCCCGCCATTTCACTGCCCTGCTTCAAGCTCACGTCCCCCTCAAATACCTCTCCACTTCATCTCCCCATCCCATCCTTGGCCTCCCCCTCCATCTCGCTCACATACACTCTCCTCGTCAGTCTCTCACTCTCCATCATCTCCACGTGGCCAGACCACCTCTGTGTTTCTTCTAACACATCCACATCACAACACATCTTCACATCCTTATTTGTCAGTCTGTCTCTCCATGTGACTCCACATGCTCCTCTCAAATAAC
The DNA here is from genome assembly GCF_032717465.1 of Coenobita brevimanus. Lineage (NCBI taxonomy): Eukaryota > Metazoa > Arthropoda > Malacostraca > Decapoda > Coenobitidae > Coenobita > Coenobita brevimanus. The sequence continues at coordinate 27,165,234 of NC_136992.1, forward strand.
TCATTTCCACTGCTCTCACTCTTGACTTGTGTCCCTCCAACAAGGTCCAAGCTTCACTTCCATATGTTAGAGTTGGTATCACAATACTGTCATGTAGTAACTTTTTCACTTCCATGCTCACTTCCCTGTTTATTATCACTGCTTTCAAGGAACCAGCAGCCTTTCTTCCTCGTTGTACCCTTTCAAGCACATCACACTCCAAACTTCCATCCTTACTCATCACACTACCCAAGTACTTAAACGTACTCACATTTTCCATTTCCTCCTCGTCCAGCCTCACTGTGCATTCACTGACTTCACATCTCACAAAGACCATAACTTGACTTTTCCCTATATTCACCTTTAGATTCCATTTCTTACACACACTCCCAAACTCATCCACCAAGCCTTGCAGCTCCCCTTCATCTTCACTTAACAACACAGTATCATCTGCAAACAACAGTACAGGGAGTTTCCAAACTCTACCCTCTCTCATTAGGGCCACTCCAACATCCACTGCCCTACCTTGTGTATATCTCTTTTATAACCTCATCCATGTACAGATTGAACAGCCATGGCGATATGACACATCCCTGTTGCAACCCAATCTTCAGATGGAAAAATTCACTCAGTTCACTATCCACACGCACTGCAGCCTTAGTGCCCTCATACATACTCTTCACAGCATTCAACAACTTCCCATCTACTCCATATATTCTTAATGCTTTCCACAATTCTTGCCTAACCACCCTGTCATATGCTTTTTCCAAATCCATGAAAGCCACATACACCTTGTTTCTCTTCTTAGAAACTTTGCTACTAAAGACCTAAGAATGAATATCTGATCTACGCAACCTCCCCCCTTCCTAAAACCTCCTTGTTCTTCTCCAACTAATTCCTCTGTTATATCCCAAACTCTCAGTAAGTATCCTACCATATACTTTATCTATTACACTAAGAAGACAAATGCCCCAATGATTACTACTCACTTCTTTTTCCCCATTTCCTTTGAACAAGGGAATATAATTATACCTGACAATGCTCTGCGTCTTTAAAAAAAAAAAAAATTTAGACCTGGTGATGGAGTCAAGGTTCTGGGGGCCTGGTTGAGGTGTATATAGTTGCCTAGCCCATTGCAGTGTGTATGCTGTAGATACAGTAGTTCTTTCACTTTCATGCTTTCTCATTCCTTGTATTCTGGATCCCTCAGCCCATTCATAGGTGAACAAAAATGTCATTGTGATAATGATGATATCAAGTAATGGCATGACAGGTACTCAAGTTTCTCTCAAACACTGCAGATACGGTCAGCTGGGTCTGGGTCACACAAGGCCGAGTGAGGAGCCATGTGAGGTGTTGAGAGGTGTGGTCAGGGTATTTGTCAGGGGCTGGAACACTGTCTTCCCTACCTCCAGTCCCCACTCTTGAATTCTGTGCTTGAAGGAATGGAAAAACCATGCCTACATGTGGGAAAATTGTATGTTGGAGAGAGACAACAGTTTGAGCTCCACTTGAATGCTTGTAAGGTATATTTAAATAATTTTATATCCTCTGTAAAGTAAATGGAAAGCAGATTTTTTTATTGTTGCCTAATTAATTAATGTTCATTTCTTCATCATCATCATCATCTAATCCTGTGTTGCCCCATGAGGAATGTTGGAGCCTGGGGCTGGGCAAGTTGGTTACTGTAGTAAATTTATAGGAAACGCAGTGAGCACATTGATGGAATGCACGTTGATGCCGTGGCAGATTAGAAATTGTAAGAGTTGGAGGTGAAGATCTATCTATCTATAGCCCGACGCCCTAATCCCGCAAAGGGTGGCCGCAGACAAAACGCCTCCAAGTCACTCTGTCACCCACCATTTGACTACCCTCCCCCCAACTCACCCCCCCATCCCTCATATACCTCTCAACTCCATCCCTCCACCTCATCCTCGGTCTACCCCTCCCTCTCCCTCCCTCCACCTCACCTACATACACCCTCTTAGTCAGTCTTTCATACTCCATTCTCTCCACATGTCCAAACCACCTCAGTGTATTTCTCCTAATCTTCTCAACCACATCCACATCTACCCCACAACGTTCCTTCACTTCTGGCAGTTAAAGATATAGAAAGAATGTAGGTCAGTCATTGATGTCCGGTTTATGTTGATTCATTATTTGACCTAAAGATTTTTGTTATATATTATTTTCAGTGTTTAGTATATCTTGGAGCTTATAAAAGGTTTGGTCTTTTGGGTCATTAGAGGCAAATATGTATACGGTAATGATTTCTACCCATAATTTATGTTGTAGGTGATGGTAACTGTATAAAACTGCTTGCAAGGCTGATGATAGGAGGTTGGTGGGGGATGTTAAAGTTATAGGAAGTGAAAAGTGTGTGCAGCAACACAAATTACTGATAACTGACTTGGTGCCTAAGGAGTGGTTGGTGAAGAAGTGGACCTATGCACCTTGGAGGAAAATAAAACAGTCGAAAAACCAATTAGTAAGGGCAACTTTCTTTAGCGAGATGAGTAGAGTGTTGGCTGAATGGGAATCTGTTGACAGAAATGTTAATGAGCTGTACAGAGCTCTCAAGAACAATCTCCTGAGAGTTACTGATTCAGTGTGTGGGTGGTCAAAGGGCCCTCGAAGACATAAGGTAACATGGTGGTGGGATGAGGGTGTAGGAGCCGCAGTGAGGGAGAAAGGGGAGACTTATGGGAATGGAAAAGGGATGGTAACAGAGGGGAACACTTAATTCCTGAGCGTAGGGCTAGAAAGGAGGTATACAGGGTAAATCTGAGTCAGAGAGACTTGATAAATAGTACCAAAAGGAAAACTGTGGTAATTAAGATTGAAAACCATGTGAAGAGGAAAACTGGGATATCATAGGTGTGCAGTGTGTGAAGCATGATGAAGGAAAGGTAGTGGAGGACTGAGAACATTAAAGGCGACTGGAGAGAGCATTATAACCGGTTGCTGAATGAGGAATTTGACTGAAACTTGGAAGGTGTGGAGTCAGCAGATCCAGTGTTTGTCTCTTAGCCTGTGATTTATATTGCTGCTGAGAACAGGACAATAGACAGGATGTAGTTTGGGAGGTTAGCAGGTGTGTCAGGGTTGACTTCTGAAATGTTGAAGACCTCAGGAGATAGAGGAGTGCATTGATGGTAGTTATTGATCTGACAAATTTAATTATATATGAGTGTGTTGTCCCAGGCTGCAGAGTGTGAATGTAAATTTATACAAGGGGAAGGGTGATACCTAGGAAAGAGGAAATTATAGTGGCATAAAATCTTTAGAACCAAATAATGAAGGTAATTGTGAGTTTTAGCAGTTCTGATAAGCAAAAGAGTGAATACTGATGAGATGCAGTTTGGGTTTAAGCCAGGCAAAGGGACCACTAATGCTGTATTCATTGTCTGACAGTTTCAGAAAAAGTATATAGGAAAGAAAAGGGATCTGTATATTGTTTTTGTTGAGTTTGAGAAGGCCTTTGACAGTGTCCCTAGGGAGGTGGTGAAGTGATCAATGAGAAAACTTGGAATTAAGGAGTTGTCTGGTTAGAGTGGTTTTGACTATGTATGTGGGTGATCGCACCCAGGTAAGAGTGAATGGGGATTTGAGTGTTGCATAATCGTTGGGATGCATTAGTCTTGAGCCCCTTACTGTTTATCATGGTGCTTGTAGCTCTCTCATGTGACCTCAGAATTGGAGGCCCACAGGAGATGATATACATTTGATGTCTTAGTTTTGATTGCTGAGAATGAAAGGGAGGTGGAGGAAAGATTTAGGAAGTGGAGAAATGGTATGGGGCACAAGGGCTTGAGAGTTAAGGCAGATAAAACAAAAGTGATGGTATCTGGGGCTGGTGGCAGTACTCTCAAAGCAAAGGGAGAGTGGCCATGTGTGGTTTGCCACAAGGGCATGGAAAGCAATTCCATGTTGCGCAGTAGTTGTGATAAGTGAGTGCATAAAAGATGTAGTGGTATTAGAGGTAAACTGCAAGATAATGCTGATTTCGTGTGTGAGGTGTGTCAGGGAAAGCACATGGAAATTGTGAAGGCGTGAACGGATTGATCTTGCTGCTGTGTCTTTTGAGCGTTTAGAAGAGTTCTGTTACTTCGAAGCTGGGATGTATTGAACACGAGATTAACATTCGAATATGAATACTTGAAATTTCTAGGAATATGAATCCAAAGAAAAACTGTTAATTTGAATGTGAATACGAGTACTTTAAGAAAGTATTCATGAATACTCAGTGTTAAAAAGACAACTTCTAGCTATTGGGTCAGCCTAATACCCTACTAAAGTTATGCAGTAGTAAGTGACTTCGTAATTGATACCAGTATTCAGTCCCTGGATATCAGACTTATCCTATATACTGTATAACAGTAGAAATGTATGTTTATGTTTTACTCACAATGGGTACACAGTATATCATGGTATGCCACGTTTCTAGTAGTCTCATCTTTTAGGCATCACTTTTCTTTTCAGAGTTTTAAAGATTTTTTAATAATGTCACTTTTATGTGAAACAAATGGTGTTATTGTGCAGCTATTTCAAATTTCATGGTAATGTAGAAACAAATGGTGATAGTGTGCAGCAATTTCAAATTTCATGATAATGTGGCCAATTGGCCAAGAAGACTTAATGAAAGGCAACTGAAAAAAAAAGAGATTTTTGGATAAATTTATGTAATGCATGAAAACTAAGAGTTAGTGGTAAATTAAGAGAAAATTTGGTATCTTGAGAAAATAAAGTACAGTATTACTTTTTTATGTACTGTATAACATAAAAGACTGCAGTTACTTCAACCACAAAGCAAAGTGCATTAGTATCATACTGTTGTAGATGAGAACACCAGGTGCATAGAAGGGACCTGTTTTATGGAACTATTCACCAAGCAGGCTTCCTTACGAATAACACAGTGGTAATGTCGTGACTTAAATAATCCAGGCCGAGGAACTCGTGACACAATGAAACAATGAAAACAAATCTTATCAGTGTAATTGGGCTAGTCCGGCTCCCCCTTAGTTAATAATTAGTACACTATGCTGGTGGTTTGGCCAGCACAATAAAATCCCTTGTTTTGGGTAAAATCATTTGCCTTGATTAACTGATTTTAGATAGGGGAATCTGGGGGACACCTAGCCCGGCCAAAACCCCCGGTTATATGGTTACCACCCAGTGTAGTAAATTGGCTTGTCACTCAGTGCAGAGACCATAAGGCATCCTTACATCGAGTGAGTGGGTGATGTGTGCCCCCATCTACCACAAAGATAGAGCCAGGATTCGGGGGGCATGAATGATGAATGAATGGAAGCATGGCCCATTGAATTGGGCAAACTTGGGGTGTTTGGACGTTGCTACTCCTCACCCTGCCCTAGGGTGAGAAAGGAGGTCTGGATGATGATGATGATGGTTAACATCATTAAGTATATATACACAGATTCATGACACCATCATATATGATAATGACATATTATGTCATTTTCATATATGATGAACTTAGTTTCCTCCCAGTCAGTTTTTATGGTCAATATCCCACCTATGTCTAACAATTGCATTATTCATATTTAACGTCTTAACATCATATTTATGTTCACTTGTTCTTTTTTCTGCCCCTAGAAAAGGTTCTCCTGTACAGTATATGATTGTTCATAGTCTTTACATGGCATACGATAAACCCCGGGCTTACACTATCCCTGTCTGACCCCCTGACGCTGAACCAACCCCCAAATCATGGTAGAGGCTGTTCTTACCAGTTCCGTTCCAGTCCCAAACATCATGCTTGAAGCATTCAGGGACACAGAATTGTTTGGTAAAACATTTCTTCTGTTCACCTCCATACACCCTGTTCTCTGTTTAATTTCAGTGGCCTTTCCTTTTGCTCTGAGGATGAAGTAGGAAGGGTATTTTAGGTCCGTGAAAGTCTTGTAAATGAAATCACGTTCTTCCAAATACTCCTCCGACCAAATCCTTAGCGCTTGAAGATAAAACCCTATGATTCACTGCAAAAAGTATTGCTATTGCAATACTTCTTATTTGTGTGTGCGTGACAATTATTTTATGGTGAATATATATAGATACATAGATAGATAGGTAGGTATATATACTCTCTCTCTCTCTCTCTCTCTCTCTCTCTCTCTCTCTCTCTCTCTCTCTCTCTCTATATATATATATATATATATATATTTATATATAGACACACACACACACACACACACAGTACATAAACTATTGCTAACCACTCAGCTAACATCCGACAGTCCAGACTGTATTGTGTGTGACCATTTGGCATGGAATTAGAAAGACTCTGAAAGTATTCCACACTTTAGTCTTGCATCCACATTTTCTTGGTGACTTTAGTCAGATGGGGCACATAAGTATCCTGAGAATTAAGGCTCTGCTTCATGTGTGACCAAGTATTTTCAACTGGAATCAGGTCTTGGATGTTCTCTGGCCAGTACGTATTGTGAATATTGTCATCACTTAAGCACCTGAGCACCTTTTGTACCAAGGACACTGTGCTCAATCCATCATAAAGATGTTACAGCCTTGAATGTCATAAACTGCATGCAAATGCTGTTATAACACCTGCAGGTACAGGTCACGGTTCTTTGAAACATTCTGTGGGAGGAAACACAAGCTGCTTCTTCCCTATCTATCTATCTGTCTATTGCCAGACGCCTCAATCCCGTTTGGGGTGGCCACAAACAAATCGCCTCCAAGTCGCCCTGTCCCCCGCCATTTCACTGCCCTGCTCCCAACTCACACCCCCCTCTCTCATTCCCATAACACCATTAAAACACTCCCAGATCGTAACATGGTTTAGGTTTTCGATGGTTTTCCTGGTGTACTGATGGTCATACCTGCTGACTGTTTGTTTATGCCTTACCTTAACATCACTCACTGTAGCACAGTGGAAGGAGCTCTCATCATATCACATGATGAGCCCACTGCTCTGGTGTGCAGGGGTGATATTTGTGGCCAAATTCAAGATGAGCCTTATGTACTTTTTCCGACATCATGACAGCAGGCCAGTTCATCCCTTCTTGAAGATGATGTGGTGTGATGTTATTTCCCAGGATATCAGAGTGGTTTGTTTGTAACTCTGCTGCTGTTACGTTAGGGGTCTTGAGTACTTCTCATCTCAAAAGAGTATTTGTGACCTTATAAGTCTTGTGTGGTCAACCAGAACATGAATTTATTGGCAGGAGTTGAACATCTGGCAGTACACTTATTGCAGCCTTCATTCTGCAGTGCTGCACTTAGTGTGACAACTTCTTTAACTTGTAAAGTACGGACTCTGACCTTTTCCTCACATGACATGCTCTTCCCAGGCATCTTGAGCAAATTGACAGGTCTAGAACAATGCACATGCACCCTCCTGTGATGCACTCTGCATGAACACTGAAAGCTTGTGGCAGGCAGAGTGTGACAGTGGATCTATTAGAGTCACCAAGTACAGTCAAACATCAGTTGGTGAGTTTCAGAGGAAGGGGGGTGGGAATTCAAACCTTTGGGGACTGTACAAATGCAAGGAGAGAAAGGCAGGAGGAAGCAGTCCATACAAAGAGGGTAGAAAGGTTGCAAGAGGATGAAAAAAAAAGTCAGAATATAAAAAAGTGGCAGAGGAGCAATTGGATAAATATGATGTGGAGCAGGTGGGGAAGGAGGAAGGTGTGTGCAAATTATTCACAAAAGAAATCTGTGTAACATAAGAGGTGGTATGGGAGTGAAGAGAGGACAAAAGGGGATGCAAGCAACAGCATGGTGGAATGAAGAGGTGAGACAAGCCATGGCACAAAAGAAACAAGCATATAGTTAGTGAATGGGAAGCAGAGGCATGGAGGAAGTTGAATTATGGAATAGAGAGTTTTATGTAGAGAAGCAAACAGGTGAAATGATTAGTCAGTGAAAGTAAGAAGTGTGTGAATAAGAAGTTTGGAAGGAACTTGTAAAGTGGATGGAATGTACGAAAATGTTGTGGAGGGGGGTAAAAGTAGTTAGACAGAGTGATAAAGAAGGTAGTAGAGGAGTTAAAGCTAAAAATGGCAAATTTCTGGTAGAGAAGGAAGAAAAAGCAAGCAGATGCAGAGAACACTTTCAGGAAATGTTAACCATAGAGAATGAAAGTAATGCTGGTGTGTGTGTGTGTGTGTGATGAGTTTTGCTATTTGAGAGACATGTTATGTGCTGGAGGTGGGGCTGGAGCTAGCTCTGTGGCTAGAGTGAGGAGTGGTTGGAAGAAGTTCAAGGAGCTGTGGCCCCCCTCCTGACATTGAGAGGACTCTTCCTCCGTGCCAAGGGATCTTTGTATGTGGCATGTGCTAGGAGTGTAATGCTGTATGGTTGTGAGACCTGGGCGGTAGAGGAAGAGGATATCCGTAGGCTCAAACATACAGAAATAAACAGTGATTAGGTGGATGTGCAGTGGGTCCTTGAATGCAAGGCCCGGGGGGAGCTAGGTTTACAGTGGAAGAGTTGAGAGGTAGGTTAGGACTGGAGTCTATTGGTGTTGTGATGAGAGAGGTAGATTGCAATGGTTTGGGCATGTGGAGAGGATAGGGGATGAAAATTGGGTGCAGAAAGTGAGATATGTCACGTTATGGGTGGGGTTGCGAGATGTAGACTGAAAAAGACCTGGGACGAGGTCATTGAGTGTAACCTCAGGGATAAGGAACTGAATAGGGAAGCTGCCAGAGATAAAGTGGAGTCACCATTAGGTGGCCAAGGCCGACACATGCAAGTGTGTTGGAGCCTTTAAAAATCAAACGAAACAAAACAGGGAATGGCTGAGAGGAGGAGGGGGGTGAAAAGGGAGGAAGAAATCAGTAGAATGGAAGTTTTGGAAGCTATGAAGAAAGTCAAAATGGAGAAACCCTCAAAATTGATGGAGTGTGTGGTGAAATGCTGAAGCATGGGGGAGAGATAGTAGTAGAATGGATATGGAAGATGTGCAGATTGGCCTGGGAGGAAGGTAGAGTCCCGGAGGATTGGGAGTCGGGTATAGTTATTCCCTCGTACAGCACAGTGGCAAAGGGGGAAAAGAAGTGTGTGGTAATCACAGGTGCATTTGTCATCTTAATGTACTAGGAAAAGTATATGGTAGGATACTTATTGACAGAGTTAAGGAAATAACAGAGGAATTAGTTGGAGGACAGGGAAGTTTTAGGAAGTTTTCCATTTCACTCACGTACACTCTCCTAGTCAGTCTCATTCTCCATCCTCACCATGTGGTCAAACCATCTCAAAGTTTTTCTCAACACTTTCAGTCACATCCACATCAGTACCACAGTGCTACTTCCTCAGTTGTCATCTGGTTTTTATGTAATTCCACATACTTCTCTCAAATAACTGTTTTCACCGCTCTCACCCTTGACCTGTGTCTTTCCACCAGGGGTGAGACCAGCATGTTAACCCTGTGGAGGAGTCCGGTACTACCCAAAGGTTCCTTAGCGAGAGGGGAAGATCGTGCTACATCAAAACATGATGGATGCAGGGGCACTATCTGTAGCTGAGGCTGAGTGGCTGAGATATCCACAGATGTCATAAGGTAAGGTCCAAGCTTCTCTTCTGTATGTTAACCCAAGGCGTCCCGACGACGTATGGATGCTTCATCACGTTTTGTCACAGTGACAACTGACGACGTATCTATACGTTGTGCAATTGCGAGGTCTGTCATTTGCACATTTTTCAAGTTTCACGGGTGATTTTTGGTAGACGTGTGGGAGACCTTCCTCTACCCAACGCCAGGCAGGGATAAAGACCCCCCCCCCCCCACCCCCCACCCACCCCCACCTGTTAGCAGTGACCTGGCCAGTAAAGATATGTTGCACCATGGTCTCACCAAGGACAAAATTCAAGGCGAAAGTGATTCTTGAGGTGGAGGACAAAGGAAGAAAAAAGTCGGAGGAAGAAACAAGCGGAAGTGATGAGGCGGTAACTTCGTAAAAGAAAGTGCCATATGTTGATGTTTTTGGTGAGTGAACAACATTTATATCACCTATACTGTAATATTGTCTGAAAACCAATATACTCTTGTACTACATATAAATTCGTACCAAATAAATATCTAACCAGTTATGAATGGTTTGTAATAGCTACCCCTCCCATAGAAAACTTTTTCTCTCGAGCCTAGCCTGAGAGAACACGGTAACAAGGTAAAGGTACTCTTCTACCGTATTTCTTAACTCAACAGCACTTTCTCTCTGAATTTTCGATGTTTCTCATAAAAAGCGGAGGTTTTAGGCCCCCCCCACACACACACACACACACACACACAAAAAAAAAAAAAAAAAAAAAAAAAAAAAAACTGCCAGGATTGGGGGGGGGGGTCAGTGGTGAAAAATCTGCCAGGACGCGGCGGGTTAAAGTGGGGATCACAGTACAGTATTGTCATGCAACCTACCTCCCCCCCCAGGTTATTCCTTTTTACCATTTACTGCCTTGCATTCTGTATCAGCTTTGCATAAACAGTGTCATTCATCACTGTACCTCCGTGTAGGGTAATTTCTTTTGCGTCTGTTGTGTGGCAGATTATCTGTGTTGCAACATGCTGTCACATAAAGAAACAGACTCAAAATTATAAAATGAAAGGAAAACAACTTATATGTATGCAGAGGTAACCAGCACCCATAAAAACCAAATTATTCGTGGTTGACAAACCTAGTTAGTGCCTGGTGTGACTCATTTGAAATCATCTTGTTTTGTGATTGAAAGTATGAAGAGAAATACTTTTGAGATGAGATGGTTCGGCAAGTTGGAAAGGATGGAGAATGGGAGACTGGCCAGAAGAGTGTATGAGAGTCAGGTGTTTGGAAAGAGATGGAGGGGGAGACAAGGATGAGATGGAGGGATGGAATGGAAAGATATATGAGACAGTGGGGTGTGAGTTAGAGAAAGGCCAGCCAAATAGCAGAAGACAGGCAGTGTGGAGATTAATTTGTGGTCACCCATTAGGGGATTAAGGCATCTGGCAATAGATAGATAGCCAGACATATCAGATGAGTTAAAGGACTACTCTAACCGTCCAGTGTTACACAAGTGAGCCTCAGTTTGTGTTGCATATTTTCAGGGTATAGATAAAAAATATATATATATGTACACTTCAGCATTACGGTAGTTGGCTAAATAGTTCCCAGCAAAGAGATCTCAAATAGATGGCTAAATCTGCACTTAAGAAGGTAAAAATGTAGACATTATATATATTTTTTCTCAATCTTTGCATGTTCACAATGTCATATAATTTGGGAATTTTTATGTTCACATAAGTTGAATGTTGCAACAGGAGTTACAGGATTAAAATATACATGAAAACATTATTGTGATGAGGTTTGACAGATTGAGATGGTTTGGGCATTTTTGAGAGATTGGACAATGATGATTGGGTGCGGAAAGTGAGAAGTGTGAACATCCAGGGTTGGTTTGCAAGAGGCAGACCAAAAAACACCTGGGACAAGATCTTGTTACCCCAGGGATAAGGGACTGAATAGGGAAGCTGCCAGAGATCAAACAGTGTGGACAACCACCATTAGATGACCAAGGCCGTTGCATGCAAGCATGTTTGAGCCTTTATAAACGATACAGTACACTCTTATTACACTTGCCTGTATTATTGTTCTACAATTCAAACAAGTAAAATAAACGAGTATTTTTATTTTTTTATGCCATTAGTGCATTAAGGAGTAGATCTGCCAGGATCCCCCCCCCCTCTTGTTTTTTGTACAAAGTAGTTTGTATTGAAAGACAGAGTGACCCCCCACACACACCTTTTTTTTTTATGTGAACCCTCTAATGCAACTGTTGCTCCCAGTCCTTCATGTATGCAACAGGTCAGCTCCGGAACTGTCTTCCTCTATATTTCCTACTGCCTATGACCCCAGTCTTTTAACAGTGTCTCCAGGCATCTCAAAATGAACGAATCTTGAATTTGGCCCTTTATTATCTTGTTTATATTTATACTTGAAGGGAACAGTCTTGTGGGCTTCTAACCTTTTCTTCCTTCTTCCTGCATTAAAAAAAAAAAAAAAATGTCCCCAGATAATATTCTTGCAGCCACTAAATACTTTGATCACCAGTTAAACTTAGTCAAGGTTCAGAAGGAAAGGACTAATGTGTAACATATATTTCAGGCGCTAGAGTTGCCTGTGAGCTGTGGAAACTGCGTACAGAGAGGGGGAAAGGGGAGAAGAAAGCCAAACTAATACTATATTCCAGGTAACTTTCGTCCCACCATCTGCCTCCACTCTGGTAAGTGAGGGTCTAATTCTGAGGGGTGATGGGAGTTTTTTTTTTTTTTTTCCATAGAGTTTATAAAGGCTCCAACCTCCCCTGTAACCAAAAAATGATGTAAATAATATGCAGGACACTGAGATGTAGTGCACAAAACAAGTTTCCCAGGATGAGGTGCTAAGAGACATCTTAAGCCCAGAATAATAAGGTTCAAAGTTTTCTTTGTACAATTTTTTGTTTTTTGTTTTTCCTTTTTATATATGGTGTGAATTAGAGGGAGAACAACATGATGGCTGAGGACAGGGCAACATTGAGGCCATTTGTTCATGACATCCCCCCTACCCTGCAGGCATAAGACTGTCAGGGTGTAGAGAGTTATTAGTATAATTATTGTTATTGTTGTTATTATTATTATTATTATTATTATTATTATTATTATTAATTTTTGTTATCTTTACACTTTATGTTCGATAGATAGATATGAGCCTGTTAAAGTTCTTTTTCTCCCTGTGAAGTAGATGTGCCATTTTTCCAAAAGCTCCAGGTTTATCTGAAATGGGAACTCAGTGGGCTGCAGACATAAAGTTACCCTTCTGCTGCAGTCCACAATCTTCCTCTCTGGGACTAAGGAAGCACTTGAGGGACTATAACCAGGGAATTGAGCCAGACAAATAATGTAAAATGGATCAGTTCATCTCAGGTCTCATGTACTAGTTGTTGTGCAGGCCAGAGCATCCTGTCTGTAGTCCACCATTCTGCTGGTGGAGGATAGGGATGGGATTGAGAAATGTTAACATAATCAGGCAGCTACCCCCCACCCCCTACCCCACCTTCAGCACCAGCACTATAGGGGCTAATTAAGATCTGTATTGAACTCCTCCTCAGACAGAGGGTTATATTATAAACAGACCTGAGATAAACCTGCCATAGTTTCAGAGGCTACCTGTATTACTAATGCTGCCGCTGCCTATGGGCTCGGTGCTGCCGCTGCCTGTGGGGACGGTGCTGCTGCTGGCTGTAGGGTGGATGCTGCTGCCCCTGTGTTTTAACTCACTATACAGTGGCCTCTAACCTTTGGGAAAATACCTCTATTCTGCTGTACAGCTTCCCCTAGTCTTCAAAGCACATGTACAACTCTGACATTGAACGCAAGCTACTGCTACCACTACAACTACTACGGCTACAGCCACCCTTCAGAAATGTGAGTTGGACATTCTTTGGTTCATCCACCTTGACTTGGTGGAGATTTTTGTCCTTTGGCAGCCTGATCCTCAAAGCTCAGAGGCAGAGTAAGACAGGGATAGCAGTGCTGTTACTCTCCATCCTTTTCAGATCACTTTTAAACCAACTTGAGGTGGACAGAGTATATTAACAGTTGCCCTCCTACTTACGAAATTTTTATTGAGAATTCATCACCCATCCATGGGTGGGAAAAAGAGTTAGGGATGATGATTATGCTCAGTGGCAGTGCTAGGCTTCATAACTAGATCGTTTCACCACTAGGGTACTACAAGGCCATTTAACATAATCTTGGTACTCATTTTACTTGCTAATCAGTGACGATGATGATGATAGTAATGATGACAACGGTAATGGATGCTGCATTGCCGGAAGTCAGTCCCTGGCATTATCAGACTGGCAGCATCTAAGGAATAGTATTGACCACAAGGACTAATAAAATCTCAAGCAGGTAAGTCATGAATCTTGTCAGCAACAGTAGTTCAAATGCTCGTAAGTGGGAGAGCGACTGTCTTTATTCCAACTAACACCAGATGGTTTTATTCAACTGAGGGTGATTCGTTGGGGTCTAAGGATAATAATGATCTTTTAACATATATTTGTTTATTTATTTATATACATTAGTCTATGCTCAATTGTCATAGTTCTTTCTCCTTAACTTGGCCCAGGATTTGTCCCTTCACCAACTTTTTTCATGTAGCTCAGTGGTTGAGTAACACAGTACTACAGGTCTACATCTTGCCCATTGCACTACAGGTCTACATCTTGCCCATTGCACCTCTTCATGACTAGCATTCTTTTTGATGAACTGTTGCTGAGATGGCAATTATATGCCACATTAGAGTATCAAGAGTATAGTAAGCAAATTCCCCAGGTATACCATTAACAGTTTTGAAACCTTTCCGTTGCAGTTCTTTATGATTAGCATGTCTCCTTGCTATGCCATTGCATCAGCTCAGCATTATTTCAAATTGATAGGTAGATAGACAAGTACACAGATAGATTGATAAGCCTTACACAGATACACATACATAATAGATTGCTAGATAAATGGTAGGTATATAGATATGTTGTTAGAATTTTGGGATAGAAGTGTTCCCCAGGTTAGTGTTTCTGCCCTTGACTGCTCGTAGAGTATTTCTCTCAGTTGAACAATGTCTGGTTTTAGTTCAATGAAACTGGCTTGTCTTCTGTGTGGCTTTGGTGATTTTCTAACATAATTTCTTAGCAAGCCTCCTTTGCTATCTAATTTCTTAGCAAGCCTCCTTTGCCACCTAAAAGACATCCCAGTTAATTATGCATATGATTATTGATTTATTATTATTTTTTTTATGTTTGTATTGTAATTTTGTCAGATGAACAGTGGACAGATTTTTATAGCCTGTGGTTTGTCCAGTTGTTTCATTTCAAACCAAATATTTACATACTGCACCGATATATATTGCAAGCTTCCAAATCCGCCAATCAGTTTTTCAGCAAACCTCTGCTTACCAATATACTTTTTCACTCAAATTTCCTTGCAGTGTTATCTGTTTGAGATTATTCCTTGAACTTTCTTAGGTCGCTGCCGTGTTTTTTGTTTCAGTCACCTACACCAACTGACCCTGCGATGTTGTTGTTGCTCATTATTTAAAAACCTTGGCCCTATCAATTCTCCCATGTCTGTAAGTAACCTTATTGTTCCGTGAAAGCTTGTGAAGTAGGAAAAGCAATTACATTATTCTTAGCATCCATTAGAAATTAGATGTACTTTTAAAAATATGCTGAAAGTTTGAGTAAGGTTAGGTTAGGAGCAAGTGTGGTGCAGGAATGACCACCATTAATGAGATAAGGCAGTAGAGTAATATACTGTATAAGTTATTACAATTTTATGTTGGCAGTTCGAGATCTAAGTCTGCATGTAAAAAGCGCCAAATCAGACTGAGAAGTTTAAAAGTATTAGGCCATCAGTGGTTGAACGAAAAGTTCGCATCTAAAAAATAAACTTTAAATGTTTCTTGCTGAATTAGTTGTGATTTTACTGTCATGTAGTGAGGCCCCAGGTCCCTTTGTTATGAGTGGGGTTTTCAGA
This sequence comes from Coenobita brevimanus, assembly GCF_032717465.1. Lineage (NCBI taxonomy): Eukaryota > Metazoa > Arthropoda > Malacostraca > Decapoda > Coenobitidae > Coenobita > Coenobita brevimanus. Next base: position 27,180,748 of record NC_136992.1, read on the forward strand.
GATTGTGGAATGAATGGGGGGTTGGGTAATCATTTTCACATTCCACACAACCCACTTTTGTGTGCCATGATATATATCGGTTACAACATAGGTATGTGCAGGGCTCTGGAGTTCTAATTTTTGATAAAGGGAAGGGGTCCTCCTTGCAGATGTTGGAAGAATAAGTGGCCCACAGGTGGATAATTATATAAGTAAACTTGCACACAGCCGTTGCTTGTAAGAACCACGTTGTGCCCGTACGGTAAGGGGGCGACACGCTTTTTGGGGGGGTTGCTATCACAGTTCTTTTATTCCTTTATTTTTTACAGCCCACGTAATACTTCAGTGATTGGATGTTCGCCCTTAAGTGGATTTTGCAAGCCAGACGTTGCAGTCTTTGTTCACATCTATGAGATGCTGGACAACACATTCACAGCCACCCATTTATTGACTAATTTTTTGTTTCCCCTTTTTGCAATGAGACCTGGGACTGAGCTATTGATGGATGTAATACCTTATGGGCCCACATCCATCCGGAGCGCCTTAATTCCGTACACCACCATATGTCTGTCTAGTTGTATGTTACCACCAAGTGTAGTAAATTATATCCTGGGTAGCAAGAACCCACTCTGGCTTGTCACTCAGTGTAGTCATGAAATGTCCACTTTGGTTAGTAGTCATATCAAACCAGCAACCTCCCACTGTCAGCTGAGGTGAATGGAAACATCTTTACCAGATTTGAATAAAGTGATTAAGGTTAGAGACAACTGGCCAGCTGTATGCTGCTGCAGGCTATAAAATGTGTACAAAACCTCCTGTCCTGAGCACGAGCAAAAGTATGTAGACACATCTCAGCCGGCTGTAGCAATGGAAAGTGTTGTTTGAAATATTTTACGTGGTAAGGACTGCAGACTAAAGTTACCGTTCCTTCAGAGTCCACCATACTCCTTTAGCGGTATTGTAAAGGAACAGAAGGCTGTTAGTATAACCTGACAGCTTCAATATCTGATCATTACTATTTGAAGGTGTCTGTTCCAAGCATCAGCATAAAGAGCAGAAGAGGGAATGTTTGAATGTTACTCACTTGTCATTTGGGGAAGAGTGATAAATATGAAATACAAGTTAGTGCTGGCAGAGTATTGTTGCCATACTTTTGCACATGCCTGTACATCACAAAATGGTACAGTAAGTCCTGGTTATATGCCACAGATGCCAAAAAATACAGGGTGGTCCATATATAACATGTCTGATTTTCATGTGTCTTGTCCTTGCTTTTCAAACCATACCTTACCCTATTCTTATGTGGGAAGAAGAGGTTAGGATGATGATTGCAATGATGAGTGTATTAATAATGACTCTGATGATGATTATTACAATGATAATGCTTATAATGATGATTGATGTGGTGAACGGCTCAGTCAGCAGTACCTGTGTGTACCATGCATCATTATCTGTTTCCCATGGCCCTTTCTTACATTATAGTGATTGCTTGTTTACATCCATTGTTTACATTATTTTTTATAAAGCAATCAAACATCTCTTGCTTGTGCTTCCAGTAAATAATTGTATAAAGCTCACTCATTATAAGTAAGCAGAGATTATTGTCCCTCTCCATCCTTTTATCTGTCTGTCAGTTGCCAGACACCTCTGTCCCATAAGGGGTGGTCACAAACAAATTGTCCTGCCATTTGACCGCCCTGCCTCCAGATCACACACGCCTCCCTCATATATCTCTCCACTCCATCTGTCCATCTCAATTTTGGTCTTCCGGTCCATCTCTCACATACACTTTTCTAGTCAGTCTCTCATTCTCTATCCTCTCTACATGGCCAAACTGTCAAAGCATCTACCAGAACCACAACGCTTCTTTACTTCCTTATTTGCTTGTCAATCTGTCGACAAAACTCCATGCTGCTTATTTTATTTTTGCTCTTCTCACTCATGACTTGTGTCCTTCCAGCAGGATCCAGGCTTCACTTCCATGCTTACTTCCACTCCCTCCCTCATATATCTCTCACTCCATCCTTCCATCTCATCATTGGTCTCTCCCTTCTCTCCCCCTCCACCTTAATCACATACACTTTTCTAGTCAGTCTTTTATTCTTCATCCTTTCTAACTGGCCAGACTATCTCGGAATATTTCTCCTAACAGCACCACAGTGCTTCTTCCTTATTTGTCTGTCTGTTCATAAAACACCACACATTCCTCACTTCACTTCCACAGCTCTTACTTTTGACTTGTGTCCTTCCAATAGGATCCAAGCTTCACTTCCATGCTCACTTCCTTATTCCTTATCACTGTTTTCAGTGATCCAGCAGCCTTTCTACTGTACTGGACCCTTGCAAGTGCTTCCATCCCTACTCCTTACACTACTTAAGTACTTAGATACACTCTCATTCTCCATTTCCTCACCATCCAGTCTCACTGTTTGCTGTAACTTCATTTCCCACAAAGACCATAACATTTCTCTACATTCACTTTTAGATTCTGTTTCCTACATACACTCCCTGAGTCATTCATCAAGCCCTGCAATTCACATTCATCCTCATCTAATACAGTAACATCAAGCAAGCTGCAGTTCAGGTAGTTTCTACGCCTATCCCTCTCAGTAGACATTCCAGAATATTTATTTCTCTACCAGTATCTGTCTTATAGCTCCATTCATTTACAAATTGAACAACCACATAGACATGACACAGGCATGACACACACAGACATGAGATTTTTGTCTTTATGCAAATTTATTTCCCATACCTCACTGGCAGAATAACACTGTGGCTCAACATCCTCTCCATAGCACTTCTTCATGACTAGCGCCATTTTACAGTATTGTTTCAGTTTGCGTTTACAAAGGAAAGATGATAATGTAATGCCTAGTAAACTTAGTTGCATACCAGTAGCTTATCGTGAAAGGCGTCAAAATACCTGCGTCCCCCTTACCAGTAGACTGAGCTGACAACACACTATATTATATGAGCAACCCTGTATTACGTTAAAGTGAATTGTGGGCTGCTGTTGCGGTGGTCATGTATTCTTCTGTAGTAGTGCCGTAACCAAACCACCTCTCTGATATAGCGTCAATTTCAGCATTTTTGCCAATACAGTACAGTATTTGTTCTCTGACTTAGCAAAACGGTGTCAGGTGTTTTGTAGCTTATCTCAGCATGATCATCTAGCATCTTGTAGCTTATCTCAGCATGATCATCTAGCATCTTGAATGAGATGTTGCTAGATGAGCTGATAAATTTTGCTAAGGATATATGCATGTCATTTTCCAAAGTTGATTGCTGTTAGTAAGATGTGCACACATCTAAAAAAGATTATTAGAGGGTAATCTGTGTCGTACAGATAATTTTGGAGCATAACTCATACAAAAGCTCATAATGCCTCTTTGTCATTAAATTCCAGTGATTGATTCTTGGGAGTAGTTAAATAAGTCTGGGACCACAACAACAGCCTGTACTATCAGCCCAAAAGATCATAAATAAATGTGGCATATAAAAGGACCTGTCTTGATAAAAGCCATAGTGCTTTTTTACCAAAAAATAAAAATAGGTGTTTTGCATTCATTACCCTACCTGAAGTATTGATATTGGTTGTGTTATATTTTTATGCCTATTTTCTTGTACTGATGTATTATTTTTGCATTTTTACTATTGCCATGTGATAGTGATATACTGCACAGTCTCCTACAGGAAAAAAATATGCACCTCTAGTCCTTGTTTGGAAGATTCTAATTGGCAACAGGCCAACTATTAAACTATCTTCCTTGATCTGTATTTCCCTCTGCCTATGACCCCCACTCTTTTAAATGCAATGTGTGCAGGAATTTCAAAATTTATGGATCATGAATTTGGTTCCCTTTTGTTTATTTTTCTTACTGCCTTCAGTTTCTTCAAAACAAAAAACAAAAAAACTACAGCCTGAATAACACAGAAATTAAAAACTAACGAGCATCTTTAGTTAACGTCCATTTATGTCAAAGATTAATGAGCATTATGAGTTGTTTCACTTCATTTATATCCAAGAATTACAATAATTTTGAGTTGATTCCCTTCATTAAACATCCCCAGTTGCTTCATTTATGGCAGAGAATGATTTTTTTTTCTCCAGATATATATATAAACATTTGTCAATATTATTTTTTTTTTTTTTTTTTTTTTTTTTTTTTCCCCCTGTGGCTGACTGTATGTTTATATGTGGGTATGTTCTTTGGTGCCTTTTTACTTCTGTTGATTTATAGTCAGTCTGCTTTCACCTGACAGATTATTGACCTCATAGCTTGGTTGATGGCCATGTGTAGTCAGACTGGAGAGTTAATATGAACAGTAACCAAGGAGTTTCATCCCTGCTTCATCACTAAGGCTTATCAGATTTTATGTAGCCACAGAGATTCATAACCTCTTAGCTTTGATTATGGCCAAGTGTAGTCGGACTGGAGAGTTAATTTGAATAGTAACCAAGAAGGCTCATCCCTACCTCATAACAAAGAGTTATTGAATTTTATACACCCATGAGTTAGTACTGAATTTATGAAAGATGCCTGGTTTTGTCAGATGAAAACAAACTGACTATAGTTATGTATGTGTTGAATTGTAATGTCATTTTTATATCACTATTTGGATTAGTATTGGAAAATGTTACTTTGTAATGTCATCTTCAGGTGTTTAAAATTTTATAACTATGTGGGAAGATCCTAAGGTGCCCAACTGAACTGTATTTTGATATACTGTTTCAGATCACATAGTCATTTGCCATATTTCTCAAGCATGTGCAAGAACTAATTTGCCTGTCAAAGTCCCTATCGTCTGTTAACCCATGGTATCTCAGAAATCAGCGGTATTATGTACTGAGCAGATTATTACCGTATGTGTGGTATGCTATGCTAGTCAGACAGTGTTGTGTAAAGTTGTAAGCTCTCGAACATCACAGCCATTTGTTTATTCGTTTTAAGAATTATTATATGCTTATTCTTAGGCTTCGCTGGTATTTCTCCTGTGTTGTTGCATTTTCTTTGTCTTTTTGGTGATGTGATGGTGTTGGTGTCTCATGGATTAGGTTGCAGTGGTTTATAGTTCTGGAGAGATAGTGAAGTACCGGTATGTAAATGACAGTGGTTTAATATAAGTGTGTGTGTGTGTGTGTGTGTTGAAGTTTTGGGATTTAAATGATGAGTGAATTAGTGTATGAGCCATTTCATTGGGCTTGCAGTTTACCAGTTTCTCTCTTGGGTTTCCTCTTTGCTTTATGGGCCCTATACATTTCATCCATCTGTAAAAAAAAATGAAGAGGGGATGTCTGCTTGAAAAAAATATATATATATGATGATTTGAAAAATAATTGGTTATGAAGATGATGATTAATTCACTAGGCATGATACTGATAGTTTTCCTTTTTAAAGCTTGTTCATTCTTAGTTCTTTGTCCACTGGAAACAAAATTGAAAGAGAGAGAAATTGCAAGAGAAACCTTGCCCTAGTGCTAAAAATCATTACAGGCCTCTAACCCTCCCATCACCTGTACTGAGAGTGTTTCCCCCCCACCTTCCCTTGGCATAAAAATTAACTCTTATATCTTATTTCTTTCTCAATACATTAGGTAAAGATTATGCAGTTTTGAAGAATACTTACCATGTATTAGTAAAGCTTGGCTTGTAATCCCACTTGGCTGACTACAGAAATCCTGGGAGTCCCAAAGATGTATGTTGAAGGATTGTCTGTTGTGGTAGTGTGGTGTGATAGTGTGTGTGGTGTGTTGTGGTTTGGAAGGAGGTATTACACTGTGGCAAATGTGGGTGTGTTGTGGTGTCGGATGAAGCATTACACTGTGGGCGTAGTGTATTGTCTGCGAGTTGTATATTGTGTTGGCACTGAAGTAGAGAAAGATGATGATTGTGTTGAAGTCTGGGTATACCCATTTCATTCTAACTTGGCACAAATTTTCATTTTTTTTTTTTTTTTTTTTTTTTTTTTTTTTGGGCAGAAACAAAAGTATTACAGACCTACATTCTTTCCATGGCTTTTAATCGTGACAGGCATCATATTTTAATGCTTGTTTACCATATTCTTACAACTGAGCATTCATGAGAGAGCTTAGCCATTTTTAAACCAAGTTAGAGTAAAAGGGAGAGTGAGTATAGGCGTAATTGTGTTTCCTCGCGTATGGTTGTGTCTATACGGTGGGTGTCTCGTGATGGTGTTTGAAGGCTTCTGTTGTGTGGCTTTAGTGGCCATGTATATCTAGGTAGTAGCTGTGTACCGTCTGAAATAGTAGAAAAAAAAAAAAAGTGGATGATGGCCACAGCCACTGGCGAACTGCACTTAGGCTACTGGTATTGCAGATGGTCAGACCCGGTGACCTGTACTGTAAAATTCCATATGCTTTTCACAGCATAGTTCCGTTGGAATGGGGGCCATTTTAAGGGGTTAGGAATAAAATATGTATCCTTGTGAAATTTAGTGCTGGGTATAGGATGAGAACAGATGTTTTTGAAGCAGTCTGTGTAGTGTAGGTTTTGAATACATTTATTCCATAGCATTTCTTCATAACCAGCATCACATTTTAGTGCTTATGTACTGTATTCTTACTACTCAGCCTCCATGAGAGAGCACAAGGCAATTTTAGACCAAGTTAGAGTAAAGAATGGAGAGAGAGTAGAAGTAGGTGTACTCATGTTTCTCTGGGTAGGGTTGTTTCTTTAGGGTGGGTGTCTAGTGATGGTTTTTGAAGGTTCTTGTTTGGCTGGAGATTTTTGGATGGCAGTAGTGGCCTTTTGTGTATAGGTAGTAGCTATGTACAGTCTGAAAAATGAAAATAAAGTACTGATTATATCCATCCATCCATCATCCAATCCTACACTGCCCCATGAGGAGCATAGGAGCCCAGGGCTAGGCAAGTTGGTCCTGACATTAAAGATGAGAGTGACCAGCCTCACTCATCCCTGAGTGGCATTACATGAGCAATAAACCCCAACCATCCCTTGGATATAAACCTACACAGGCTCAATCCGACCGGAGCACCTTATCTACCCACTATACCACCAGGTGCCATAATTTGGTTATATGGTTACCACCCAGCATTTAAATGGTTTCCTGGTGTACAGGAAACCATTTGGCTTGTCACTCAGTGTAGTGTTACCCATAGGCAGAAGGAAGAGGAAAGAATGAAGGAAAGAAAGACAGAAGAGCATGTGTAAAGTCACCTGCAGCCAGAAGGAAGAGGAAAGAACAAAGGAAAGAAAGACAGAAAAGGAAGGAAGGAAGAGAGGAAAGGGCACACACCCAAAGCAGCACTACGTCAAGTGAGTGGATGGTGAGCGCGCGCCCCCCCCCCCCTTCCACAGCAGAACCTTTAAAAAAAAAAAAAAAAAAAAAAAAAAAAAAAAAATTGACAGTCACAGTCATCGGCGGACTGTGAATAGTGCAGGTGGTTGGAGCCAGTGGCCTGTACTGTAAAATTCCATATATTTTCACAGCACAGTTCCTCCTGAATGGGGGCCGTTTTAGGGGGAGAAAAAAAATGTATCAGATATATCTTTGTGAAATTTAGTGCTGGGTGTAGGATGAGAACAGATGTTTTTGAAGCACTAGTGTAGGTTTTGAATGGGTGTAGTGCTGGGTAGTGACTAGACACAATAGCTAAGACAAGTATCAGTGCAGGAGAGGGTCAATGGTTCCAGAAGTCAAAATGTAATGAGTGATATCTCAGGAGGGTTGATTACATGATTTCACCCACCTCTCTTTTGTGTTACCGTACAAGAATAGTATTACATTTGATTACTCTCTCTCAGTATAGGGAGACAGTTCTTACTACAGCTAATATTTGGCATACATAGTCCATCTGTCTATAGCCAGACACCATCATCTTATAAGGGGTGGTCATTTGTCTTTGAGTTGGTTATTTTACGGGCAGGGGCACTAACCCTGTAATAAGAACTTATTCACATGCAGGGAACACGTATGGTTGGGTTATATGGTTACCACCCAGTGTTGTAAATGGTTTCTTGGCTTACAAGAAACCATTAGGCTTGTTAATATAAAGCCACGTGAAAAGGAAAGGAACAATAAAAAGTGACAGTGTATTTATATAGCCCTGGAGTTAGTGCATACAAATTGCCATGACACTGAATGCCATGTAATTATTGAATCATAAGACTAAGTTTGTTATTCAGGAACCTGATTCACAAAACATCCCACTGCCGGAGCTCTGCCAGGCTCTGCTTGTGGCAATATCACATTTCACAGTATTAACACTTATTTATGATGCCATATCAGATGCTTATCAATATAGAGAGAAATTATATACAGCAAGCTCGCCCCTAATGTGAGGGTTTGGTTCCAACCGTGGCGCATTCGGCGCGAAACCGTGCAGTGTTAACTACTCCTTATTTGGCTCCCTAGACCCCCTAAATGTGGTGTTTTTCTGTTATTTGTCATTGGTAATCAGTATGAAGCACTTTAAGTGGTTAGAAGGTTTATTTAAAGTTATAACTTACAAATACAGTACTGCACAGCAAAACTTCAACACACAAATACGTAAACACAAGGCAACATTCTGATGCCAATTGGTTTCGAGTCTTCATCATCAAGTCAATTCGCCATCACAACAATAACAAGACAATTCTCCGTCATTAATGAAGACAGCTGTTGCTGATGCTAAAATATAATTCAAAGGCGAAATAAGTATATTTATAAAACAATGGGGAATCGTTCAGGGTATGAATTGTCCTGACGGAGAATCGTCCATGTTTTGACAGGGAATTGTCTCGGAACCCTCTGATCATGGGTAATCATATAAATCAGGTTAACTGGTTACCGGGCTTTATTTAACGCTTTAACTTTATTTAAGTGCTTTAACTTAATTTGTGGCATGCTATCAGTAATTCTGCCAGCTTCAATTTTTTCTCTTTCCTTGTCTGGGCCTTATCTCACTTCCTCTTTAGGCAGGAAAAAAGGTCAGAATGATGATGATGTTATTGGAAATTTTTTTTTATTTTGTAGATTGTGTCAGTCAGTGATCTTAATATGCTGTGATTTTTTATTGTTTCATGTATGTATATTTTTACGCCCACATCGAGGAAGGAAACACAGAACCAGTATTTGCTGTGTAAGCCAATACATTCCGTGTGAAGTACCAGTTTGCATGGTACATCAACATTTCTCAGTATACAGTGAGTCTCCATTATAAGCTGCTGTTATTTTTAGTTATGGAATTAAGTGCATGGTAAACTGTTGAAAAAAAATAAAGCCTCCTATGCTAAATTTTCTATAAGACTGATTTGCCATAGTCAGGCAGTTAACCCTACCAGTTTTATGGAAGTAAGGTGTAATATTTTGGATCAAACTTCTGCTGTTGAAAATTCCTTGTTGTTTGTATATCATATTGCTTTCCAACCAGACCAAGAGTAATAGAAGTACATACATTCCTCACATAACATATACAGTGTGAGTCCATTTTGTAATTTGTACTAGCTGTAACCAGATGATGTTACTTGGTCTGGGAAAGCCAGCAATACCTCATTTACTTTAACCTGGCCCAGATTTTCATCCTTCTTCACTTTATTTCACACAGCACAGTAGCAGAAGAGAAAATTGCTATGGCTCTACATCCTTTCTGTAGCACTCCTTCATTATTAGCACCATATACTAGTGGTAATCTATTGCCACAACTTAGTATGCAAGGTGGAGAGATACCAGTGTTAGGCCAAGTTAGAGTAAAAAGGGAATAGTTGAGAGGAAGTTAAAGCAAGCTGTATCTAGCCCCCTCTAACTGAGATATCTTTTCTAACATGATTATAAAATTCTGGTTAGAGTAAGGGTAATGTGAAATTGATTATATTATGGTTTCCTGTAAGCCAAGAAACCATTTACTAAGCTGGGTGATAACCATATAACCAAACCATACGTGCTTCATACGTGTCAACAAGTGGGTTGGTGGAGGATTGGTGCCCCTCCCCGTAGAACAGGTAACTCGGGGACAAGTGGCCACCCCTTGCGGGACTGTGGCATCTGGCATTAGATAGATAGAACTTACATACCAGAACAGTAAATATTTAACTTACAAATACAGAACCGTGGAAAATCAGTGCATCAACTCTTTAACCCCTTAACCGCGGGGCGTCACTTTCGTGATGCTTGGGAGCAAGGGATCATACCGCGGGGTGTCGCTTTTGTGATTCTGTGTTATTTTGAATTCACCCAGGCTTCCAAGTAGGGGCTTGTATCATCTATCAGTACTGCCAATGTCCAACACTAGTCAGCACTCCTAATCTCATCTGTACTCCCATCCATTGTTGACAATTTAGCCATTTCCCCCCATTCTTGACTCCCCTCCCTACCCCCCCTCCATTACCCTATCCTCTCGCCTGCCCGGCCGTGCTACGCTAAGTAAATCTTCCCTGGAATTTTTCACTGATTTTGTCCATTGAAATAAGACCTATGCCCTGTTCTTATACCAAATAATATATACAAGAAAGAAATAAGGTGAAAATGCCATACACCTGGAATTGGCTAATTATCACCTGACAACACCTCACGTGCACTCGTTCGCTAATTTTCGCTGTTTATTTCCCCTTGAAATATGCCGTATAATCTATTTTCGTAATAAATATACATATAAGGAGGGAAGGGAGAAGCCTAAGTGATATGTACATTCACCTGGAACTACCTAATTTATAATGTATTGTCTAGATTTCCTGCCAATCATTTCACTGCCATATATTAGCTGTGTCAAGAGGCTAACGATGGCAGTAATGCATTTCCCTAGGTAGGCCACCACCCTGGCCCACCCTTATCAGTTCACTCTCATCTTCCAATGCGGAGGTACGTCTGTTTGCTCTTGCTAGCTTCAGGGACTTTTCACCCCCATGCAAAGGGCCCTGTGACCTTTACCCCCTACTAAACCTCGTGTGGAAAGAGGTAAAGGGCTGACAATTGATAAAAGAGTGACTACGATCTTTCTATTGAGTAAAACATTGCTAGTGGAATTGTAAATAATGTGTAAACAGCAAGTGAAAGTAATGAATGTAAATATACGTTAACAGTGGAAAATAGTTTTATAAGTTACTTCAAGTGACAGTGCATAACACAGTGTAAATAAAATAGAAATGTAAATAACGTAAATAAAATAGAGAACGTAAATGAGTAGTATTATAAGAATACGAGTTTATACTCTAGGAGTAATGAAAGTGAAAGTTTCACTCTAGCATGTCTGAATACTATGAGTTATTATTGTGAAGGTGAAAGTGAATGCTACGTATTTTACTGAAAGAAATTGAATCCCTACAGTGACAATAAACTAATACTACCGAAGGAAACTTATGGATAAAGACTGTAGATATATATAAGTGTTATATAGTAATAGAATATAAAGTGTGAGGGGTTTTATGAATAATAAATGACAGAGTACCAAGAGCGAACTAGTGCAAGTGCGACGGTCAGGCGCGCTCATAATTTTCATTGCTTTCACAGTGGGTTTTTTTTTTTGAAGTATGGATCCCAAACTACTTGAAAATCATAGTGTTTATAGTGTTAATATCTTGCTGTGGTAATCATGTTACGGGTTGTCGGGAAGTGTAAAGTGGAGACTTCGTTACCCAACTTCAGAGGTCTCCACAAGTCCTCCGGTAACCGACGAAGGCTCAACAAACATTCCAGGAGAAAGCTGAAGGTATGTGCCATAAGCATATGTAATTTTAATATTCTAGGACTAATAACTGATTTTTGGCAAATATTTTTTGAGTGTCGGTCGGAGCCCAAATAACCCCGCGGCACACGCAAAACATTGGTAAACATGCCCGCGGTGTAGGGGTTAATGAACAAATAAAAAAGGCAAAATTCCGACGCCTATCAGGTAAACTGGTTATAAGACTTTATTTCTTGCTTTAACATTATTTAAAAGTACTTTAACTTGTATATAAACTTACCAGAACAGTATTGTAAATATTTAACTTACTAATACAGTACTGTGGAAAAGCAGGACACGATCACTTGATCAAAACAAACCATGCGTGGTGCTGCACTGATGTTCGAGGATTTGGCCTTTCAAAGGCCGCCTCTCTTGCATAAATTTATAGTTTTAGTAATGGTTCTTTAATCTTACGTTGTCTCACACGTATCCCAGCACTAACTGCTATACTAATTGCGAGCTCGTGTTCGGGGTGAGCTTACTGTACTGTTTAGAAAGAGTGTTTAACTTTTACTGGAAGATATATGCCACTACAAAAATGGAAGCTCAGGCTTTTACGAGATTATTGCATCATAAAATGTATTATAATCGTGGCGCACGACTCTGAGGTCGACATTATCATACCTGGCATTGTACCATTCAAAAGTGCATCTGATTTCATATCTTACATTACCTGAATCATATTATTATGCACGCATATATTATACATGAATATTATTATACACGAATCACGTGCATCTCATATTATACACAAAATAAGACACACTTTTGAATGGTAGGTTGCCAGGGCACGATAATAGCAACCTCAGAGTCGCACGCCGCGACTATAGTGTGAATAATATCATAAAGCTGTTTACAATATTACATGATGCCCCAGAAAATATCACTCTGAATCTTCAGTTTTAAGGCAGATTGACCAAGCTTCTCAAAATGAATGGATCTGTTTCATTTTTTTATTTTTTCTTGGAGGGAACAGTCATGCAGGCTTCTGGCCTTCAGTTACTTTTTGTATTAAAAAAAAAAAAAAAAAAAAAAAAAAAGTCCTCATGTAGTATGCAGATACTTGTTTTAGCCATTCAGCAGTATGAAAAAAATAATCTGCTTTTCAGAACACAGTCCCTTTAGGATGGAGGTAATTTAGGTAGGGGGGAAAAAATTGTGAGTTGTAATGTTAGGTAAGAAGAGGGAAGTTTAGTGCTGGGTATAGGAAGAAGAGGGAAGTGTAGTGCTGGGTAGAGGAGGAAGAGGGAAGTGTAGTGCTGGGTAGAGGAGGAAGAGGGAAGTGTAGTGTTGGGTAGAGGAAGAAGAGGGAAGTGTTATGTTGGGTAGAAGGGGAAGAGGGAGGTGTTGTGTTGGGTAGAGGAAGAAGAGGAAAATGTAGTGTTCATTAGAGGAGGAAGAGTGATGTTGTTGAGGCAGTGCATGTACAATAGTGTTGAAGGTTTTGAATAGCCGTAGTGGCTAGGTAGGTATGTACAGGATAGATTATTCACAGAAAAAAAGGGAAATAAAAAAAAGGGAGGAAAAATAAAACGCAAAAATGGTTGCACGTTTTATATGGATGGAGGTCACTTTTTAATTAATTTGGGGCAGTGGCCAGGTGATAGGTCTAGTACAACTTCCTTGGTGGTTTGAATGTCCATAATGCTTTTATTTTCCTCTGACAAAGTGGGGCCAGACTGGAAGGTCAGTTTAACTAATAATCAAGGAGACTCATTCCTGTCTCATTACTAAATTTTTTTATGTTTCATGGGATTGGTCCACTTATATCAGATAAAATAACTTATTTTGAAGAGGTATATAGTGAGGCTGTGGGGAGGAGGCAGCCTTTTAAGTCTGTGTGGAGGTCTTGTTGGGGTGTGTTGGTTGTTTACGTGTTCGTGTTATACTGGATTGAGAGTCCTTTGGTTGTCTTGTGTGTGTGTGTTTAGCCATGAGGGATTTTTGGCACTGTGAACACCAGCTGGAATTGTACTGGTGTTGATATTGAATGGGAAAGTCATGGAAAAGTTGATGATTACAAAGTGCTTATGTACAGAAAAATGTGTGTAGTCAGGCTTTTAGGGGCTTAAATAATTAAGGTCAGTGAGTGAGCATCTTCCCCTATGGCCTCGTTATATCAGTGTCACCACAAGAAAGTGTCTGCTAAGCACCACATTTTTATAACAATTGGGTGTGGAAGGTGAGAATCGGGGGTAGGGTTGCAAGAGGCAGACTGAAATAGACATGGAATGAGGTCATAGTGTGGGATAAGGGGAAGGCTGCCAGAGATCAAGCAGTCATTAGGTGACCAAGGCCATTGCAAGCATGTTGGAGCCTTTTCAAATGATATGTGACCAATACGAAAATTCTGAACCATTTTCTACAGGCCCATCATGCATTCTTAATTTCAAGATTATTAAAGAAGCTCAGTATATATATGCATAGGATTGAATTATATTAAAACACATCATCTGAGATGTAAGGGTACATTTTCCACACTATTACAAACTGAATAGGTATAAATTGTGAGTTTTGTGTAAAATGCCAGCAATAAGTAATTCCTCATTTAATAATTGACAAATATTCTCTTAAATTGATGATAGATGAACATTGCTTGAAGTTTGGGTTAGGTCCCAGCAAGAGAGAGTTTTTCTCAGTCACCTAAGGATCATATGCAAGACAGCAGCTAAGTATCTAGATCTGTATTTGTGTTAAATTAGTAATATTCTTAGATGAATTGACCTTTATCTTTCACAGCACACCACCTTTGAGATTGAATAAGAAGCATAGTATGTGAAAAGTGTTTATATTTTTTGCTGACAGATAAAGAAACTGTGCGTAGTGAAAGTATCTTAAATGGGGAATTACTGATAGGGGTTTGCCAGTAAGTTATTGTTATGATTTGACAAAAGCAGCTTCTGAAGCTTAAACTACTGATACCCCTTGTTAGCATTATACTGCAAATGAAAACTGTTTATTCTGTGTGTTTTAGTATTTCATATAGTGTAAATATTGTATTAGGCTTCCGCATCTCGTCGTTGTTCTTCTGTTCCTTCCTTTTCCTCTCCTCTTCCTTCCTCCTCCTCACTACTACCCATCCAACCCACCCTACAACCCTGCTACCTACCCTTGTTATGCCCTGCCAGGTGTCCCGTGCTATTCCTGTCATCCTTGTTCTGTCCTGCCATCCCTGTCTTGCCCTTCCATCACTGTCCTGTCAACCACGTCTTGCCGACCCTGTCCTGTCCTGTCATCATTTACCTGCCCTGCACCCTTGCACTGTCCTTTCTCCCCTACACCCATGCAATACACAGCCATTCCCTGCCCTGCACCCTTGCAACACACAGCCATTCCCTCCCCTGCACCCTTGCAATACACAGCCATGCCCTCCCCTGCACTTGCAATACACAGCCATGCCCTCCCCTGCACCCTTGCAATACACAGCCATGCCCTCCCCTGCACCCTTGCAATACACAGCCATGCCCTCCCCTGCACCCTTGCAATGCACAGCCATGCCCTTCCCTGCACCCTTACTGTGTCCTGCTATTCCTGACATCTCTGTCCTGCTCTATCCTCCCAACCCTGTCATGCTATCCCTCTGCACCCTTGCTATGCTCTGCCATCCCTGTACCAAGTCATACTCTCCCTTGCATACTTACTGTGCCCTGCCATTGCTGCTATTCTTGCCTTGCTCTGTCCTGCCTTGTAATCACTGTGCCTTGCCATTGCTGCTATTCTTGCCTTGTCATCACTGTGCCCTGCCATTGCTGCTATTCTTGCCCTCCACTGTTCTGCCCTGCCATCTCTGTTATTCTTGCCTTGCTTTGTCATGCCTTGTCATCTCTGCTATGTTCTGCTATTCTTGTCTTCCTCTGTCATCTCTGCTATGTTCTGCTGTTCTTGCCTTGTTCTGTCCTGCCCTGCCCTGTTGTTTATCACTCTCTTTAATATAACTTCATCTCCTCCTTCCCTTCCTGTCTTAACCCTCTCCCTCCTTGCTCTCTTCTTTTCCTCTTCTACCCTTCCTTCCTTCTGTTTTTCATCTTTTCCTCCCCTTCTCTTTTTCTCCATCTCATTCTCCACCTAATCCATTTTCTTCACCCTCTTCCTTTCCTTTCCTGCTCCTCCAGCTTTCCTCCCCCCTCCTTCCATCCCTTTCCTCATCCTTCTTCTCTTGTCCCTCTCCCCCTCCCCCTGTCTCCTTCATCCTCTTTACTCATTGCCTTTTCTTTCCTGCTCCTCCAGCTTTCCTCCCCCCTCCTTCCATCCCTTTTCTCTTCCTTCTCCTCTTGTCCCTCTCCCCCTCCCCCTGTCTCCTTCATCCTCTTTACTCATTTCCTGTCATTTCTACTCCTTCCTTTTGCTCTTCCTCTTCTGCTCTCTCTCTCTATATATATATATCTTATCTGCCTCTTCCTCTTCCTCTTCTACCCCCTTCCTTCCTTCTGTTCTTCCTCTTATACTCCCTCTCTTAGTCTGCCTCCCATCCCTCTCCATTTCGTCTGTTCCTCTACCATTTCTCTTCCTCCTCCTCTTCACTCTCTTCCCTTTATTACTTTCCATCTCTACTCTTATCTTCTTTTCCTCTTCCCTCTCCCATTCTTCATTCTCTTCTGCCATTTCCTCTTCATTATTTTTGTCTTTCCCCTCCTTCTTCAAACTCCTGTTTCTCTTCCACCCTTTCCTTTTCCCCTTGCCATCTTCCTCTCCTCCTCCCTCAGTCTCTACCCCCCACTTCCTCCTTTTTCTCTTTTCTTCACTACTCATATCTTCTTTTCCTCATACCTCTCCCATTCTTCATTCTCTTCTGCCATTTCCTCTTCATTTTTCTCTTCCCCCAACTCCTGTTTCTCTTCCACCCTTTCCTTTCCCCCTTGCCATCTTTCTCTCCTCCTCCCTCTGTCTCTACCCCCTCCACTTCCTCCTTTTCTCTTCTCTGTACTATTCTTCCTTCTCTGTATTCTTTTCATTCCCCTGTCTTTCCTATCTCCTTCCACATCCTCCTCCTCCTCCCCCCCCTCCTCCCTGTTCTTCCTCTTCCGCTTTTTCCATCCTTTTATCTCATTCCTCCCCCACCTTCATCTCTTCGCCCTGCTCCTCTCATTCTTTTTCTTCACCTTCATTCTTTTCTTCTCCTGTCCTCCCTATCCCATATTCCTCCCCCCCCCCCTCCTCCTTACCTCTTCTAACTTACTTTCCTCACCTGCTCTACCCCTCCCCCCTTTGTCTCGTCTTCTACCACTCCCCCCTTCCTCTCCTCCTCCTTTACTTCTCCCTCCTTCCTCTCCACATCTTCTAGTTCTTCCCCCTTCCTTTCTTCTACCCCCTTTCCCCTCCTCTTCTACTCCCCCACCCTTCTCCTTTTTAACCCCTCCTTCCTCTCCTCATCTACCTTTTCTTCCTCTTCTACCCCTTTCCCTCCTTTTCTACCCCTCCTCTACATTCCCTTCCTCTTCTACACCCCCATCCTCTTGTGTTTCTACCTCCCTTCCTCTCCCCTCTCTCTCTTGTACTTCTTCCCCTTTCCTCTCTTCTTTTCCCCCCTTCCTCCTATTCTAGTCCTTCCTCTCATCATCTACCTTCCCATCCTCTTCTACCCCTCCCCCTTCCTTTCCTTTTCTATTTCTCCCCTCTTCTACTATTTCTCCCTTATCTTCTATCCCTTCCCCTCCTCTTCTACTCCCCCTCCCTTCTTTTCTACCCCTCCTTCCTCTCCACTTCTACCCCCTTTCCTCTCCTCTTTTACCCCCCTTCCTCTCTTCTATTCCTCTCCTCTTTTACCCCCCTTCCTCTCTTATATTCCTCTCCTCTTTTACCCCCCTTCCTCTCTTATATTCCTCTCCTCTTTTACCCCCCTTCCTCTCTTCTATTCCTCTCCTCTTTTACCCCCCTTCCTCTCTTCTATTCCTCTCCTCTTTTACCCCCCTTCCTCTCTTCTATTCCTCTCCTCTTTTACCCCCCTTCCTCTCTTCTATTCCTCTCCTCTTTTACCCCCCTTCCTCATTCTATTCCTCTCCTCTTTTACCCCCCTTCCTCTCTTCTTTTACCCCCTTCCTCTCTTCTATTCCTCTCCTCTTCTACCCCCCTTCCTCTCTTCTATTCCTCTCCTCTTCTTACCCCCCTCCCTTCTACTCCTCTCCTCTTCTACCCCTTCCTTCCTCTCTTCTTTCCCCACATCCTCTTCTCTTACCCCTCCCCTTCCTCTCTTCTTGCCCCCCATTTTCTTTCCTCTTCTACCCCGTCCTTCCTCTCTTCTTTCCCCACATCCTCTTTTCTTACTCCTCTCCCTTCTACTCCCCCCTTCCTCTCTTCTTGCCCCCCCTTTTCTTTCCTCTTCTACCCCTTCCTTCCTCTCTTCTTTCCCCACATCCTCTTTTCTTACCCCTCTCCCTTCTACTCCCCCCTTCCTCTCTTCTTGCCCCCCCTTTTCTTTCCTCTTCTACCCCTTCCTTCCTCTCTTCTTTCCCGACATCCTCTTCTCTTACCCCTCTCCCTTCTTCCCCCCCTTTCCTTTCCTCTTCTACCCCCCCCCTCCCTCTCCTCTTCAATCCCCCATTTTTTATACCCCCCTTCCTGCTCCTCTCCCCCCCCTTTCCTGTCTTTTACTACTCTTCCTTTCCTCCTCTGCTACTAGCCCCCCCCCCCTCTTCCGCTTCTACTCCCCCTTCTACCTCCATTTCTCTGCACTTCTACCCCTCCTCCATCTCCAGTCCCCCATTTCTCTACCCCCTTTCCTCTCCTCTTCTACCCCTTCCTTCCTCTCCTCTTCATCTTACTTCCCCTTCCTCTCATCTTCATCTAACTCCCCCTTCCTCTCATCTTCATCTAACTCCCCCTTCCTCTCCTCTTACCCCTCTCCCTTTTATCCCCCCTTCCTCTCCTCTTACCCCTCTCCCTTTTATCCCCCCTTCCTCTCCTCCTACCCCTCTCCCTTCTACCCCCCTTTCCTTTCATTACCTAACCCCCCTTCCTCTCCTCCTCTTCCCCCCCTTCCACTCTTCCTCTCCTCTTCTACCCCCCCTTCCTCTCCTCTTCTACCCCCCCTTCCTCTCCTCTTCTACCCCCCCCTTCCTCTCCTCTTCTACCCCCCCCTTCCTCTCCTCCTCTACCCCCCTTCCTCCTCTTCTCTTCTTCTACCCCCCCTCTTCTCTTCCTCTACCCCACCCTTCCTCCTCTTCTCTTCCTCTACCCCACCCTTCCTCCTCTTCTCTTCCTCTACCCCCCCCTTCTCTTCTACCCCCCTTCCTCTCCTCCTCTTCTCTTCCTCTACCCCCCCCTTCCTCCTCTTCTCTTCCTCTACCCCCCCTTCCTCCTCTTCTCTTCCTCTACCCCCCCCTTCCTCCTCTTCTCTTCCTCTACCCCCCCCTTCCTCCTCTTCTCTTCCTCTACCCCCCTCTTCCTCCTCTTCTCTTCTACCCCCCTTCCTCCTCTTCTCTTCTACCCCCCTTCCTCTCCTCCTCTTCTCTTCTACCCCCCTTCCTCTCCTCCATCCCATTTTCTCTTACCCCCTCCCTTCCTCTGATCTTACCCTTCTCCCTTCTACCCCCCTTTCCTCTCGTTACCTAACCCCCCTTCCTCTCCTCTTCTACCCCCCATTCTTCTCTTGAATCCCCTATTTCTTCTACCTCCCTCCCTCCTCCACCCCCCCCTTCTTCTCTTGAATCCCCTATTTCTTCTACCTCCCTCCCTCCTCCACCCCCCCTTCTTCTCTTGAATCCCCTATTTCTTCTACCTCCCTTCCTCCTCCTCCTCTACCCCCCCCCCTCCTTCTTCTTCCTGTTATTTTTTCATCCAATTACTTTCGTGTAGCTTGTGCTGTGTGTAGACAGAAAATAAAATGGTATAAGTTTATTAATCCATTTTTTCTTGCCAGCAAAATAATTTTATTTAATTCTTGCTGAGAGGAGAGGAGGAGGGGGGAGGGAGGAGGGAAGGAGAGGAAGGGGGGAGGAGAGGAAGAGCAAGAGGGAGGGAGGAGGGGGGGGGAACGAGAGCAGGAGGGAGAGGAGGAGGGGGGAGAGAGGAAGAGCAAGGAGGAGGGGGGAAGTAGAGGAAGAGGAGGAGGGAAGGAGTGGAAGAGCAAGAGGGGGAGGAGGAGAGTAAGAGCAAGAGGGAGGAGAAGAGTAGGGAAGTGGGAGGAGGAGAGTAAGAGCAAGAGGGGAGGAGAGGAGGAGGAAAGAGGGAAGTAGAGAGAGAGGAGGGGGGGAAAGCATGGGAGGGAAGGAGAGGAAGAGCAAGAGGGAGGAGGGAAGGGAAGGAAAGGACAGGAAGAGAGAAGGAGAGGAAGACCATGAGGGAGGATGGAAGGAGAGGAAAAGCAAGAGAGGGGGAGGAGAGGAAGATGGAGGAGGAGGGGAGAAGAGGAGGAAGGGGGAGGAGGGGGGAAGAAGAGGAAGGGGGAGGGGGGAAGAGAAGAAAGGAAGGAGGAGGAGAGGAAAGAGGGCAAGGGAAAAGGGGTAGAAGGATGCAGAGGAAGGAAGGGGAGAAGAGGTAGAAGGATGAGGAGGAAGGAAGGGGAGAAGAGGTAGAAGGATGAGCAAGAAGGAAGGGGAGAAGAGGTAGAAGGATGGGGAAGAAAGGAAGTGGGCGGAGGGAAGGGGAGGAGAGGAAGGAGGGGGGAGAGAAAAAGAGAGGAGGAAGGGATGAATGGAAGTGGGACAAGAAGTAGAAGAATGGGAAGGAGGAAGGAAGGGAAAGGGAAGGAGGAGGAGAAGAGGGAAGGAGAGGAAGAGCAAGAGGGAGGAGGGGAAGATGAAGAGGAAGAGCAAGAGGGAGGAGGGGAAGATGAAGAGGAAGAGCAAGAGGGAGGAGGGGAAGATGAAGAGGAAGAGCAAGAGGGAGGAGGGGAAGATGAAGAGGAAGAGCAAGAGGGAGGAGGGGAAGATGAAGAGGAAGAGCAAGAGGGAGGAGGGGAAGATGAAGAGGAAGAGCAAGAGGGAGGAGGGGAAGATGAAGAGCAAGAGGGAGGAGGGGAAGATGATGGAGAAGAGGGAGGAGAGGAGAGGAAGGGAAGGGAAGGGGAGGAGAGGAGAGGAAAGGAAGGAGGGAAAGGGAGGAGAGGTAGAAGGATGGGGAGGAATAAGGAGGGGAAGAGAGAAAAAGAGAGGAGGAAGGGATGACCAGAAGAGGGAGGAGAGGTAGAATGGGAAGGGAGAGGAGAAGAAGGACGAGGGAAGGGAAGGAGGAGGGGAAGAGGGAAGGAGAGAAAAAGCAAGAGGGAGGGGGAGGAGAGGACAGGAAAGGAGAGAAGAGGAAAGAGAGAAGGAGGAGAGGGAGGGGAAGAAGAGGTAGAAGGATGGAGGAGGGGAAGAAAGAGAGAAGGAAGAGGGGGGGAAGAAAGGGAGGAGGAGGAGAGAAAAAGAGAGGAGGAAGGGATGAGCAGAAGAGGGAGGAGAGGCAGAGGAATGGGAAGGAGGGGAGGGGAGGAAGATGGAAGAGGAGAGAAAGGGAGAGGACAACGGAAAAGGGGGAGGGGACAACAGGAAGAGGGAGGAGGAGGGGAGGTACAAGGATGGGGAGAAGAGGAAGAGGTAGGAGGAGGGGACAACAGGAAGAGGAAGGAGGAGGAGGAGGGGAGGAGAAGCAAAAGGAGGAGGGGAGGAGGAAGAAAGAGAGGGGAGGTAGAAGGAGGAGGAGGGAAGGAAGAGGAAGGGGGAGGGCGAGGAGAGGAAGAAGGAAAGAAAGGAAGAGGAAGAGGAAGGAAGGAAAGGAAGAGAGAGGAGGGGAGGAAAGGATGTAGCAGAAGGTAAGGAAGAGGGAGGAGGATAGGAAAGGCAGGAGGAGGAGGGGACAGGCAGAGGGAGGAGGGGCGGACAGGCAGAAGGAGGGTAAGAGTAAGAGAGGAAGAAGATGGGGAGAAGAGGGAGAGTGAATAGGTGGGGGAAGAGGGCAAAAGGTGGAGGGAGAAATTGACAAAGGCATTTTTAATACATCAAGAATTAATTTTCTTCAACAAAATCCATTCACAAATACTTACAGGAAAAAAATAAATAATGCTTACTGTACAACTATCAACCAACTGACTGATGACACTTTCTGGAGTCTGTGCACAGTAATGCACAAATGCAGACGGTTTCCTTTTTTCTATTAATTTAAAACTCTCCTAAACTGCATTATTGGCATTTGAAAGCCATTGCTGCATCATTATTACCTTAGATCAGTATTTGTGTCTCTGTATGTACATTACAATGCTGACAACATTAACATGAGTTATCAACAACAACAAAATAATCATTTGGCTATCATGGAAGGTGTGAACCATAAACTGCATTGATTAGACCAGTGTGATACATATGTTACAATAAAAATAACATCTACATACCATGTTAGTTGAGAAGACCTACTAAAACAATTTTGATTATAAATATTAACCCACTGAGCAAAATGATGTCATTTTCATGTTACAGTACTATTAGTTATTATTATTATTATCATTATTATTATTATTATTATTAGTCTTTTATTCCATCTTGGGATAAGCTCTTGAAACTGAAGGAGTTCCATGCAGTTTCGGTTAAAACTTTCATAATTAAAACTTTCCTAAGTTGAATAAAACAATACAGCACTGATAAAAAATTTCATAATTAAAGACATTCCTCAGTTGAATATAACAATCTTGTTGCAGCATGAACAAACTGAAAAGGACATTACGAAGACTCAAAAGACTGACACTCTAAAGAGTAATCATTGTTACCATCTCACATTTTTTTTTTTTTTTTCCCCACTTAAGGATGAATGTACAATGAGGTCTAGGGCACAAGGACGGAAAACATAAAAGTGGAATAAATGATCAACAAAATTACTAATGAAGAGAACTGGATACTAACAAACTCATTGTTCAAGCCAAAGAATCCTATATTCCGCTTCACAGGCGGATGTACAGTATATTGTACATAATTATATTTTTAAGTTGATGCACTTTACATTATGATGAAAACAACTCATTCGGATGACTGTTAAAGTTTAATATGGGACATTGAACTTTTATCGTATGCTCCTCCATACATAATTCATCCAACCAACTCAACCCAGTCCATTCCCTAGCCCCACCATCGTTACCTGTATTTGTATGCAGCACTCATTCATCATATCCATCCACATTCTTGGCCTACAATACCTCCTCTCACTTTCACTCACTCAAGTATATTTTTTTCACCATCTAAAAAATAATGAAATAAAAAATAAACTGTCTCAGATATAAAGGGTCCAACATGCTTGCATGTGTTAGCCTTAGGCACCTGATGTCAGCTCTCCATGCTGCTTGATCTCTAGCAACTTCCCTATTCAGTACCAATAACCTAGCAATCGTTTCATAACAATGAGTGTGGAGTAGACTGTAGCACCAGTCAAGCAGGGCAGTACTGCCGAGGTGGATGGAAAGCTGATGACAGGGAGTGCTGGAGCTCCCGTTTCATCAGCCCTCAGGACTAGTTCCTGACCATCCCCCTTTGCTGAACTTTTTCAGTGTCTCAGTTACACAGAGAGTAGGCCAGCATGCTCTCCAGTACAAATTTCTCTAACTATCTTCACCAAACTACATGCACAGTACACACTACACTTCCTATTCAAAATTCACAAAAATGGCGTCGATTAATCAAGCCTCGGAGTCCCCAGGGGGGGGGACCATAAATGCCCCCACCATCTGCCCCTCTCCCGGTGACGACTCGAGGTGCCTGGAACCACTGTCTGACTCTCTTCTTCTTCATTTCTGCAACATTCGCGGCCTTTCATCTAACTTTCGCTCTGTTGAGCACCACCTCTCCTCCTCTAAACCTCACCTTCTTTTTCTGACGGACACTCAGCTGTCTGAGGCAACCGACAGCAAACCCTTTTCTGTATCCTCCTACTTTCTCTATACTCATTTCAAAGCCAAAGGTGGCTGTTGTGTATACATACGCAACGACTTATCTTGCTCTCGTGTTCCTGAACTTGATTCTTCTGAATTCTCCACACTCTGGCTTCGGCTTTCCTGTCATTCTCTGACTAAATATATCTGTGCTGTTTACTTATCCCCTAATTCTACTGACTATCAAAAATTCTTCGACTATCTTACTTCTACGATGGAACACATTCTGTCCATTTCTCCTTTCTCTGAAATCTCCATTCTTGGAGATTTCAATGTTCACCACCACCTTTGGCTCTCCTCTCCTTTCACGGATCCACCTGGTGAACAAGCCTACATCTTTTCTATCCTTAATGACCAAGAGCAGCTTGTACAGCACCCTACCCGTATCCCTGACCGCCTTGGAGAGAGCTCCAACATACTTGACCTCTTCCTCACAACTAATCCTTCTGCTTACTCTGTTAATCTTTTCTCTCCGTTGGGCTCCTCCGATCACAACCTTATTACCTTATCCTGTCCTATCACTCCAGTACGGCCTGTGGACCCTCCAGGGAAACGTCGTCTGTGGCATTTTGGAGCCGCGAACTGGGAGGCCCTCAGGCAGTACTTCTTTGATTTTCCCTGGAATGATTATTGCTTCCATGGCCGTGAGCCATCTGAGTGTGCCTTGCGCATTACGGAGGTTATTCTCTCGGGCATGGAAGCATACATTCCTTTCTCATATCCTTTGACTAACGCAAGAAAGCCTTGGTTTAATCACGCGTGTTCTAATGCTGTCCGCAACAAGGAGAGGGCCTACAAAAGGTACCGGAGCCAACCCACCCCTGAATCACATCATCTTTACGTTTCTGCCCGGAATCGTGCTAAGTCTGTTCTTCGCTCTACTAAAAATAATTTCATCCATACTAAATGCTCTCAACTCTCCAACTCGAATTCTTCCCGCTCCTTCTGGCACCTTGCCAAAAATCTTTCTAACAACTTTACCTCATCATCCTTCCCTCCTCTTTTCTACTCTGATGGTTCTGTAGCTATTTCTTCTACTGATAAAGCAGATCTCTTCGCACAGACTTTCTCCTCCAATTCCACCTTAGACGATTCCGGTGCTGTTCCTCCATCACTTCTCCCCTCTGACTTCCTCATGGCTGACATTAAAATTTCTTCAGTTGATGTATTTTCTGCCATCACTGGCCTCAGTACTAACAAGGCATATGGGCCTGATGGGGTCCCTCCTGTTGTTCTCAAGAACTGTGCTTCTGTGCTTACACCCTGCCTAGGCAAACTCTTTCGCCTTTGTCTGTCAACTTGTACCTTTCCTTCTTGCTGGAAGTTTGCTCTCATTCAGCCAGTCCCAAAGAAGGGTGACCACTCCCAACCCTCCAACTATCGTCCAATTGCTTTAACGTCCTGTATTTCAAAAGTTTTCGAGTCAATTCTTAATAGAAAAATTTTAAGACATCTTTCCTATCACAACCTTCTTTCCGATCGTCAGTATGGGTTCCGTCAGGGACGCTCCACTGGCGATCTTCTCACCTACCTTTCAGACTCCTGGTCATCCTCCTTTCGGGACTTCGGCGAAAGCTTTGCCATTGCACTTGACATCTCAAAGGCTTTCGATCGAGTCTGGCATAAATCTTTAATTTCCAAACTGCCCTCCTACGGTTTCTATCCTTCTATCTGTGCCTTCATCGCTAGCTTCCTTTCTGGTCGTTCTATAGCCACTGTTGTAGACGGCCATCGTTCTTCTCCTAGATCTATCAACAGTGGTGTTCCTCAGGGCTCTGTCCTGTCACCAACTCTCTTCCTTTTATTCATCAATGATCTTCTAAGCTGTACATCTAACCCTATCCACTCATACGCTGATGACTCCACCCTTCACCTTTCCATTCGGTTCCCGCAACGCCCATCTCAACAGTTACTTCAAGAAACAAGGGATGAGGCTATGGCACACCTAATGTCTGACTTGGCTCGTATCTCTGACTGGGGTAAAAATAATATGGTTGTCTTTAATGCATCTAAGACTCAGTTCTTACACCTATCAACCCGACAAAATCTTCCACAGGTATACCCATTAATGTTTAATAATATTCAGCTTAATCCTGCATCATCCTTGAACATGCTTGGGGTTTCATTTACTCGGGACTTATCTTGGAAAGATCATATTACATCTCTTGTAAAATCTGCTTCCAAAAGATTGGGTGTGCTAAGCCGACTCCGCTCTTTCTTTACCCCTGCACAATTGTTGTCTCTATACAGGGGTTTTATCTGCCCCTGTGTGGAGTACAACTCCCATGTGTGGGGAGGCTCCCCACACACAGCTCTTCTCAATAGGGTGGAGTCAAAGGCTTTTCGTCTCATTAACTCTCCTCCTCTTACTGACTCCCTTCAACCTCTGTCTCTTCGCCGCACTGTTGCGTCTTTATCTCTTTTCTATCGCTACTTTAATGGTCACTGCTCATCTGAACTGTCTGCTTGCATTCCTCCACCTCTACGACGTGCGCGTAGCACCCGTCTGGCAGCAAACTCTCATCCCTTTTCTGTCCAACTCTCTAATGCAAGAGTTAACCATTACTCCCAGTCTTTCATTTATGCAACAGGTCAGCTCTGGAACTGTCTCCCTCTATCTGTATTTCCTGCTGCCTATGATCTCCAGGCTTTCAAACGCAGTGTGTCCAGGCATCTCAAAATGATCGGATCTTGAATTTGGCTCTCTATTGTATTTTGTTTTTCTCTTGGAGGGAACTGTTACTGCGGGCTCATGGCCTTTGATTCCTTCTTCCGCGCATAAAAAAAAATAATAAAAAAAAAAAAAAAGTTAGCAGATAATCCCCAACAGTACCTTTGGTACACTCACTTTAACACAGGCTTAATGACAGCTACACTAACCAAATTAACCATCACCCTTCCAACTCCAAACAAACAACTCAAACACATCCTCATGTTACCCTACTCAAACAACCACCCCCACTGGAGAGACACCTAAAATTCTACAATCTACTAAGGACACACATGACCTTTTCTCAATACACAGATACCATCAGAGCAAAGGCATTTCATAAACTCAATGTCTTGAAAACAATAACAGGTGCCACCTTCATACAACATAAATTCTATGAACATTTCAGTAGAAGTGACTTATATACACTAGACGAGCCACATACTAACTGGCACAGTAAGACAACACAAAACAGAGCTTTTGGAATACTGACTGGATGCACAAAGGCCACAAATTCAAATCACTTCTATCAAGAAACAAAAGTACTCCCAAACAAGGATCATATGAAAGATAGTTCACCACTTCATGTTAACACTCTTCTCAACCCGAAGATGCATGTTGCATCACCTTCCACCATAGAGAAATGAAGAAGAAAACCACCAAACACTATACAAATTGCTTCACCAACATTCCTCTTTCTCCATCCAGCACAATATTTCACACACACACACACATATAAACACATAGCCACCACAGCCAACCAAAACCTTCAGCCAAATAACGCCCTTCACAAACCTCCACCAGACAACACCCCAAAGAAACTACCCAACCCAGAAAGACAAGACTACACCTAACCAGAATGCAATAGTCACCACACTTCACTGCTACCATGCCAACACAAAATACAACTCAGAAAATTTAATATGCACAAACTGCAATGCAACCTCTCACACCACAACACACTTTCTCACATCAGGTACCACACAGTCATAACACAAGCAATCTTTGAACATAAAACCCAACAAAACATCTATGAGAATGGCTACAGTATGCATTTTACAAGTTTTCTACATTCTTCTCCCAATTCAGACATTCTGTCAAGAGATGCATCCTGAGTATTCCATGGGTCTGAATACTACTCTTAGCAAACACTTCAGATTTCAAAACAGTGTACCCTACACAGTCATAACAGCCAACCTACACAAAGTCAGAAATTCAGAGTTGCAATGTTGCAAACACTGCAAATTTTGACCATAATACAGATAAATATTCCACACACAGCTATGTTCATGAGACTAAATTCGTGGTATAACAGGATATATATCAAAAGATGCTATTTGCGGTAAGAGACACAATATATCTGAAAATATAACAATATAACAAGCAAAATACCAGAATTGTGGTATAAATAAAATATACTGAAAAGCGATATGAGGTATAAGACAAAGTATATCTGAAAAATACAACAAGCATAATACTGGACTTGTGGTATAACAGGAAATATACCAAATTAAGCGATACGAGGTACAACAAGGCAACATACATCAAAAAAATATAATAAGCATAATACCAGACTTATGGCCTAACAGGAAATATACCAGAAACATGTATGTGGTATAAAACAAAATATACCTGAAAAATATAACAAGCATAACACTGGCCTTGCAGTATAACAGAAAACACCAAAGAGAAGCAATGTAAGGTATAATGAGACAAAATACTGTACCTTCATACTGACTTAATAAAAGTCCATCTCAAGCATGTACATATAATATACAATATTATTACCCTATGCTTTGCTGCATGGTGGAATGAATTCTTTTCTTTCTTTTTTTTTTTTACCACAAAGTAATCCAAGAGCCTCTTATAACTAAACCTCTAAGTAATGTCACCAATGATTTATGTCACCAAACCTCTCTACCTGTCACTAAGAACCTCTCTGTGTCACCAAGCATATACTGTAATAATACTAAGCATATACTGTAATGTCACCAAGTATAAATTTTAATGCCACTAAGTAACTGTGTGTTGGTAGACAAAGTTAGTCAATAAATTGCAGCTTTCAGCTAGAGTGATCTTCATTCATGTTGGGGTTTATTGCTCACGTAATGCCACTGAGGGATGGGTGAGGCTGGCCACTCTCATCTTGAATGTCAGGACCAACTTGCCTAGCCCCGGGCTCTACGCTCCACATGGGGCAATGTAGGATTGGATGACGGATGGATGGATGGATGGCTTCTAGTAGCTCTAATCTATGGTCGTGGAGAGGGATGCCTTCATGTGGTGGTGCTGATATAAGTGGGTGCTTCTACTGCCAACCTACACAAACATCCCTTGATTCATCTCCCAAAGGTTGTGGGCTGCAGGAGGACAGGTTAAACATCCATTGACTCTTATCTCCCAAACAAGTCATGGACTGCAGGAGGACAAATTCAATATCCCTCGACTCATCTCCCAAACAAGGGTTGTGGGATGCAGGATGGCAATTTCAGGCTGCACTCCACAGGGTTCATATTTCCAATGAACCTGGAGCCAAAGCAACAATATATACATGAAGATCACTCTACCCAGGTCCACCACGAGGAGGTAAGCTGCTCGGACCCACACCATGCCCGTCCCAACCACCCTACCATTGGACATGCTGCCATCATTGCATATGCCTTGCAGTTTTACATGTTAGTCTGTCTAAGCATTGACTGATGGCAGTAAACGTTTGATTTTAGGAGAAACGTTTCATACTGGAAGCATTAAATATAGCCTTCAATTTCTTCTTGACCATCTTGATCTTCTTTAGAACACACCAAGAACAGGAACTGGTGTGTGTGAGGAGAAAACACACCAACAGGAACTGACGTATGTGAGAAGGAAAAAACACACCAACAGAATGTGGTGTGTGTGAGGAGAAAACACACCAACAGGAACTGGTGTGCCTGAGACAAAGAAAACACACCAACAGGAACTTGTGTGTGTGAGAAGGAGAAAACACACCAACAGGAACTGGTGTGTGAGAGAAGGTGAATGCACACCAACAGGAACTGGTGTGTGTGAGAAGGAGACAACACACCAACAGGAATTATGTGCCTGAGATGAGGAAAACACACCAACAGGAACTGGTGTGCCTGAGACGCAGAAAACACACCAATAGGAACTGGTGTGCGTGACAAAAAAAAAAAACACCAAGAACAGGAGCTGGTGTGTGTGGAGAAAACACACCAATAGGAACTAGTGTGCGTGACAAAGAAAACACACCAACAGGAACTGGTGTGCCTGAGACAAAGAAAACACACTAAGAACAGGAACTGGTGTGCCTGAGACAAAGAAAACACACTAAGAACAGGAACTGGTGTGCATGGAGAAAACACACCAATAGGAACTGGTGTGTGTGACAAAGAACACACACCAAGAACAGGAGCTGGTGTGCACAGAATGGCAAGCTTACACCGAGAACACGTTCAAACGCCAGCCGCAAACCAATTTCCAGTCGCGCACATGTAGCACCTTCCACCCAACTAGTCTGCATCGTGGCTTCTACTGAGTGAATCATGCCAGCCATATCACGGCCTCTGCGCAGATACTTTTGTAAGGTGTAGCTTGGTGACATTTTGGTGACATCTTACTTTTCTAATACAGAAAAGTCCATCCAATTTGGAAACCTACTTTTCTAATATAGAAAAGTTCATCCAATTTGGAAACCTTATTGTTTGGTGACATAATATGAATAGGATGGAGGATGTTTTATATTACATATAATATAAAACAACTTCACCCATTTAGAAACCTAACAGAATGGAGGCACCCTAGGATTATTATGTAGAATATTCAGGTGCTGCATGTAGATGTGACCAAAACAGATCTAAATCATGACAGGTGGTTGGGGTTCTTGCCTACCTAGGCAATAGTGCGTGAAGACTGAGAGGATGTGAAATATGTATCAACGTCCCACGTGTGACATTCAGATAAGTGCTGGTGCCCTGATTAACGAGCAACACATCGGCCCAGACTATACTCAATTCAACAAGTCCGACACCATCAGGAATGACATCAATGCCTCAGATGTTGATGACCTCACAGATAAGGTGCCAGACAGGGTGAAAATGGCATATAGCCTGATTGTTTGTTGTGCCCAAGGGTTATGGCCTCAAAAGCGTCCTCTCAGGTACATCCAACACCCACACGGCATATAATAAACATTTTAGATAAAAATTATTAAAATCAAAATTGAAAAGACATTATTCAATGGAACAAAATAAAAAACAAGCAACCACGTGATTGTCACATGCAAGGGCTGAGTGCATGTGATGGCCGGAACCTCCCGCCTTTGAGACATCTCGCCGTTCACCTTACATGCCTGTTGTGGGTTCGCACGGTACACCCTAGGGCCAGGGCATCACATTTAAGACCCCTTCTTAGCGACCCCCTCGTAAGATGCCCATCCACACACAACTACCACACGTATGGCGAAACGACATCAAATTGACAGAAACTGGCGGGGTGTGTATGTGTGGACTATTCTAAGTACCCAGCCACCCAGACTTCACACGAAGAGAGACAGTGAGAGAGATAAGGGGGACGGAAGGGGAGGACATTTACTCAATTTAGCCAGTGAAAACACCTGAAATTCAGTACGCTAAATGATAAGGTAATGAACCATACCATGTCAGGGCTTGGCAAATTTTTACGGCCGGATGCCCAATCCTGACACCAGCCCTCCCCAATTTATCCGGGCTTGGGACCGGCATTGAGTTGAGCTGGCTTCCTCCTGGGATCAAACGCAACTCAATGGCTGAGTTAAAATGTCATGTGCTCCTTTCAATCTAACTTGGCCTAAAACTGCACTTTTACTTCCATCCATCCATAAACAGAGAAACAGGACATAACTTCGATAAATTTGAAAAAGAGTACATGGGGCTAAAAGAGGAAATGTATCATGAAATTAATGACAGAAACGAAAGGAGTGAAGAAATCCATGGAGAGGTTACTTAAATACCTCCATCTCTGACAACTCTCACTCTGATAACGAGGATTTAACTTAGATGTCAACAATGACAACAACATGAAGCTTGATTGCAGGAAGCAGAAATTTGATCTGACCAGTAACTAAAGAGATTCTAAAGCTTGACTGTAGAAAACAGAAGTTTGATTTGACTCGTAACCATGAAGATTCTATAGTATGACTGCAAGAGAGAGGTTTGATTTAACTGGTAACCAAGGAAAGCTCAAAATCTGACTGCAGGAAACAGAAGTTTGACTAGTAACCAAGGAGATTCTCAAGCTTGACTGCATGAAATAGAAGTTTGATCTGACTAGTAACCATGGAGATTCTAGAGTGTGATTGCAGGAGAGGTTGTGATCTGACTAGTAACCAAAGAGATTCTAAAGCCTGATTGTAAGAAATAGAGGTCTGATATGACTAGTAACCAATGCGATTCTAAAGCTTGACTGCAAGATATTGAGGTTTGATTTGACTAGTAACCAAGGAGATTCTAAAGCGTGACTGCAAGAAACTGAGATCTGATTTGACTAGTAACCAAGGAGATTCTAGAGTATGACAGCAGGAAAGAGGTATGATATGACTAGTAACCAAGGAGATTCTAACATTTGACGGCAGGATACAGACAAACTGAAGATCTGATATGACTAGTAACCAAGGAGATTCTTAATGTTAACTAACTCCTCCAGTACCTTTAGCTAGTATTCATCTGACACTAGTTCTTTCTCAGCTTCTCCACTTCAGTTTCACTCAAAGTACTCCTCTCTACCTATATTCACCACATTCCTCTCAGTGTTACAATGCATAAGTCATATCATCCGATAAGCCTCTATATCCCTCTCTCTCTATGCTCTTGTGTAAGCAAACAGTACAGTGTACTACACTTCACAACAAACACAGCTACCAAAACATTTCAATATCACTATTAACAAGTATATGGGTAATTAAACCTTACTGCATCCTTAGCTGAGAAAAAGCAATTTGAATGATGAAAAATAGTTAACAGAAAATTATACATATAATACTGGAGTGCTATTACTCTAAGCAATGGTTTGTTTTCAACCTGGGAAAAAAGAGGTGGGGGAGGGACCATAAAATGGATAATGCATGATTATATAAAATGCCCTTCAACTCTCTACCAAGCCCCCAAAGGAAGAATGGTGGACTGCAGAGGGTACCATTTCAACTAGCAGTACACTGGGTTTATAGCGAATGAAGCTTAGGCCACAACATTAACAAATGGTTAGACGTCAGCTGTGCATTAAATGGAATTCATGTATAAAATAAATGTAAAGCCATAAGTTTTCTATACTATGCAGCATTATTCACTTGAGCAATGGTATAGTGTATGGGTATAACAAGGCAGCCTAATGAAATACAGAATGATAACCACTGATTTCACACATCCCAATCTTCATTCATGCCTTTTAATGATAATATACATTTTATGATGATGATGATGAACAACAGATGCTTCAGAAATAATATACTGGGTACATACAAATGCTTACATAGCTCCTATGCACATAATATACATTTCATGATAATGATGCACTATAGAATCCTCTGAAATATACTGGGTACATACAAATGTTTACAGACCAACACACACTGATAACATTTTTTTTTTTTTTTTTTCATATGTACAGTAGACCATTTTTTTGTAACATCCTGTACAGTATGACCTCAATGCTCAATGGATACAGTAAGCAGGTGGCTCCACTGCCTGGTTATACTAACATCCCTCAACCACTTCCCTATCCCCTGAACGAGTATAGTGGACTGCAGAAGAAGGGCAATTTGAGCCTCAGTCCACTGTGTCTACCTTACAGATGAACCTGGGGCCTCAACAGCATGCCAACAATATGTATCAAGATTTCACACCTTTTTCAGACATCTAAAACTGAAAACTTGGTGACACTGCCAAATCAGCATTTATATGCACTAAAAGAGCTTTAATATCCAATTTTTCTGTAAATCATTGTATAGAAAATAAACAAATAAATAACGGCCATACCACGTTGAGTACACCGCTTCCCGTCCGATCAGCGAAGTTAAGCAACGTTGGGTCTGGTTAGTACTTGGATGGGTGACCGCCTGGGAACACCAGATGCTGTTGGCATCCCTACGTCAAGTGGGGTTGGTGGAGGATTAGTGCCCCTCCCTGTAAAACAATTAACTCTGAGCCCTTGGCCACCCCGTCTGGGATACATGGCGTCTGGCAATGGATGGATGGATGGATAAACGTATGAACTTTTAGTATTACTTATGGAATGTCAACCATTTTCAACACCCTATACCATCACTCAAAAATACTTTAAGTTCCTACACAACCAGCCCCTCCCCCAATCAGCTGTGTTTGTCTGCGATGTGTAAACCAATGCTGGTGGGGGATGCCTTCATGTGGTGGTACTGATACAATAAGGGAGCTCCACTGCCACTAAGCTAGGGGAAATAAGTTGCAAAAAGGAAAATCCCTTGCCAAGTAAAGACATATGAAGAACTGTTGGGTCTTAAGGTGTGACAGATCTGAGAAGTGTGCTGTGAGAGATCTGGCAGAAGTACCACTGGGGAAGAGATGTAAACTGGTATGTTTGGATATGCTGAAAGGAAAGGGGAGGGTGACTGGCTGAAGACGTCATAGGTATGTATGATGAGGGTAGTATAGTAGTAGCAGTTACAACCCAAGGCTCATCTGAACTGTGAACCTAGTGGACTGCAGGCTTAAGCCATCTTCCTCTTACAGTCCACCTTTCTCCCTTCATGAGGCAAGGAAATGGATGTAGGACCTTTGTGTATGTAAAACTGCTACTGCTCTATCTAGAATACTGGCACCGTACAAAATAGTACTGTGTGTGTGTGTGTGTTCTTACCTTACCTAATTGTATCTTTACAGGAATGAGTCAAGCTCGTACTGTCCCGTGTCTTAAACCATATTTATCGTACATATCCTTAAATTTGTGAATTGTTTTGGCACACACTATTTCATTCGGTAGTGCATTCCATTGATCAATTGCTCTGTTTGGGAAACTGAATTTCCTTATGTCTTTATCACCTCTCCTTATGCAGTTTTTTGCAGTGTCCTCTTGCTGATGCTTCTCCATATGTTAAGTAATCATTTATGTCTATTTTCTCCTTTCCTGATATGCATTTATATAGCATGATCATGTCACCTCTTTTCCTTCTCTCCTGTAGTGTTGGTAGATTCAGTTTATTTAGTCTTTCTTCGTAGCTTAGGTCCCTTAAGCTTGGTATCCATCTTGTAGCGGCCCTTTGAACTTTTTCAATCTTGTCTATGTGCTTTTTGAGATGAGGACTCCAGACTACTGATGCATATTCCAGGGTTGGTCTAATGAATGATGTTATTATCCTTCTTAGCATGTCTTCATTTATGTATGTGAATGCTATTCTCATATTTGCAAGCAGTGTATACATGTTCCGTACCTTCTCGCTGATGTGGTCACCCGGGGTTAGTCTGTTATTGATAATCACACCTAGGTCTTTCTCTCTTTCTGATGTGTATAGGGTTTTATTTCCTAACTTATAATCCCAATCAGGTCTTTTTCCACTTTTACCAAACTTGATTGCATGACACTTGTCCACATTGAATTCCATTTGCCATGTACTACTCCATTCATGAAGTTTATTTAATTCTTCTTGTAGCTCTTTACAAGAGTCTGTGTTAGTAATTCTCCTTTGTATTTTTGCATCATCTGCAAACATATTAAGATAGCTCTCGTTTCCAGTATTACTGTTTATATCATTTATATACACT
The DNA here is from genome assembly GCF_032717465.1 of Coenobita brevimanus. Lineage (NCBI taxonomy): Eukaryota > Metazoa > Arthropoda > Malacostraca > Decapoda > Coenobitidae > Coenobita > Coenobita brevimanus. The sequence continues at coordinate 27,215,714 of NC_136992.1, forward strand.
AAAAACATGATTGGTGCCAGCACTGAACCCTGTGGTACTCCACTAGTCAATTCTTTCCATGATGAGTAGTTTCCTCTTAGTACTGTCCTCATTTCTCTTTTTATGAGAAAGTCTTGCATCCAACAAAACAGTTTGCCTCGAATTCCTCCTTGATGGTACAGTTTCCATAAAAGTCTTTGGTGTGGTACTGTGTCAAAAGCTTTCTTGAAATCTAAATAGATACTGTCCACCCATCCTTCCCTTTCCTGTATTGTGTTTGTTACTCTGTCATAGTAGCTCAACAGATTAGTAACACATGATTTTCCTTTTCTGAAACCAAACTGTCTTTCTGTTATCATACTGTGTTCTTCTAGATGATTTACCCAAGCTTTTCTTATAAGTTTTTCTAATACCTTGCTTACAACACTGGTCAGTGATACTGGTCGGTAGTTGTGTGGATTTTGTCTATTTCCTTTCTTGAATAAGGGGACAATATTTGCTTTTTTCCAAATATCAGGTCGTTTACCTTGACTCAAGGATTTCTTGAAAATTAAAAATAATGGTTTACATAACTCCTTTGCACATTCTCGTAATACCCAACATGAAATTTAATCAGGACCACTTGCTTTTCCTCTGTCTAATCTACTTAACTCCTCCTGTATTACTTTTTCTGCTATTAGTATATCTGGTAGTATGTGTGGACATGCGTGTTCCACATAGTCCCTCTCAAAATTTTTTTCTTCTGTAAAAACTAATTGGAAATTCTTATTTAGTGCTTCACAAATATCTTTCTCTTGTGTATAAGTGATTCCCTCGTCCGTAATGGATTGTATTATATCTTTTACTTTAGTTTTGCTTCTGATATAGCTGTAAAACAGCTTTGGTTGATCACTACTTTTATTTATTATATACTCCTCAAACTGTTTTTGGGCTTCCCTCATTATTCTTGTATAGTAGTTTCTTGCCTGTTTGTAATTATTATACGCCCTTTCACTATTGTGTCTTCTGTATCTATTCCACAACAAATCTCTTCTTTCTTTTGATTTTTTACATTCTGTATTGAACCATTTCTGTATTTTCTTATCTGCTTCTTTGTGCTGTGGGATGTACTTCTGGACTCCTATTTCATAAAATTCACAAAAATTTTTATATACAGCATTTAAATCTTGTCCTCTAAGCTCATTTTCCCAATCAACTTCTAAGAAATACTTCTTTAGGTCTTGAAAATTTCCCTTTTTATAGTTTAGGCTCTTTTTGTAACTACCATTGCTGTTTACTATGTCATATGCTATCCTGAAGTTATAATTTAGTACTGCATGATCGCTTTTGCCGAGTGGAGGGTGATATACTAAACTGTCAATATCATTTTCTTGCCTTGTAAATATTAGATCTAGCACTGAAGGTACATCAAGTCCTCTTTTTCTGGTGGTTTCCCTCACATGTTGCGGTAAGAAAAACTCTTGTACGAGATCCAGGAGCTTTTGATCCCAACAGCTTTCTTGGCTATTTATATCTAGAGTATTCCAATTTATATTTGTATTGAAGTCCCCAGTTAGTATAATTCTTTCCAATTTCTCTTCCATTTTATGTAGCAATGATCTTACACTCTGAATTGTACTCTCTGCCAGGTCCTCATATTCATCTCTTTCCCATGTGTTTGATCTGGGTGGCATGTACAAATTGGCTACAATTACTTTACCTTCAGATGTGTCAATCTCTACTGCAATCAGTTCTACTTGTGATGGTATATCTAGTTTTATTTCCTTGACTTTTAGATTTTTCTTAGTTAATATTATAATTCCTCCTCCTTTTTTTAAATATCTGTCTCTTCTCCATATATTGTATTCCTCTAAGTTTAGTATGTCACTTGATATCCTTGGTATTAATTTTGTTTCAGTTAGGCATATTATTTGTGGTTCATTTTCTCTGACATAATCATTCATATCTAGTAATTTAGATACCATTCCATCCACATTTGAGTACATCAACTTTATCATCTTGTTTATATACTTGTCATGACATGGTTCTACTACCTTCCTCCTTTTTCTTCCATCCTGTTTGTGTACCACTTTCGTACCTGCAATCCAATTACTTTGTAAAAAAAATTTCTTCTTCTCCTCTTCTGATCTTCCCTCATTTTTTGTTTTTGCTTCCTCCCTTTTCTCTTTCAGTAATTCCAGTTCCTCTTGTGTTAGGCATCTTTTTATCCATACATTTTTGAACTACTCTTTTTCCTTAAGATTCTTTGCATTTTTTAGTATCTCTTCCACTGTGTGTGTGTGTGTGTGTGAGAGAGAGAGAGAGAGAGAGAGAGGAAAATGGACCCCAGCGAGACCACTGGTCCAATGTCAAAAATAGATCCAAGGAAGGATATAGGTCCAGGAAAGATAGTTGCCTCTCAATGGGGAGAAGAGGTCTATGTGGAAAGTAAGTCCAAGAAGGGAATACATGCAAGAGTGAGAATAGGTCCATGGATGACAGTAAGTCCTTGAGTGATAATAAAAATAGGTCCATGGATGACAGTAAATCCCTGAGTGATAATAAAATAGGTCCATGGATGACAGTAAATCCCTGAGTGATAATAAAATAGGTCCATGGATGACAGTAAATCCCAGAGTGATAATAAAATAGGTCCATGGATGACAGTAAATCCCCGAGTGATAATAAAATAGGTCCATGGATGACAGTAAGTCCTTTGGTGATAAAATAGGTCCATGGATGACAGTAAGTGATAATAAAATAGGTCCATGGGTGACAGTATGTGATAATAAAATAGGTCCATGGGTGACTGATAATAAAATAGGTCCATGGGTGACTGATAATAAAATAGGTCCATGGGTGACTGATAATAAAATAGGTCCATGGGTGACAGCAAGTCCTTGAGTGATAATAAAATAGGTCCATGGATGACAGTAAGTGATAATAAAATAGGTCCATGGATGACAGTAAGTCCTTTGGTGATAAAATAGGTCCATGGATGACAGTAAGTCCTTTGGTGATAAAATAGGTCCATGGATGACAGTAAGTCCTTTGGTGATAAAATAGGTCCATGGATGACAGTAAGTGATAATAAAAATAGGTCCATGGATGACAGTAAGTCCTTGAGTGATAAAATAGGTCCATGGATGACAGTAAGTGATAATAAAATAGGTCCATGGATGACAGTAAGTGATAATAAAATAGGTCCATGGATGACAGTAAGTGATGATAAAATAGGTCCATGGATGACAGTAAGTGATAATAAAATAGGTCCATGGATGACAGTACGTCCGAGTGATAATAAAATAGGCCCATGGGTGACAGTAAGTCCTTGAGTGATAATAAAATAGGTCCATGAGGGGAAAAATAGGTCCACAGGTACAAATAGGTCCCTGGGTGACAATAAAATAGGTCATTGGGTGAAAACAGGTCCATGGGGAAAGAAGGTACAAGGTGAAATAGGGCCATGAGGAAAAATGGGTCCATTGGGGAAAAAAAAAAAAAACGGGGGGGGGGATACAGAGGTGTGGGGGAAGGATAAATGGGGGAAGAAATAGATCCACTGAGGGAAAATAGGTCTAACCCTACCTAAATCATGGAAAAGGGGGACAAAAAGGCAGGATAAATATCATTATCATTACTTTGACCTTTATTCCCACCTACTTATGGAGATAGGTAGAAAGGGGAGAGATTCTGGCTGATGAAACTGATCTGAAGCTTCAAGTAAAATGAATCCCTGTTCAGAGTGGCTATTTTACACGGGGATTATGCTTCACTGACATGGAACTAAGAATGAGTGAAGCTTCAAACCTGAGTCTGCAATGAGTTAGGCAAACCATTTGGCTGTTGGCTCTCACAGAGTGAAGTGCTGGTGCATGGAAAGGCTTTATCTATGCTCTTCCCTGTAACTGTGCCTAAATCTGCCATCTCTCCATCTTGAAAGGTAAGCTATGACAACAGATTAACTCTAAGGTATGGTGAAAGTAATGAAAAAATGTCTTATTTTGTCAATGACCTGCAACATATGGTGCTTTGTAACATATGGTGCTAGTGACTACTGGAAGTGTTATGGAATGAGACCTATAGTGACATGCATTCTTAATCTGGCACAACCTGTAACATATGGTGCTAATGACTAATGGAAGTGCTAGGGAACTGAGATCAGACTTATAGTAAAATACATTTTTAATCTGACAATGACCTGTAACCAATGGTGCTAGTGACTAAGGGAAGTGTTATGGAATGAGAACAAACCTATAGTAAAATACTGTATTCTTGTTCTGATAATGAGCTGTTACTGTGCAAGATAACTAGTTTATGGTGCTAGTCACAAAAAGAAAAGTTACAAAAAGGCTGTAGAGCCACAGCACGGTCTTAATCACAATTCACCCAAAGGAAATATGCTGAAAATGGACAAAAACCACTGCTAAGTCAGTGCTGTGAACTATAAATAAAAAGTACCATATAACATCCTTAAACCAATACTAGGAAAAATGAATGGAAGGGAAAGTCTAGTGAAAAGTCCTGTAAGTACAACCTAACCATGCACCTATGAGCCTTAAAACTCAATAACTAACAGCAATGTGCTATGTCTGTTATGACAGGTTCACCAAAAATAGACTGGGACAACATCAGTGTGACACCAGGGATCAGCAACTGAACAGGAGGGCTGCAAGAAACCGAGCAACGTGGAGAGTTGCCATCAGGTGACCAAGGCCGACACATGCATGATGGAGTCCTTACAAGCAAAAAACCAATATCAGCACAAGGAAACCATGACTTATTAAGACCCGTGCCCTTCAGGACCATAAAACAGCTTGAACTGCAGCCCTACGAAGCCAACAAAAAGGTAGAGTACAGCCAAATTTTACACATTTACACTACCAAAACTCCTTTTTTTTTTAAATTAGCCTAAATTTGCCATCCTTCCATGCTGAAAACAGTGTTGCAATAACAAGAGTACAATACAGTCAACCTTACCAAGGTCAAACTTCCTGAGTTGAAACTGTGCTTATATTTTAGAAATAACTGAGAGCTTTAGAAGGGTGCACTCTAGCCTGAATTCACCCCCCCCCCCCAATCTATTGAGCAGCATGGAGAGCCGCCATTGGGTGACTAAGGCTGATACATGCAAGCGTACTGGAACCTTTATAAATGGACGAAACGAACGAATGAAATGCAACCAGCCTTTCTGTTCATAAAAACACTCAGTCTCCTTTTCAATCAAAATTCTTGTTTCCATTTTCTTGAATAAAGATAATCAAATTAAAGCGAATGAAAAAGGCAAGGAAGTTTATCAGAACAACAACAAAATAATTTTACTTTTCTTAAAATACTTTTAATTGGGAGAGGCAGTGGCCCAATCAGTAGATAGGTGGCCTGCAGTCCTAACGGACCCCAATTCAAATCCTAAATGACACAGGGACAGTTTATGGATTTGATTTTCATTATAAAAAAAAAAAAAAAAAAAAAAAAAAAAATAGCTTTACTGATCTACCAGAAGACCTGCTTGACATGTCATAAAAACACCCCTCCTAATACCAATTCACCAGCCCTGTATGAGACAGCCCTAGCATGTATTCAATATGGATGGTGGGTGTTAATGCCCAAGTAATGATATGTGTTGATGCAGGAGGACTACTGGGCCATGGAGATATGCCCTGATGATAGGTCTTGAAGCCTTTGCCCAGAAAAAAAAAAAAAAAAATTGCAATGACTTTCATTAGACAATTCCCTAATCTGATTCACCATAAACTAAAAAAGCTTTTCAATACTTTGTTATACTATACCTCCAACACCATAATGGATTCTTGGGAACAGGTTGCACAGCCCTGTCTAACTTATGTAACAATGTACTGTCAACTTTTTGTACAATGGAAGTTTCACATACAGTACTTCTATTTTTGGAACATAGCATTCAAAACTACCAAAAGGTTGCATTTTGGTGGCCACTGTCAAGAATTAAAACTTCATATTAGCGTAGGCTAAGAGAAACACCCATGCACTTAATTCAAGGACTGCATGTGGATTGCTATATAATGTCTGAGCATCAATTAAACAAATAGTAAAATTCATAAACAGCCATGTTTGTGCAGCTAGTTTAATGCACTTGAACACTGGACATAGTTCATGCTTAGAAGTTTGAACTTGGGAAGGTTGTCTGCATGATCATAGTCATGAAGGAGTACTATAGATAAGAGGTTGAGCCAAAGCAATGTCGTTTTCTGCCAATGAGCTACAAAGACTAAGCTACGTGGTAAACACTGACATTTAGGCAAATTTTAGATAAAAGAATCACTCTACAAAAAGCCCTCACAATCACCCACAACCTCCAGCACACAAACACATGTGCTGTTTACTTACAAAGTTTTTAACATTGCCTATACAGTTGCAACCCAACTCACAAAACATTAATGTTCGGAACTTTTGGAGGTACGTGCTTTTTAGGAAGCCTGCTGAGTTACAGCTAGTGGATTTTAGCTACCAAACACTACATATTGTACTATACAGAATACTTAAGATAAAAAAAAAAAAAAAAATGGTACTATGCTTCAACTGCTACCAGAGTTCACTCTTTCACCAATGATTAATATATTTTTGTCAAGAGTAATCAGTATTAATAATAAGAATCTGGCCTTTTGTTTCCCAAAAGTGCCAGTTCTTCCTTTGGGAGTTCACCAGCATTTGACACACATACATTATTTTTACAATTACAAGAATAATTGTAACATGGCAAATTTCATATTCTAAATTTCTGATTTATGAGCCAACTCAGTCCCAATTAAGTTCATAAGTACTCATACAGATGCAATTGTATTTTGTATATCCCTGCTTTATTTTTTATGGTTACTTACTGATTTATAATTATTTTATGACTGTTTGCTCTCTACTTATTTTGATTATTTGTTCTTTTTTGTATTTATAATTATGTTCTTTCTTTGTATTTATGATTATTTTTGTATTTGATTATAAAGTTACTACATGACAGTATTGTGATACCAACTCTAACGTGACGAAGTGAAGCTTGGACCTTGTTGGAGGGAGAGAAGTCAAGGGTGAGAGCAGTGGAAATGAGTTATTTGCGAGGAGCATGTGGAGGCACATGGAGAGACAGAGTGACCAATAAGGACGTAGCAGGGAAAGGTGATGGCCACATTGAAGTCTGGCTATAATGTTTGTTTTCATATGATGTGAATGGGCTACTCCTACAAACTGAATGCTAAGTCTATCTATCTATCTATCTATTGCCAGACGCCTCAATCCCGTTTGGGGTGGCCACAAACAAATCGCCTGAACGTTGCCCTGTCCCCCGCCATTTCACTGCCCTGCTCCCAACTCTCACCCCCCTCTCTCATATACTGTACCTCTCCACCCCATCCCTCCATCTCATCCTCGGCCTTCCCCTCCCTCTTCCCCCCTCCACCTAACTCACATACACTCTCTTCGTCAGTCTTTCAACCTCCATCCTCTCCACATGGCCAAACCACCTCAGTGTGTTCCTCATAACGCTTCCTATCACATCCACATCCACACCACAACGCTCCTTTATATCCTCATTCGTCAGCCTGTCTCTCCATGTGACTCCACAGACTCCTCTTAAATAACTCATTTCCACTGTTCTCACTCTTGACTTGTGTCCTTCCAACAACGTCCAAGCTTCACTTCCATACGTTTGAGTTGGTATCACAATACTGTCATGTAGTAACTTTTTCACTTCCATGCTCACTTCCCTGTTTCTTATCACTGCCTTCAAAGAACCAGCAACCTTTCTTCCCTGCTGTACCCTTTCAAGCACTTCATCCTCCAAACCTCCATCCTTACTCATCACACTACCCAAGTATTTAAACGTACTCACATTTTCCAATTCCTCACCATCCAACCTCGCTGTACATTCACTTACTTCACCTCTCTCAATGATCATCACTTTACTCTTCCCTACATTCACCTTTAGATTCCGTTTCGTTCACACTCTCCCAAACTCATCCACCAAGCCTTGCAGCTCCCCTTCGTCTTCACTCAACAACACAGTATCATCTGCAAACAACAGTACAGGGAGTTTCCAAACACTATCCTCTCTCACCATAGCCACTCCAACATCCACTACCCTACCTTGTACCTCTTTTATTACCCCATCCATGTACAGATTGAACAACCATGGAGACATGACACATCCCTGTTTCAACCCAACTTTCAAAGAGAAAAATTCACTTAGTTCACCATCCACACGCACTGCAGCCATACATACTCTTCACAGCATTCAACAACTTCCCATCTACTCCATATATTCTTAATACATTCCACAATCCTTGTGTATCCACCCTGTCATAAGTTTTCTCCATATACATGAAAGCCACATACTACTTCTTTCCCTTCTCTAGAAACTTTTCCACTAAAGATCTAAGAATGAATATCTGATCTACACAACGTCTTCCCTTCCTAAATCCTCCCTGTTCTTCTCCAACTAATTCCTCTGTTCTTTCTCTAACTCTGTCAATAAGTATCCTACCATACACTTTTCCTATTATACTACGAAGACAAATGCCCCTATGATTACCACACACTTCTTTTTCCCCTTTTCCTTTGTACAAGGGAATAATTATACCTGACTTCCAATCCTCTGGGACTCTACCTTCCTCCCAGGCCATTCTGCACATCTTCCACATCCATTCTACTACTATCTCTACCCCATGCTTCAGCATTTCACCACACACTCATATCAATTCCTGGGGCTTTCCCCAATTTAACTTTCTTCATTGCTTCCACAACTTCTATCCTACTGATTTCTTCCTGTCTTCTCACCTCCCTCCTTCTCCCAGCCACTTATACTAGCATTACTTCCATCCTCTATGTTCAACAATTCCTTAAAGTGTTCTCTCCATCTGTTCACTTTTACTCCCTTCTCCACTAGTAATCTACCATTTTTATCTTTCACTCCCCTGCTAACCTCACTTCCACCCTGTCTTATTCTCTTCACTTCTTTCCGGAACATTTTCGTACAGTCCCTCCACTTTACACTCAAATTCCTTCCAAATTCCTCATCCACTCTCTTCTTACTCTCTCTTAATAATCTTTTCACCTCTCTCTTTGTTTCTACATATAACTCTCTCTTCCGCCTCTCAACTTCTTCCACGTCCCTATTTCTCATCCATTCATTGTATGCTTTCTTCTTTGGTTCCACAGTCTGTCTCGCCTCTTCAGTCCACAATGCTGTTCCTTGCACCCCCCTCCATCTTCTCTTCCTTCCACACACCACATCACATGCTGCACATATTGCTAAGTCATGGTGCATTAAATTTAATTAGGTTTAGGTATGTGGTAAAAATGAAATCTCCTTCGGTTCTGAAATTTGGCCAGTTCTACAACTTCATTGCTAAATCATGCTTTCATGAAATTCAGTGAGCCTTAGTTATAAAGTGGAAATGAATCTCATTGGTTGCTGATCAAATCAGCATTCTAATCTGACGACTCCTGGCCATCAACTGGGCTAAAAGGTACACTTTTATCTTTGGGTAGGGTTGGAAAGATATATGCTGTGCTTATGCAGTAAGAAAGCTGTTTCCAAGATCTGTTCAGTTCAAGATACCTGAACACATTGCCTTTAAAAGACTAAAGACTGAAGTTTCCCTTGTGTAGTCAACTATCTGCCTTTTGGGGGATAGGGGGTAAGATTGAGGTGACACCCCCCCCCCTCAAAAAAAAAAAAAAAAAAAAAAAAAAAATTGAGGGGGTGGGGATTTGCTGCATATTATATTGCAGTATGTAATGGATAGAGAGGTCATTTGCATGGGATATGTTTGGTTATTATACATTTCCTTTATAATGTGAAAGAGCATTTGTACAGCAGCAATCTGTTACTGGGAAAAACCTGTTGATGGATCTTATTTCCCCCCCCCCCTCTGTCGTACTTCCTCAAGATGTAATTTTAATCAAGTTCTGAGGGAAATGTTGATTGCTAGCATGTGTGTTTGGGGAAAGTTATGGCAGGAAATCTCAGAGATTTGTTAATTTAAGGGAACACAGTGGAGGTAGAGCAGTGCAGTGTTAAGGCATGGGAAGGAAGTCAGAGAAATAAACTGAAGCAAAGTGGATGAAGGCTAGGAAGCATAGTTTTAGGTGGGGAAGCACTCATGCGCAGTGATGATAGGGGAACATGAAGAAAGAAATCAGGAATTATAGTGAAGGTATATAGAGATTAGTAGCAATTGTAGTGAAGCTGTGATACCAGAATGTTGGGAAGCATTTCAAAGTTAGTAATGCACAGCAAGCAGACTACAGAATAAGTAAAGCAGGGCCTCAAAATCCTGATACAGTACTAAGGTTTAAAGGAATAGGGCTCTCTGATTAAGTTACACAGTGAAAGTTGCAGACACATTGAGTTTATATGTGCTATTTATGCTTCTGGCATAGTCTTAGATGTGCATTGCTGAGTGGGCTGCAGTTCTAGCAGCAAGTTTGTGCTTTGTGATTCTCTTTCACTGAAAATTTCGTGTTCAAGTGCTGCAACATTTGAGCTGACCTAATGTACTCTTACTGCAGTTAAGTATTTAAAATAGATACATTTAGAATAAAAAAAAAGATGGGGGGGGGACCATAATACAGTATAGGTCCATTAATCCAAACGCCAGTGGACCGAGATTCATTCGGATTATCAGATTTTTTGGATTTTTGGGTGGGACCCCTAAGACAATTTCATGTTTAAACTGAAATTTTACCGAATGGATCACTTTTCATTCATTCATAATACAATTTGGCACATGTTAACATTACGTATTACACAAATTTTTTACTTAATTCTGTATTCCTGAAGACACGAACTGTAATTGATAAATTAAGAGATGTTATGAGTTATCTCACCAGTAATGCACAGTGTTGAAAACAGCAATTGTAGGCAGGTAAATCCAATTAGAGTAAGTCTAGAGTTAATAATAATATTCACGTATTGTAAAAGTACAAAAACTTAATATGTATATTTGTGGAAAATTCCTTAAACCTAAGGTACAGATCCAAAAGTTTCCGAGACAATGCACTGTCAAAATATGGACGATTCCCCATCATTCTATAAATATACTTGTTATTGATTAATTGATACTTTAATAACTCAATTTTCAGGGGGATCTATCAAATTCTATGTTCATTCAATAGTGTAGGCTTTGGATATCAATTACAAGTTGCACTTTTAGACAATAATTAACTTGTTTCTACCTCGCTATAGTTGACTTTGAATTATATTCTAGCGTAACTCATAGCTGCCTTCATTAATTTCCATTGGTACTACAACATCCTGGGTGTATTTTTAAATGACACTGAAGAAGTACAAGTATTTAAAAACTAGTGTACTTGCTAAATAAACTGATACATATTTAAACGATGGAGAATCGTCCCAACGGGGCTAATTGACTTGACGGCGAATTGTGCCGAAACCATCCAAAAGTGGTCAGTTGTTTACGAGGAGTTGCCAATCCATGCACTACCTGATCCATGACCACACCGCCCGGCACTAAGGCGCATTTTCCACCTTTTTTTTTTTTTTTTTTTGTCAGCCTTATTCAAAAATTCTGATTACTGGGATTTTCAGATTATCGGTGTTCGGATTAACGAACTTTTACTGTACTGCTAAAACTTGCAAAACTATAAGGTCTAGCTAAAGGACTGGTTCTTAAGTTTAAATGGCTAGCACTTGAGGTCAAGCAGTAACTGCAGTAAGAGTACATCAGGTCAGCTCAAATGTTGCTGCACTTGAACACGAAATTTACAGTGAAAGAGAATCACAAAGCACAAACTTGCTGCTAGAACTGCAGCCCACTCAGCAATGCACATCTAAGACTATGCCAGAAGCATAAATAGCACATATAAACTCAATGTGTCTGCAACTTTCACTGTGTAACTTAATCAGAGAGCCCTATTCCTTTAAACCTTAGTACTGTATCAGGATTTTGAGGCCCTGCTTTACTTATTCTGTAGTCTGCTTGCTGTGCATTACTAACTTTGAAATGCTTCCCAACATTCTGGTATCACAGCTTCACTATAATTGCTACTAATCTCTATATACCTTCACTATAATTCCTGATTTCTTTCTTCATGTTCCCCTATCATCACTGCGCATGAGTGCTTCCCCACCTAAAACTATGCTTCCTAGCCTTCATCCACTTTGCTTCAGTTTATTTCTCTGACTTCCTGCCCATGCCTTAACACTGCACTGCTCTACCTCCACTGTGTTCCCTTAAATTAACAAATCTCTGAGATTTCCTGCCATAACTTTCCCCAAACACACATGCTAGCAATCAACATTTCCCTCAGAACTTGATTAAAATTACATCTTGAGGAAGTATGACAGAGGGGGGGGGAAAAAAAAAAATAATAATAAGCTCCATCAACTGGTTTTTCCCAGTAACAGACTGCTGCTGTACAAATGCTCTTTCACATTATAAAGCAAATGTATAATAACCAAACATATCCCATGCAAATGACCTCTCTATCCATTACATACTGCAATATAATATGCAGCAAATCCCCACCCCCCAACTTTTTTTTTTTTTTTTTTTTTTTTGAGGGGGGGGGGACAACCTGACCCCCCCCACCAACTACACCGTTACCTCAATCTTACCCCCTATCCCCCAAAAGGCAGATAGTTGACTACACAAGGGAAACTTCAGTCTCTAGTCTTTTAAAGGCAATGTGTTCAGGTATCTTGAACTGAACAGATCTTGGAAACAGCTTTCTTAACTGCATAAGCACAGCATATATCTTTCCAACCCTACCCAAAGATAAAAGTGTACCTTTTAGCCCAGTTGATGGCCAGGAGTCGTCAGATTAGAACGCTGATTTGATCAGCAACCAATGAGATTCATTTCCACTTTATAACTAAGGCTCACTGAATTTCATGAAAGCATGATTTAGCAATGAAGTTGTAGAACTGGCCAAATTTTAGAACTGAAGGAGATTTCATTTTTACCATATACCTGAACCTAATTAACTTTAATGCACCATGACTTAGCATTCAATTTGTAGGAGTAGCCCATTCACATCATTTGAAAACAAACCTATTACAGCCAGACTTCAATATGGCCATTACCTTTCTCTGCTACAAAACCAACACAAAATGCAACTCATGAAAAAATCCACACTGCCCACACTGAAATGCAGACCCCCACACCACAGCACACTTACTACATGCACCATAACATCACAAGACAGTTCTTTCAACATAACCACAAAAAAAAAGACTTCTAGGAGTGACCAGTCAAAGTCGCAATTTCCTGCAGTCAACGGTAAGATGTGACAAGTTTCAACAACAAAAACACTAGAATATGAAGCTAATCATGGAAAGCTGCTATGAAAAGAATGTTCATGCCACAGTATTATCTTACTCTACTGCTGCTGAGCAACAGCATGGGGAAAAAAAGTTAAGGCGAAAGATTGTCATTATAGCTTACATCATTCCCATATCAAAGCTACTGAGGTGAAGAGCTGGTTGGGTGAAAGTCCATAAGCTTTTTTTGTGAGGAAGAACATGTACAGTACATTTAAGGACATGGTTTACCTATTATTCATTTGTGTTTTGCATCTACTTCAAATTTAGGGATAGGTCTGTTACCTGGCCCTGATTATCAGAATTATCTATGGGCAGATTTAGATAAATTAAAACTTTCCCAGCTGAGAATATTAGCTAGCAGAAGTGGGAAGTAGAGGAGATGAAATCCATGGTGAAGTTTTTTTTGTCAAACTGCACAAGAAAAAGCATTTCCTAATTTGCACTGCACTGTTTTGTTAATATTAGATGAACATTTGGTACAGTTATTCAATTATGTACCCAGTATCAATGTTTAAAAGCATACACCATGATGTCGTAACCCTAATTTTAAAAAATACATACCTTCCTTCAATTCTGCTTCACCTACTGTACAGGACACATTATTAGGCAATATAAATTTTTCTACATGCCTTAATCAAAATAATGACAATCACCATCATCATTAGTGTTCATCATACAACAACAATCATTAATCATCATTAATCCCATACCGGTATGCCTCAGGACAATTTTACTTCATTCTGGCTATTATCATATACTCATCTCTAGAGGGCCAATTGGGATGAAGGGTTTATTGCATATGTATAAGAACATATCACTTTTATCATTTCAAACAACTTTCACAGTGCAAAGGCAGTATTTAATAAAAAATACAATATAATAATAACAACAGTAATTCCTCATAGTAAGCCCATAGTATACAAAATTTACAGTTTCCAGTATAATTGAGCAGGAAGATAATTTTCTGCTAAACTTTTAGTTTAGCTCCTATAATTCCAAGATATATATTTTATTCTTGCTACTACAAGACTATTTAACTGTGTGTGTGAGAAAGAATATGTAACTGGGTGCCTGGTGGTTAGTAACTGGGTTGGGGAGTGGGGGTACTAAAAGTAGGTAATAGTGTACAACACTAAAACTGTTATACTGAAAACTATTTAAGTTACAGCAGACCTACACACATCACTCGCGAGCCTGTGCAAAAGTGGTGGATGCTGCTCAATTTACCTCTTCCAAAATGTTAGAGATGAATTGATAGGCTTGGTTAGTTGTATGGACATAACAAAATGATATGAAGGGGTGTACGTATGGTACAAGGAATGAGGAGGGTGAAAATATATTAGCATTCGGAGAAGCAATGAAAATGACTGTTCGACACAGTATGATTATTACATGTGAATCCAGTGGTAACAGTATCCAGATTGACTACATCCTGGGAAGGAAGGCTGACAGGATGCTGATAAAGGATGTGAAGGTTGTAGAGCACACAGTGTGTGTGCAACAACACTGGTTACTTGTGATATGGTACAAAAGAATCAGGTACCAAAGATGGGACCTATGCACCCCCCCCCCCCCAAAAAAAAAAAAACAAAAAAAAAAAGCAAGGGATGCCTTCTATAGCAAGATAAGTAAAATGGTGGCCAAACAGAATACTGTAAACAGAAGTGTTAAATAACAAAACAGAGCTCTCAAGAACAGTCTCTTGAGGGTAACTGATTAGGGTGTAAATGAACAAGGGACTCACCAAGACATAAGGTAACGTAGTGGTGGGGTGAGGGTGCAGAAGCTGCAGATAAGGAGATTTTTCCAGGAATGGACAAGGTGTGGTAAGAGAGGAAGACTTGGCTGCCATGTGCAGGACCAGAAGGGAGGTCTGTATCACAGACTTCTATTGGAAAGCCTAAAAGTGTCAAAAAGGAGGAATGTGGTACTGAAGGTGGCAATGGAGATAAAGACAGTAAACAGGGGGAAGCAGTGTGTCAAGAATGATGAAGGAAGAGCAGTGATGGACAGCCAAGATATTAAGATGCTTGGAGCACACTGTAACCAGTTGCTGATTAATAATGTTTGAAGTCAGCAGAACCAGTGTTTGGCCCTTAGCCTTTCACTGATGTCATTCCATGAGCAGGGCACTTTGTAGGACTCAGTTGGGGAAGGCAGCGGGTGTGTCTGGGTTAACTACTGAGATGTTGAATACCTCAAGAGATATATGAGTGGGTTTAGTTCCTGACTTGATAATTTCAATTATATATGAGTCTGTTTTTCCAGATGACTAGCTGAAGAGCACAAGTGCAAATGTATGCTGTATAAGGGGGACAATGTTTCCTTGCAAAGATGACATTATACAGGCACAAAAATTCTCGATGATAATTAAGGTAATGGATAGTCTTGGTAGGTGTAAGTGAGAGAGTGCATACTGATAAGATGCAATTTGGATATCTTATGTAACATATTCCGTCATTGGTCTCTGTATCAATCTGTCACCAAATCCTTTTTTACCCCTGATTTTGGTGATATAAAGTAATAAGAGAGAAGCCAAACCCATATTACCTCTTTTGAGGTGTAAAGGCCAATGGTTAAGTTACCACAGAACAGTACATTAATGGTAATCAACCAACTTCCCTAGATGATTGAAAAACATTCAGTTACCTTCTTGGATCTGAACCCACACACGCCATCACACTGACTGGGGTATTGTAACCACATGATCACCAGGTGCTCCAGTGCATGCAGGAATTTCTTTAGACTAATAACAGAGAACTGTCTGAGATATTACAGCAGTCAAAGGGTTGGCAGATGAATTTAAAATGAAATCTAATAAATCTGATGCCACGATTCCTCTTGATGACATCCCCAATTTAGGTTAGCCATGGTACAGCTGATGTTTTCAATGGACTGGAAGATAAACAAAGTGCTAAAACCAGCTATTTGTTTATTCCTAAGTGTGTGTCTCAAATATGAGAAATAGGATGATAAAATGAGCAAATAAAAGGCATGAATGGATCTTGAATTTGGCTGCTATCTTGGTTTTGTTTTTTCTTTAAGGGAACAATCTTGTGGGCTCCTGATCTTTGGTTCCTTCTTCCTTATAAAAAAAAAAAAAAAAAGTCAAGGTACAGCTGATGTTTTCTATGGACTGGAAACTAAATCAACTATCACATGGACTTACATTGAGGACTTACTGCATGGTTCTGCCACATTACTGATCAGGCACAATTACAATCAAAATTTTGCTGACACTTCCTTGCCGGCTGTTGAGTGGAAGGTGATATTATTATGAGACAGCGATATGAACCAAACAACAAAGGGGACTGAGAAGAAAGGACACTTATCTTTGGGAAAGAATGAAAAATTATTTACATAAAATATTGATGTGCTTGGGAGAGAGAAATTAATCACTGAAAATAAAGTATTGTGATGTTATAGATACATGAAGGGAATGAGAAGAAATATTAGTCTTTGATGCCTGGGAAGAAAAGAGAATTCTGATACATGAAATACTCTGTTGTGAGAAGCACATGACAAATGGGTCTGAGGAGGAGGGACACTGACATTCAGGGAAGAATGATATATAGGAAAGGCAGAACACAATGCTGGAAGGGGACTGTCAGTGAACTTTTGCTTGCAATTGTAACTCAGGTCCATGGAAAAGCACTGATTGACTTACCTTGTAATATCCATTTAAAAAAAAAAATAATAATAATAATAAAACTATTGAACACAGGCATCTTCCAGTGTCAATGGTGCAAATAGGAGCTGCTAATATAAATGCCCCTCAACTCCCTCCCTCTGCAAGGAGGATGGGGGACTGCAGGGTGAGGTAGGGTCCAAAGCTCTTACACTTAATATGGCATGGGTACAACACCAGTTTTCCAGCATCAGATTGTCCAGCTTTTAATCTGGACAATATCATGAGAGGGCACTTGAAATTCCCACACCTGCCAGATTAGTTTACCAGGTGACCATAATGTTTAGTGTAGAACGTGCTCAATGGAATTTATGCTACACGTCTCGGTGGTGACACTTGTATTTTTTCTTATTCTTAATTTACTTACATTAACCCTAGCTACAGCTTCTAAGAATGATGCAGGTGCCAGTGGTGGTGTCATGCATAAACACCAGTCCATTCCAATACAGGCAAACCACCTTCATCATGGTTAAGTGGTCCGCCAAACTACCACAATGACAAAACCCATCAATAACCAATTAAAGCAATATATGACTCAGCCCACAAGTTTACACTCACTCTTTTGCCTAATGCTCAAATAATAATCCCTAAAACGACTGGAGGGACTGGATCAGCAATGTCTACACTGATTCTGCTACTCTCGACTGTGAACCAGGCAGTCTTCTTCTCTTTTACTTCTAATTAATTTTCTGAGCCACCATTGTTATCGATGTATTTTGTGAATATGAAATTCTCACAAGTAACCACTCCTAACCAATTTCTGTTGTTGTGAATACACTTCATCAACTTTCTCATTCTGGAATGAAGGGTGACAGAAAACTGGTGTTGTACCTGTATTTAAAAAATGGGGAAATGAAACTCAGAAGCCTAACTTTTATTTTTGTTGATAAAGACCAATTAGTAGGAGGGGTGCCTTCATGAGGTGGCACTGATACAAAAGGGCAAATTATATGATTGCCCTTCTGCTATCTTTTTTCATATATCCCATGAAGGGAATTTTGGACTGCAGGAGAATGGATCTTTCAGACTGCAGTCCAGTGGGTTCACATACAAGGGCCTTAACACCAGTTTAACTGAATGCGGACCAAAACACAGACCTATAATCCTGTGTCAATATTTCTCAATCGTTATCAGTCTGCAGCCAAATTCCTTAATCCCAAGCATTCCCAATAGCAAAATGATAGTCATACGTCAGGCTAAAGTGAAATGAGTATACATATAACAAAAGACTAAATCACAGATGGGGTGGATAGCACAGGCAGAACCATTTTTATACTAATGCAACAATTAATGAAAAATAATCTTGTTACTCACAGAAGCCCACAAAGTGCAGCAGAGGCATTGGTGGTGGGGGGTGGTAATAGTTGTGGTGGTGATGGTGATGGTTGTGGTGGTGTCAGTTTTCATTTGGAACATGAGGACACTCCCTGAAATCCAATAATACACCTTAGTGCTCAGGTCTGACCATAAGACAACCCTTTTACTATGGAGGAGTTACGTCAAAAATCTTTTCAGTTTAAGAATTCAGTGCTGAAGAAATATGCCCTCACATGCTGGCAATGACAAAACCTGGCTGCTCTACTACCTAGCTTTATAAACCTTCAACTCCTCCCTATTCCCCTAACAAAGAATGGTGTGCTGCAGGAGGACAACTTCAGCCTGCAGCCCATTCAATTCATATCTAGACGAGGTTGGATCACAACAAAATAACAACAGCTATATAATAATCATAACAGCAGCAGCGGAGTGATAAATTACAATTAATTTTTACAAATATCCATCCATCCATCCATCCATCATCCAATTCTGTGTCGCCCCATGAGGAGCGTAGGAGACCGGGGCTAGGCAAGTTGGTCCTGACATTTAAGATGATATTGACCAGCCTCACTCATCCCTGAGTGGCATTACATAAGCAATAAACCCCAACCATCCCTTGGATATAAACCTGCACCATCTCAAACTGGAGTGCCTTAATTACCCACTAAACCACCAGGCACCATAATTTGGTTATATGGTTACCAGCCAGCATACTAAATGGTTTCCTGATATACCGGTACAGGAGACCATTTGGCTTGTCACTCAATGTACAGTCACCCACTGGCAGAAGGAAGAGGAAAGAATGAAGGAAAGAAAGACAGAAGAGGGAGTGTAGAGTCACCCACAGGCAGAAGAGAAAGGAAAGAATAAAAGAAAGAAGGAAAGAAGTGAAGAATGGACAGTTGCTTGAGCTGCACTACACTGAGTGAGTGGATGGTGAGTCCCCCCAAATATATACAGTACCAGTATAAATATGCAAAATCATACCGCTACATACAGTACTGGTACTTTTTTTTTTTTTTTTTTTAAAGCTAATATTTCAAAGGCAGTATACTGAGTACTGTTAACTTCATGTCCTGTCTATCCACTGATGGTTCAGCCTGAAAGCCACAGCCCAGAATCCAGATACATACCTGTTCAAGTCCTGACTGTACACTACTGGTTAAGGCTGAGTTGCCAGCGGCAATCAAGACACCATATTCCAAAGCTGATTATATTACCACACAGAAAAATCTTAAGCTGATATTATTATGACATGGCCTTAAGTGACCAAGCATAGCCTACCTAGTCTTATGGCTTTGGTTTTTTATTTATGGCTTTGGTTTTTTATTTATGGCTTTGGTTTTTTATATATGTCTCATTATTTGAGGTACAAATAATTTCAATACTTACACAAATGTAAACATATTACTTCTGTCATATAATGTAGTAATTTCTACTGGCACCATTCTCCAAAGTCTGCTAACTTAATGCTTAAGTATCTGAATAAATGAATGTCAACACAAAGTTATTCACAACTTTTATAAACCTTCAGATTTTATTTCTGTTAACTTTTAGATTTAAAAAAATATATATATATATATATATATATATATATATATTTTTTTAGCAAAAAAAAAAAATCAATGATTTAATCAATACCAACCCTGACAGGTAGGCTACTCCTAATTTTGGCAGTGTTCTTCGGTCTTTCGGATGTTTTTAGACATCCAAATACAGTACACATAGGAGTATGCAATGTAAACCTAAACACTAAGGGGGAAAAAGAATGAAATATAAAAATATGCAAAACCATACAAATATGCACATTATCCCTCCTAATTCTGGCAGTGTCCTGACGTTTTTTGGCTGTTTTCAGACAGCAAAACACATATTCCAATATGCAATGTAATCCTCAACAATAAAGGAGTCGACCTTCATCAGACGACAGGTGCAGCGATTTTGTCAGAGATGAAAGCGTCCCTGACTGACCGCAGATGCATGGCCAGCTTGAGTGGCTTCAACTCCCAGTAGTACTGAGGGGGTTCGGCATATCTGAGCACCTGCTCGATGCTGGATGGCTGCGCACCAAGAAAAGGTAGTGATGGAGTGGCGGGGTGGCCAGAGTTAAGGTCCTCATCCTTGTCCTCATCGCATTCCTCTGTCTGTCCCGCAGAGACAGCAAACAGCAATCTCCTCATCAGACAACGTCTGATGATCTGGATCACAGCCTTCGTCGTCCAGACAAGCCCTCATGTCATTGATGTCCACATCCTCGCCTGCATTCTGTAGCCACAGGTGGAAATCGTCCACATCAAATCCTTCTAGGTCATGTACGGCCTGGCATCCCTGAAGGAGACGAGACTAACCACTTTCCAGGGTTCTGGTGGAAACTTCCTTCCAAGCATGGGCCCTGTTGAAAATCAGAGTTGATGTTGTAACACCTCAGATTCTCCAAGGTCCACTCTCACGTGTGTCGACCCCTTCCTCGTCCTCTGGCACCATAATCACCTCTACGAGGAACTTCCGACAATACAATCTCTTGCCTGCCACGACAACATCCTGGTCCATTGGTTGAATGAGAGCAGTCATATTAGGTGGCAGAAACAAGCACCTAATCCACCCGTCATCATCAGCAACCAAATCTTTCTCCAACAGATGCACAGGGGCATTGTCAAGGATCAAGAGAGCTTTAACCTGGCCACCAGGGATTCCAAATTCCTCCGTCTGATAACGGATAACCTCCTTGACAAAGTGTCTGAGGAACCAATCTCTGAAGATCTTTGCGATAAACCAGGCCTTCACAGAATGGTACCACACAACAGGCAGGCTATCCATCAACCCAAGGAGACAATGTGGCTGTTTTGCACATCCAAGAATAACGGGTTTGAGGAGGTGCATCTCGTTAGCATTGGCACAGCACAACACAGACACATTTTGTTAGGACAACTTCCGACCACGCACAGTCTTCTCCATCTCTTCTGCTAGGGTGATGGTGGGCACAGAGGAAGAACAGGCCAGTTTCGTCAGCACTGTACACCTGACCGAGAACAAGGCCCTACTTCTCGATCATGCGCTGCACTTTCTGTCGAAATAGCTCAACATCCTCCACTGGCGCATCCAAAGCCTCGCCATATGCCTCACGGCCAGTAAATCCAATTCGAAGTTTGAACCAGTAGAGCCAACCCTCAGATGCCTTGAAGTCATGCATGCTGTGCAGGCATGAAAACTTCTTGGCTGCAGCTTTCAACTCGTTCCCCCTACAAGCATGCCAGCACACCGTTGCTGGTGGAACCAAACCAAAGTCAACTGGTTGATAATGGCGTAGTGGGGGTGGGACATCACCTTCTGGTCACCTTTTCGAGCGGTATCACCGTGGTCCCGTCCGTACTGACAGTTTCTTCCTTGATTTCTTGATGAGTCAAATTCACGCAGAATGCATGACGCTGGCCAGCCTGTGCCAACCTTGGTCAATACAGTATTTCATACATCTTCTCCAGAGTCAAAACCCTCCTCTTGCATTTCTCAGGTGGTGGTGAGGCCATCATCACACATATGGGAACACCACAGAGGAGAACTAAGGCCTGCATAAGGTAGGGCACTAGCACAACGCTGCAATGGAGGCTGCCATTGCTTAACCTCAGCCAAGCACATCCACACGCAGACACACAAAGGCAGGAACTGAGGTGCGGCAGCTCTTGGGAGTGTACAGCATCGCCATGTCTATACCCATGCTTGGCTACGAGCATGCAAACAAAAAGCAGCACACTGACCTATGAGCACATGGGTCCTCTTTGCTCACCCAGGTAAATGTAGCAAAGTGGCAGAAACACTGGGTCCCTGTACATCATGGGCCTAAGCAGTGACTGAGTAATCCAGAGGGCAATGCACCTTTGACCATTCAATAAGGAAGCAGATGGTCGTGTGTGGCAGGGAGTTTCTGACTAATCTAGGCAGCTGGGAGTATTTCGACCATACGATAGGGACTCATAAAGCCATTCTCTCTCATCTTGTGGGTTACACTCTGTCTTCCTCGTGCGCCTCCGGAATGTTATTGGTGATCGGGGTGACCAGGGGATTTCCTCCATTCAGTTAGAACCCGTAAAGCCATTCTCACTCAGCTTGGGGTTTATGTCTGATTTTCTTGCATGCAGCCAGTATGTTTCCATTGATCAGGGTGGCCAGGTGATTTCGACCATATGTTTGGGATCCGTACAAACATTCTCACTCACCTTGTGGGTTAGTGTCTCTTACCCATGAATGGTCACACAAGCCAGTAAGCCATGGAACAAATTTTTTTTATACTCTGTCGGCAGCCGCCCAGCTGCTGAAGCCAGGGCTTTTATGAACGGTTACAGACAAATAAATCTGGTTACAGTTATAATATAGCCAAGGCCTAATGAACGGATACAGAACATGAACGGATAACTGAGTTATTACTGTACTGTATATATAAATTAACTAATGAGTCAGGATGCCTTGACACAGTGTCAGAGATTTAACTGCAGTGTCCAGTGATTTAACTGAGAAGCTTCACTGCTCTGTTGTATGCATGTCCCTGTATTCTCTCCTGTTCACCATAATGAAGTTGGTACACTACAGGACAACTACAACCTGCAGTCCACTAGGTTCATAACAAAATGAACATAAGGCCACAAAAACAAAAACAGGACTAATGCAAGTCATAAATTGAGATCTGATACAGTGAGGGTCTAGTATAATGTACTACAAGCTTAAGTGAGTTGGAAACTGTGAGAGACAGGAAAGAAATGATTGCATAACTCTTGGGCTTACTGAAGTGATATCTTGCTCTCCAGGGGATGCACAGCCAACACTCAATTTGAATTTATAGCAGGACTGGCTGTGATGCCAGCTGCAGTGGGACAACATATTGTACTCTAACTTATCTTCACATCCCACAGAAACTACCCTTTATACTTATTTCTGGTGGTAGGCAGCCAGCGAAGTGAAATAACTACCAGTTTAAATGGGTTCCAAACTTGTTTTTAGACTTCAAGGAGTTAGTGACCCTTTAGACAAAAACATATCCCGACTGGACCCATTATAATTCACTTGATATACAGCATACGATAAATTACGCTTTTTTTTTTTTTTTACGCACATCATTAATAAAATACAGGTACATAGACCTATGCTGTACTTAAAAATATCTCCTATTTTTGAATGATATTCATCTTTTTACAACAATTTCTGCTAACACTATGAAATTATCATTGTTGATTTTTAACATAAATATCTAATATTACCAATCACATCTGAAGGAGAAACTGACTAGAAAAGTGTAAGTGTGATGGAGGGGGAAATGAGGGGGACACACAGGTTGAGACGGAGGGCTGTGTGCACTGGTGGGAAAGCAACCAAATGACAGAGGACAGAATGATGTGGAGGCAATTTGTTTGTGCCCACTCCTTACAAGGTGTCTAGCAACAAACAGGTGCATAGATATAATGAACTCTAGTCCAAAACTATGCAAGTGGTCAATTGCAGTCCTGAGAATCAGGGAAAAATGAGGGTATCCAAGAAATCTTTTTAGGATGATGTTTTCCAGAAAAAAAAAAGGAAAAAAAAAAAAAAAAAAAGGAAAAAAAAAAAAAAACTGTACGGGTCTCTCTCCTCATCTGCTGACTATCTGTACTAACTTTTGGTACTCAAATTACTGCATGTGACTTTTTTTCTTGGGATGGCGGTGGTCTTTGGAAGGACCAGTTTCACCCCAAAACAGGCTGACCTACCAAATATACAGAATAACATTCCACATCCGCTGTCGGGTGCTTTCGTGTGTGTTGCGGGGGGACAGTTCTGTCAGTGTTATCAGCACTGTATTCTCCCCTAGATCATTTACTCATTTCCTACTCCAAATGCCACAACCACACCCAGTTTAGCCAACTCGTCCATCCATGCACCACACAAGATACCACTACTTGTTTCTTGTGGAGTGCTATTTACACGATACCCATATACTGTATATCCCCATCTCTCTCAGAGTGATGTTTATTTCCCACCGAAATTGTTTTCCATGTCAGGATAAAGTAGATTAAACATGCTCAGGTTAGGATAAATTGGGTTAGTTAGGAAAGGCTGTTAGGTTAGGATAAATTTGGTTAGTTATGAAAGGTTAGGTTAGGTTAAATTAGGTGTCATGAAAGGTTAGGTTAGGTTAGGTCAAATTAGGTTAGACATGGGTAGGTTAGAATAAATGAGGATAGGTTGTTAAGTTAATTTGGGTTAGGTTTAGATAAACCAACAATGATGAGGATAAATTGGTACTGTGCTAAAATGGTGTTTTAGTATGGTGGCTGTCTGTCTTTGGCACTGCTGCAACTGTAAACAAAAATAGATAGTTATACGCTACTCACTACTTATAAAAAAATTATAAGAAGCATCAAAACTTGAAAACACACTCTGAAAAAAAAATAAAATAAAACATCAAAAAAGAGGGAGAGTGGCCATGTGGGATTTGCCACAAGGGTGTGGGAAGTACTCCCATCTTGTGCAGCGTTTGTGATAAGTGGGTGCAGGAGAGATGTACAGCTGTGGTAGCAGAGTAGACTGCGAGATAACGCTGATTTCATGTGTGCGGTATGTCGGGGAAAACATATGGAGATTGTCAGGCATGAAAAGATTGAACTTGCTGGTGAGTCCCTTGAAAGTAGGGGACAATTTTGTTATTTGGGAGACATGTTATGTGCTAGAGGTGGGGCTGGAGCTAGCTCTGTGGCTAGAGTGAGAAGTGGTTGGAAGAAGTTTAGGGATCTGTTGCCTCTCCTGACACTGAGAGGGCTCTCCCGCCATGCTCTGGGATCTTTGTACATAGCATGTTAGAAGTGTGCTGCTGTATGGTGGTATGACCTGGGCAGTAAAGAAAGAGGATATTTGCAAGCTCAAACATACAGAAATGGTAATGATTAGGTGGATGTTAAGTGTGTCCCTCAGTGCTAGGACTGGGGGGTTTGGTTCATGATGGAAGAGTTGAGAGGTTGGTTGGGACTGGAGTGTAATGGTGTTGTGATGGATTCATGGGTGTGTTGGTGTTGTGATGGAGGTAGATTCATGGGTAGATTGAGATGGTTTGGGGATGTGGAGTAGATGGGGATGATAAAGGGGTGCAGAAAGTGAGAAGTGTTAATGTTAGGGGTTGGAAAAAAAAAAAAAAAAAAAAAAAAAAAAAAAAAACTGGCATGGTCACTGACCGTGACCTCAAGATAAGGGGTTGAATAGGGAAGCTGCCAAATAGGGAAGCTGCCAGAGATCAAGCAGCACAGAGAGCTGCCATTAGGTGACCAAGGCCAACACCTGCATGCATGTTGGAGCCTTCAATAACGAAACAAAAAATGAAACAATAAGGACTATAATACTGCTGAGAATATACGAGAGAAAACTACAAAATAAGACAGTCCCTAGTCTCCTTGAAGAGAACCAAGAAAAAAAAAATTAAAGGATTAAAAACAAAATTGATATCACTACCACAGTACCCTGATAACTTAAAATATATATATATATATTTTCTAAAGTGAGGAAAACTGCATAATATGGTTGTCCCATGTCTCCTGAAAAAAAAAAAAAAAAAAAAAAAAAAGTACACATGGCTTGTAATTCACTTGTATATTTGCATCACATTAAGTTAGACATCTATGGTTTTATGTTTTTTAAATTGTGCAATATCTGACATTATTTCAGATCAAAATATGTTTTTCCCATGATTATAATTTTTTGATCGATTTTTACTTTGAAAATCGTTTCCCCAAACCCTAACTAATGGGGCCGGCAGGTCACGAACTATGAAACGTCTAGTGACTTGCAAACGATCTGGTTAAAAAAAAAAAAAAAAAAAAAAAAAAAAAATCATGTCTATAATCCAGTGTCATATATAGTTTTCTTGTAATTTATGTGCAGTATACAGATTTATATGTCTACCTTACCTCTAACACCTCAATCCAAAGACATTTTTTTCATGCTATCTCCAGACAATTCTAATATCTCGAAAAGTCATGCATATGTTAAACAACCGCCCTTAATTTCCTCACAACCTGATATCACTCACAACAGTGGACAATGTTGTCTGGGGGTAGCACGAATGAAAAAATAATGCAACTAGTAACTTACATCACACTGAACCAGCGAGAAAGTGACGCTACCATTTTCGACGCAATTACCTGCGATAGGCATTTAACCTGTTTTCACTTAAAATTACTCTTAAGAAACTTTATTTTGTGTTCCAACTGATCTCGAGTCTTTAATCACACGGCATATTACACCTACTTCACGTAAAATAAGACATTAAGGAAGAAGAACAAACAAATAAACACCACTCACCTGCAACAAAAAGTCTCCCTCCTCGAATTTTCCGTTCCAGTATTTACTCAAACCTGATCAAGGACGAATGAAAGTAGGACAGTCACCGTAAAGAGTCAAAATAATGCTTTACAGAATAGGTAAACAGTTTATTCTACAAGATAAAATTATTTCTTGGTTCCTAGATCTAACAGAAATAACAATAATCAAGTCATGAATCCGTTTTATGCAGAATTTACAATGACCATTTTGAGTTTTGGTGCCCGGGGTTCGTATTACCAAAGTTAACCATTTTTCAACTCGATGTGATACTCTATGGTCAATTTTACCGCCTATATGCAAGAGATGTAGCTTTTCTATATCAATATGAACATATAACAATTTTTACCCTGGTTGCAGGTCCTTTTATAAGTATTTAATTGAGAGTACTGTATTTAGCGTCAATCTAGTATTTTTTGCTCTACTTCCATTTAGCAATTATATTAACATCCAGGTGCAAGATATCTTCCTATATTCTTGAAATTTCTTCATTTTTATCGGTATTCCGTAGATTATATCATGTTTCTGCGATATGCAGGAGATTTTTGCTATTCAATTTTCTAGCGGAGTCTGAGAACAGGTCGGTCTAGCAGCATTGGTAACACTCCTTCCTCCGGCATTTAAAGATGGGAGAACATTGTTTACTAAACTATGTTACAGTTGACAGGAGGTACGTGGCTTGAATATTAATAAATAATTGTTTCCACAGGCGCCATGGATCAAATTACAAGCAAAAATTTTTAGGTTAGCTTTTCTTGTTGTATGGAGGACTGTTGTTATGGTCACCTGCCGGAGAAAGCCGGCAGACCTTATGATTCAATTAGCCAGTGATCTTCCATATTTGAGTGTCATGAGTGAACTGCGCAATCTTTAATAACATCAAGGATATTTCCACAGGATCTGGGTGTCGAAAATGAATTTACAAGTATGAAAAATTCCTGTTGTAAACTTTTCATTTGTTAATGGGAACTCCTGCAGTTTGTCCCAATACTGTTATTTTCTTAATTTATCTTAGAATTAAACATGCAAAACCCAACCCATCTGTGAACGCCGTGCACAATAGGAATATGGGTATTATTTTACAAGTGCACAGGGATTTGGAATCTCAATTTTACTCTTACAGATATCTAAATCTCACCATTGCGAACATCTTGAACCCTAGAAACAACTTCCGCAAATGAATATTAACGCGAAAAAAGATTTTTGAAAATTTTCCGAAAAATTACTCTCTACATAGTCTGGCGATACGTGAGACCCATCGCGGCTCGTGCCTAATGCATTGTGGTCCTGTCTCGCGTGTGTCTACCATCACGTCACGGTTCACGTGACTTATGGGTGGGGCTAAAGCATGTGTCTACTGTTACGTCACGCACTATCTGCTCATGCGTGAAGTTCAAACTGATACAACCGGCGCACAAATTTGAATTTCAGATACGGTAGGGTCCCGCAGGATTTGAAAGTCAGTTCGTCTCCAGCCACGACCTGTGAAGCCTGCAAACTTACCGTAAGTACTTCAGGAGCTGTAAACTGGTGAGTAAGGCATTATTTCGTATTTAAACCCGGTTAGGTTAGGTTAGATGAGGTTTGGTTAATGTCAGGGGGGGTCTGGGGGGCGAAGCCCCCCAGTTAGAAAGCACGGCCAGGGCTGGGGGGTCTGGGGGGCGAAGCCCCCCAGTTAGCAAACACGGACTCCCTAAGAAGCTTAAAATTCCATTTTTCCGAAGGATTTTAGTGTTTTCGGTTTGAATTTAATAACAGTTTCAGTCAGAAATAAGTCATTTTTGCGTGTTTTCCCCACCCAAAATCCCGCTTTCCCACAGGTCCCCCATTGTTCTTGGCACGGAAAAATAGAATTTTATGGCTTAGCTTAGTTTAGCTTAGGAGATAATGGTTTGCTGGTGACAGCGGGCAGGCGATTGTTGGTGCAAGGCGGTGAGGAGTAGGCCAGACGGCCCGGCGCGCAGCGGCCTGGCTGGTGAAACCAATGTATTTCTGATGGTTTTTGATGTGCTGTGAATTATTCTGACCTTCATTTCTAACGTAGGTCAATATATTATGTGATTTCCCCCACCCAAAAACCCCGGGTTCGCCCATCTCCCCCATTCTTGTGGGGGGAAGGGGGGGTGGGGGATATCTTGAAATATACTGATTTGCGGCAGAGATGAAGGTCAGATTCGTTCAAAACACATCAAAAACTATCAGAAATACCTTGGTTTCACCAAAAAAGACGTCCCTGTGCACTTGTAAAAAATTACCGGAATATGATTTAACCTTACCTCATTTAATTAATGCAGGTTGGCCAAACTTAACCATATGTAATGTTCATTAGAAATTATAGGCTCCATTATCAGATTTTTTTTTTTTTTTTACATATACTGAAAATCATCAGGAAAACAATATTAACAAGACAGAGTCAGAAAATACAATTAAAAACCAGAAAAGGCCACTTAATCCCCAATTTAATAAACCCAGTTTACCAAACAAAATACTTTTTACTATTCTATCTATGTCTACTGTTACTGCCCAATGCCGCTGCCATCGACACTAATTCCATGTTATTAGCTACTTTTTAATGATCACTTGTTAAATCAGCTGGAAATTTCAGAAAACAAGCTTTTAATGATCCATTCCTGTCCATAAAGCAGATTTGCCACATTCTCTGATTCTGCAGTACCAATTACATGAAAGAAGTTTGTGATATTTTGGGAAATGTCCTTGATTTACAATGAGGACTGCATGTATAATATTTATGAGATATGTGCATTTTCCTTGCTCTTTGAACCTAGCCTCACTGTGAATGAGTTTTTGTTGCTCTTTGAACCCATCCTCACTGTGTGTGTGCGTGTTGTGTGTGTGTGTGTGTGTGTGTTCTTACCTTACCTAATTGTATCTTTACAGGAATGAGTCAAGCTCGTACTGTCCCGTGTCTTAAACCATATTTATCGTACATATCCTTAAATTTGTGAATTGTTTTGGCACACACTATTTCATTCGGCAGTGCATTCCATTGATCAATTGCTCTGTTTGGGAAACTGAATTTCCTTACGTCTTTATCACCTCTCTTCTTATGCAGTTTTTTGCAGTGTCCTCTTGCTGATGCTTCTCCATATGTTAAGTAATCATTTATGTCTATTTTCTCCTTTCCTGATATGCACTTATATAGCATTATCATGTCACCTCTTTTCCTTCTCTCCTGTAGTGTTGGTAGATTCAGTTTATTTAGTCTTTCTTCGTAGCTTAGGTCCCTTAAGCTTGGTATCCATCTTGTAGCGGCCCTTTGAACTTTTTCAATCTTGTCTATGTGCTTTTTGAGATGAGGACTCCAGACTATTGATGCATATTCCAGGGTTGGTCTAATGAATGATGTTATTATCCTTCTTAGCATGTCTTCATTTATGTATGTGAATGCTATTTTCATATTTGCAAGCAGTGTATACATGTTCCGTACCTTCTCGCTGATGTGGTCAGCCGGAGATAGTCTGTTATTGATAATCACACCTAGGTCTTTCTCTCTTTCTGATGTGTATAGGGTTTTATTTCCTAACTTATAATCCCAATCAGGTCTTTTTCCACTTTTACCAAACTCGATTACATGACACTTGTCCACATTGAATTCCATTTGCCATGTACTACTCCATTCATGAAGTTTATTTAATTCTTCTTGTAGCTCCCTACAAGAGTCTGTGCTAGTAATTCTCCTTTGTATTTTTGCATCATCTGCAAACATATTCAGATAGCTCTCATTTCCAGTGTTACTGTTTATATCATTTATGTACACTAAAAACATGATTGGTGCCAGCACCGAACCCTGTGGTACTCCACTAGTCACTTCTTTCCATGATGAGTAGTTTCCTCTTAGTACTGTTCTCATTTCTCTTTTTATGAGAAAGTCTTGCATCCAACAAAACAGTTTGCCTCGAATTCCTCCTTGATGGTACAGCTTCCATAAAAGTCTTTGGTGTGGTACTGTCAAAAGCTTTCTTGAAATCTAAATAGATACTGTCCACCCATCCTTCCCTTTCCTGTATTGTGTTTGTTACTCTGTCATAGTAGCTCAACAAATTAGTAACACATGATTTTCCTTTTCTGAAACCAAACTGTCTTTCTGTTATCATACTGTGTTCTTCTAGATGATTTACCCAAGCTTTTCTTATAAGTTTTTCTAATACCTTGCTTACAACACTGGTCAGTGATACTGGTCGGTAGTTGAGAGGATTTTGTCTATTTCCTTTCTTAAATAAGGGGACTATATTTGCTTTTTTCCAAATATCAGGTAGTTTCCCTTGACTCAAGGATTTCTTGAAAATTAAAAATAATGGTTTACTTAACTCCTTTGCACATTCTTGTAACACCCAACATGAAATTTCATCAGGAGCACTTGCTTTTCCTCTGTCTAATCTACTTAACTCCTCCTGTATTACTTTTTCTGCTATTTGTATATCTGGTACTATGTGTGGACATGCGTGTTCCACATAGTCCCTCTCAAAATTTTTTTCTTCTGTAAAAACTAATTGGAAATTCTTATTTAGTGCTTCACAAATATCTTTCTCTTGTGTATAAGTGATTCCCTCGTCCGTAATGGATTGTATTATATCTTTTACTTTGGTTTTGCTTCTGATATAGCTGTAAAACAGCTTTGGTTGATCACTACTTTTATTTACTATATCCTCCTCAAACTGTTTTTGGGCTTCCCTCCTTATTCTTGTATAGTCGTTTCTTGCCTGTTTGTAATTATTATACGCCCTTTCACTATTGTGTCTTCTGTACTGGTATCTATTCCACGACAAATCTCTTTTTTCTTTTGATTTTTTACATTCTGTATTGAACCATTTCTGTATTTTCTTATCTGCTTCTTTGTGCTGTGGGATGTACTTCTGGACTCCTATTTCATAAAATTCACAAAAGTTTTTATATACAGCATTTAAATCTTGTCCTCTAAGCTCATTTTCCCAATCAACTTCTAAGAAATACTTCTTTAGGTCTTGATAACTTCCCTTTTTATAGTTTAGGCTCTTTTTGTAACTGTCATTGCTGTTTACTATGTCATATGCTATCCTGAAGTTATAATTTAGTACTGCATGATCGCTTTTGCCGAGTGGAGGGTGATATATTAAACTGTCAATGTCATTTTCTTGCCTAGTAAATATTAGATCTAGCACTGAAGGTACATCAAGTCCTCTTTTTCTAGTGGTTTCCCTCACATGTTGCGTTAAGAAAAACTCTTGTACGAGATCCAGGAGCTTTTGGTCCCAACAGCTTTCTTGGCTATTTATATCTAGAGTATTCCAATTTATATTTGTATTGAAGTCCCCAGTTAGTATAATTCTTTCCGATTTCTCTTCCATTTTATGTAGCAAGGATCTTATACTCTGAATTGTACTCTCTGCCAGGTCCTCATATTCGTCTCTTTCCCATGTGTTTGATCTGGGTGGCATGTACAAATTGGCTACAATTACTTTACCTTCAGATGTGTCGATCTCTACTCCAATCAGTTCTACTTGTGATGGTATATCTAGGTTTATTTCCTTGACTTTTAGATTTTTCTTAGTTAATATTATAATTCCTCCTCCTTTTTTTAAATTTCTGTCTTTTCTTCATATATTGTATTCCTCTAAGTTTAGTATGTCATTGGATATCCTTGGTGTTAATTTTGTCTCAGTTAGGCATATTATTTGTGGTTCATTTTCTCTGACATAATCATTCATCTCTAGTAATTTAGATACCATTCCATCCACATTTGAGTACATCAACTTTTATCATCTTGTTTATATACTTGCCATGACATGGTTCTACTAACTTCCTCCTTTTTCTTCCATCCTGTTTGTGTGTGTGTGTGTGTGTGTGTGTGTGTTCTTACCTAATTGTATCTTTACAGGAATGAGTCAAGCTCGTAATGTCCCGTGTCTTAAACCATATTTATCGTACATATCCTTAAATTTGTGAATTGTTTTGGCACACACTATTTCATTCGGTAGTGCATTCCACTGATTAATTGCTCTGTTTGGGAAACTGAATTTCCTTATGTCTTTATCACCTCTCTTCTTATGCAGTTTTTTTTTGCAGTGTCCTCTTGCTGATGCTTCTCCATATGTTAAGTAATCATTTATGTCTATTTTCTCCTTCCCTGATATGCACTTATATAGCATTATCATGTCACCTCTTTTCCTTCTCTCCTGTAGTGTTGGTAGATTCAGTTTATTTAGTCTTTCTTCATAGCTTAGGTCCCTTAAGCTTGGTATCCATCTTGTAGCGGCCCTTTGAACTTCTTCAATCTTGTCTATGTGCTTTTTGAGATGAGGACTCCAGACTACTGATGCATATTTCAGGGTTGGTCTAATGAATGATGTTATTATCCTTCTTAGCATGTCTTCATTTATGTATGTGAAAGCTAGTCTCATATTTGCAAGCAGTGTATACATGTTCCGTACCTTCTCGCTGATGTGGTCAGCCGGAGATAGTCTGTTATTGATAATCACACCTAGGTCTTTCTTTCTGATGTGTATAGGGTTTTATTTCCTAACTTATAATCCCAATCAGGTTTTTTTCCACTTTTACCAAACTTGATTACATGACACTTGTCCACATTGAATTCCATTTGCCATGTACTACTCCATTCATGAAGTTTATTTAATTCTTCTTGTAGCTCTTTACAAGAGTCTGTGTTAGTAATTCTCCTTTGTATTTTTGCATCATCTGCAAACATATTCAGATAGCTCTCATTTCCAGTGTTACTGTTTATATCATTTCTATACACTACAAACATGATTGGTGCCAGCACTGAACCCTGTGGTACTCCACTAGTCACTTCTTTCCATGATGAGTAGTTTCCTCTTAGTACTGTTCTCATTTCTCTTTTTATGAGAAAGTCTTGCATCCAACAAAACAGTTTGCCTCGAATTCCTCCTTGATGGTACAGTTTCTATAAAAGTCTTTGGTGCGGTACTGTGTCAAAAGCTTTCTTGAAATCCAAATAGATACTGTCCACCCATCCCTCCCTTTCCTGTATTGTGTTTGTTACTCTGTCATAGTAGCTCAACAGATTAGTAACACATGATTTTCCTTTTCTGAAACCAAACTGTCTTTCTGTTATCATACTGTGTTCTTCTAGATGATTTACCCAAGCTTTTCTTATAAGCTTTTCTAATACCTTGCTTACAACACTGGTCAGTGATACTGTGTGTGTGTGTGTGTGTGTGTGTGTGTGTCTTTGAATCCTACCACAGTGTGTGTGTGTTTTTCTTGCCCTTTGAACCCACTCACTGTGAATGTGTGTTCTTGATGCCCACTGAACCCTATCACAGTGCATATATTCCTCTTGCTCTTTGAACACCACCTTACTGTATTCATAGGTAGGAAATGAGCTGATGATGATGATGATATTGGTTTACATACATATATGCATCTTGCAGAGCAGTTTTCTTGCTCTCATGGATCAGGGTGTCTTCATGCATGACTTTTAGTTTCAGGTGCCTGGTGGTCTGTTAGTCAAAGTGCCTCAGTTCGGGTGACGGCCTTGCATATAGGCCTACCGTATTCATTTCCCAAGAGGTGGCTGGAGGTTTTTAAGCGAGTGATGCCACCCGGGGAAGAACGGACTACAGGAACCAAGGTAAAGAATTGGGGTTGGATAGTCAGAAAGTCCTTGATATATGTTGTGTGTGTGTGTGTGTGTGTGTGTGTGTGTGTGTCAGATCTGGGGGGAGGGATGGCAATTTGAGTTCTGTTGGCATTGCTATGCCCAAAAGTTCACAGACAATCCTTGCCAGGATTGTGCTCTGCCTTTCATATTTTTCCCTGAATGAATGAGTACCCTTCCTTCTCCTACACCTTTATGTGCTTCATATTGTTATCACATGGTTGTCAGAAACCAGAGCCAAGTGCTTGTTACCAAAAAGACTCATCCTCCTGTGTGCCTCCATCATTCTAAGATTGGCAGTGAGAACCCCTTCTCTTTCTTAAAATTAGCACTCCAGATCCCAACTCATACCAATGTTGTAATGACAAGCAAATGGCACATGATGGCAAGTTGCGTGTACTGCAGGAATACCCACCCACCTACACATCGGTCAGCCTTGTATAACCCCACGAGGAGATTAAGGACCTGGGGTTTAGTGGATTGCAGGGAGAACTACCCTTTTGTATTCCTCCAGTCTCCTTTTGGGGGATATGGATGGGACTGAAAAATGTTAATATATGCAGGCAGTGGGTGGGGATGCCCATCATCCACCCACTTTGTGTAGTGGTACTCTGTCTTAACCCTTTAACCACGGGTGTCATTCCAGAATGACATCGACAAAACTGGACCAAACCGCGGGTGTCATTCTGGAATGTTCGTGAATATTTTCAACACCGCGCGTTTTTCCTGTGCGCAATTTGTCTCACGCAAGAGTAGCTGTCGAGTTCTTTCATGCCAGCCATCCCACACCTCCCTCCTCCCACCCCGAGGGGGCCCCCCCCCACCCCTGCCCTGACACGCATCACTCAGTATCTGTCCAGCTCTGTGCGTGATAATGGCGCTCCGTCCCGACTCATCGTCACTCGCTTCCTCCTCGCAAATTATTAGTGCTAGTGTGCCTTCGACCTCTACACCGAGGAAGGAACTGCCGACGGCGAGGCAGAAGGGGTTGAGCACTCCAGAAATTAGAACAGAGCTGGACAAAACTGTAAGTACTACTCTGGATTGTGGCAGTGAGAGTGATAAACTTACAGCAAGTAGTGACGATTTTGCAGTGATTGGTGGTGAACCCTTTAGCATTGACAGTGACAGTGATGAAAGTGAACATGTAGTTTCCCCCCCACCGCCCCCAACTTACTCTGGGAAAGGGAAGGCGCCTATGGGGAAAATTGGTGTTGCACGTGGGAAGGGAGTGAAGCGTGGGAAGGGAGTGAAGCGTAAACTTACGTCTCCTACACCATGCCCTAGCAAGCATTTCCCACCACTTTCCCGTTCCCCTAGCCCTATTGCCTTCACATCTTCTTCATCTTCTGCCGTGCCCTCTCCTCAGTCTACATCATCTGAGGAATATGAATTCCCAGAGCCTGCACAGCGAGGGAAGGTAGGCCGTGCAGGCAGGGTAAGCAGGTAGGCCGGCCTAGAACAAAGGGGATGCGTGGCAGTTGGAGGGCAAAGCTGGGTGATAAGCGAGGTGATAAGCGGGGAAGAAAGGGTCAGATTTCACCACACACCAGGTCAGTAACCCCCCCGCCTGCCCCCCGCCCAGCTCCCTCACCCTCGCCACCCCCCCACTCACCACCCCCGGACTCACCCCCCTCCTGCTCTCCTCCTGCCTCACCCATTGCCTCCACCTCAGCTCCTTCTCACGGGGAAACGAGTGCAATGCGACCTGCCACTTCCACTGAACCACACACCGGGAAAGTGGATGCATTTGTTTGGTCTGACGGTGCTGATTTTCAGCCACACAATCCGCCGTTTGACATGACAAATGCGGGAATACAGCCTGCCGTTCCATGCAACGAAGGAGATGATTTTGTTGATTACTTCCTGGCCTTCATGGATGACGAAATCGTGCAGTTTGTCAGCGATAAGACCAATAGGTATGCAGCTCAGTGTGCAGCAGAAGGGCTTGGACCTATTGGCACACCAAAGCAAGTGTCGTGGTTGCCTGTCGGGATCAGAGAGCTGTATGTGTTCTTTGTACTTATGTTCTTGATGCCCCATATCAAGAGACAGGAGTTGGAGGAGTACTGGCTGGTGGATGACATTACTTCTATCCCAACATTCGGGAAGTATATGTCACGAGATCGGTTCCGACAACTGCTAGGATACCTGCACTTCGCTGACAATGGAAACCCGTTCCAAACTGACCCTTTGTGGAAAGTGAGGGATTTTCTCAACAGGATTAGGGATAGATTTATGCGATTTTTCCGTCCTATGCAAAAAGTCGTCATAGATGAATCCCTGGTATTGTTCAGAGGACGTCTCAAGTTCATGCAGTACATCCCCAGCAAACGCCACCGCTTTGGGATAAAGTTCTTTGTGCTGTGTGACTGTGAGACGGGGTATATCCTGGATTTTGTCATCTACTCGGCTAGCACAATGGATGTGAACAGGAAAGACCCCCTTGGCTTCTCTGGCTCCGTTGTAAAAGTGCTGATGGAGAGGTATTTTGGTGGTAATCATGTGCTGTACACAGACAATTATTACACAGCACCGAAACTCTCCAAATACCTGGCTGAACACGGCATTGGCACTGTACGGAGCTATAGGAAAGAGTGGCCAAGTTTCCCAGAAGCATCATCCTCATCCAAGGGAGATGTGCACCAGAAGAAGTCAGACAAGCTTCTGGCGATCAGGTGGCATGACAAGAAGGTCGTGAATATGATCAGCACCATCCACAAGGGGGAATTGAAGAGAACTGGGAAGGTCAGCTACAGGACGGGAGAGCCAATCATGAAGCCCAATGCCGTCATTGACTACAATGTCAACATGAGACTTGTTGATAAGTCTGATATGATGATTGGCGAAATCGACTGTCTCAGGAGAAACACCCGATGGTACAGGAAGGCTTGCCTGCACATGCTCGATATGTGCATGCACAACGCCTTCCTCCTCTACAAGACACAAGTCAGGGGCATAAGGCAACCATCCCTGAGACAGTTCTCCAAGACTGTCGTGCAGCAGCTGCTTACACGATTTGGTCAGGTGACGGCATTGATCCCGAGGCGACACTCTGACACACAACCTGACCGTCTTGAGTGCCGCAGTTACATGAGCCGGCACCAGCTTGTGAAATTGCCTCTTACCGCAGGCGGCAGGTTGTCACAGGGCCGCTGCAGAGTATGTCATAACACCACACGGAGGCCTCGGACGAGAAAAATGAGCACACACCAGTGCCAGGAATGCCAAGTCGCTCTCTGTGTGACTCTGTGCTTTGCCGAGTACCACTCTCTGAGTAAATACTGAAAGTGACAGTGATATATAGTGATGCGACAGTAACGTGCTTTACCAATAATTGTATAATGGATAATGTAGTAATAAGGGATATTTTGCCTAGAAAACAATGTAAATATTGGCCAGTATAATAAGTGATATTGTAATAAGAGAATCTGCGGCACTTGTGTAATTCTGTGATGCGACAGTGACGCAATATAGTAATAAGTGCAGTGTAAATATAATGTATATTGCCCAGATTATATGTAAAATAGTATTAGAAGTTAGAAATAATGAAAACATCGCCGCTAACCAAACGTCAGTGAGCGTGTGATGCCGCAGTGAAGTGCGGGCAATTACAGAGTGGGTGTTTATCGTATGTGCAGTGTTCATATATGTTTATAGTACTATTATCAGAGAGTGGTTGGCATTTGGTACTGGTGTGTGGGGCATAAAATAGTGATTTTACACCCCTCACTTCTAACGGCACTGCCCGTCCTGTGAAAGTCAACAAAGTCATGAAACCTACATCAATGGAAAGCTGAAGGTTAGTACTTTCTAATGGTACCGGGTACCTTATTTTTTTCTCTAGCTTTATTCTGTGCAGAGTTATTAAGGTTTAAAGGTTTGTTTACATTTGGCTGAAACCCCCGTGGGAGAGGACAGTCAGGGCAAAACAATGCCCGCAGTTAAAGGGTTAAAGGTAGCTCTACAATGAGTGGCAAGTCAAATGATTTCCTGTAAACCTGGAAAGCGTTTACAACTCTGGGTGGTAACCTTATAACCAATCAACACGTGTTCCCTACATGACAATAATTGGGTTGGCGGAGGGTTAGTGCCCCTCCCCGGAAAACATCTAACTAAAAATAAGAACAAGAAGCTTCAGACCAGGACTGACCAAAAGGTGGCGACTAAGGACCGAACAAAGAACATGGTACGGATAGCTACTTGGAATGCAAGGGGTGCAAATGATGAGTTGAGAGAGAGATTGTCCAGGTGCTTGAGGGTGCGAAAGTGGATGTACGTGGATTAACTAAAACTAAATGGAGAGGTGAGACTGTGAGAGAATAGGAGTATGGATGGGGTATATGCATGGGGTTAGGTAAGAATGACAGGGGAAGAGAAGGAGTGTGTATTGTTGTGAGTAACAGATGGAAGGAGAATATAAGAGAGTATGGATCGGTTGGCTCAAGGATTGTGTGGGTAAGATTGAAAGTTGGACTACAAATGTGGGCGATTGTGTGCATGTACGTGCCAATGCAAGATTGTGCAAGCAGAGTGAGAGAAGAGTTCTGGACAAATGTGGAAGTGTGCATGGAAAAGTCTGAATGGAATGAGAAAGTGTTTTTGATTGGAGATATGAATGGAAAAGTAGGGAATGTGAAGGTGGATGGAGTAATTGGTGAGAGGGGTGTGCCTGCAGAGATGGATGAGATTGGCAGTGCTTTAGTGGACATTTGTGCTGGGAAGGGGTTGGTGATAGCCAATACCCTCTTCAGGCACAAAATGATCCATAAGTATACGTGGCGAGTGATGAGAGGGGTGGGTGGTGAAGTGAATGAACGGAAGGCAATGATTGATTGTGTGTGTATGTGGATGAAAGAATGAGAAGGTGTGTAATGGATGCAAGAGTATAAAGAGTGGACTTTCTGACCATCACTTGGTGGTGGTCAGAATCAAGGTCCAAAGGAAATGGAGAAACAGAAGAAGTGAAGGACAGGAGGAAGTAGGTCATGCAAGGAGAGTGGATGGGTTGCAAGAAGATGGAAAAAAGGCAGAATATAACAGGGAAGTGGAGGAGCGATTGGGTAAATATGGATTGCAACAGATGGGGGACGTGGAAGATGTGTGCAAAATATTCACAAAAGAAATCTGTGCAACATGTGAGGTGGTGTGTGTGTTGAAGAGAAGACAAAAGAGGGTGCAGGGAACAGCATAGTGGAATGAAGAGGTGAGAGAGGCTGTAGCACAAAAGAAGAAAGCATATAGTGAGTGGATGAGAAACAGGGGCATGGAAAAAGTTGAGAGATGGAAGTGAGAGTTATATGTAGAGAGGGAGAGAGAGGTGAAAAGATTAGTAAGAGAGTAACAAGACAGTGGATGAGGAATTTGGAAGGAATTTGAGTGTAAAGTGAAGGGAATGTAAGAAAATGTTCTGCAAAGACGTAAAGAGAGTTAGACAGGGTGCCAAAGAAGTTAGCTAGGGAGTAAAACATAAAAATGGTAAATTACTAGTGGAGAAGGGAGAAAAAGTGAGCAGATGGAGAGAACACTTTAAAGAATTGTTGAACATAGAGAATGAAAGTAATACGAGCGTACGTGGCTGGGGAATGGCTGGGAGACGGTGGGATATGAAAAGAAAGGAAAAAAATCAGTAGGATGGAAGTTGTGAAAGCAATGAAGAAAGTTATAATGGGGAAATCCCCAGGAATTGATGGAGAGTGTGGTGAAATGCTGAAGTATGGGGGAGAGAGTAGTAGAAAGGATGTGCAAGATGTGCAGAATGGCCTGGGAGGAAGGTAGAGTCCCGGAGGATTGGAAGTCAGGTATAATTATTCCCCTGTACAAAGGAAAAGGGGAAAAGGAAGTATGTGGTAATCATAGGGGCATTTGTCTTCTTAGTGTAGTAGGAAAGGTATATGGTAGGACACTTATTGACAAAGTTAGGGAAATAACAGAGGAATTAGTTGGAGAAGAACAGGCAGGTATTAGGAAGCGAAGAGGTTGTGTAGATCAGATATTCATTCATAGATCTTTGGTGGAAAAGTTTCTAGAGAAGGGAAAGAAGTTGTATGCGGCCTTAAAGGATTTGGAGAAAGCACATGACAGGGTGGATAGACAAGGATTGTGGAAAGTATTAAGAATATAAGGAGTAGATGGGAAGTTGTTGAATGCCGTGAAGAGTATGTACTGTAAGGGGGTGCTATGGCTGCAGTGTGTGTGGATAATGAACTGAAGTGAATTCTTCTATATGAAGGTTGGATTGAAATAGGGATGAGTCATGTCTCCATGGTTGTTCATTCTGTATATGGATGTGGTATAAGAGTTACAAGGTAGAGCAGTGGATGTTGGAGTGGCCCTAGTAAGAGAGGACAATGTTTGGAAACCCCCTGTACTGTTGTTTGCAGATGATACTGTGTTGTTAAGAATAAGGGAACCTGCAAGGCTTGGTGGATGAGTCTGGGAATGTAAGAAACGGAATCTAAAAATGTAGGGAAGAGTAAAGTTAAGGTCTTTGAGAGGATATAAAATGTGAGTGCAATTAAGTACTTGGATAATGTGATGAGTAAGGATAGAAGTTTAGAGGGTAAAGTGCTTGAAAGGCTACAGCTAGGAAGAAAGGTTGCTGGTTCCTTGAAAGCAGTGATAAGAAACAGGGAAGTGAGCATGGAAGTGAAAAAGTTACTACATGACAGTATTGTGATACCAACTCTAACGTATGGAAGTGAAGCCTGGACTTTGTTGGAAGGACAGAAGTCAAGAGTGAGAGCAGTGGAAATGAGTTATTTGAAAGGAGAATATGGAGTCACATGGAGAGAGAGACTGACAAATGAGGAAGTGAAGGAGTGTTATGGTGTGGGTGTTGATGTGATAGGATGCGTTAGGAGAAACACATTGAGATGGTCTGGCCATGTGGAGAGGATGGAGAATGAGAGACTGATGAGGAGAGTATATGTGAGTGTGGTGGAAGGGGGGAGAGGTAGGGGGAGGCCAAGGATGAGATGGAGGGATGGAGTGGAGAGGTATAAGAGAGGGAGGCGTGAACTGGGAGCAGGGCAGTGAAATGGCATTGGACAGGGCAACATGGAGGTGATTTGTTTGTGGCCACCCCTTATGGGATTAAGGCGTCTGGCAATAGACGATTCCAGTGCTGTTCCTCCATCACTTCCCCTCTCAGACTTCCCCATGGCTGACATTAAAATTTCTTCAGCTGATGTACCGTATTTTCTGCCAACACTGGCGTCAGTATTAACAAGGCATATGGGCCTGATGAAATCCCTCCTGTTGTCCTCAAGAACTGTGCCTACACCCTGCCTAGGTAAACTCTTTTGCCTCTGTCTGTCAACTTGTACCTTTCCTTCTTGTTGAAAGTTTGCTCTCATTCAGCCAGTCCCAAAGAAGGGTGACCATTCCCAACCCTGTAACTATTGTCCAATTGCTTTAACATCTTGTCTCAAAAGTTTTCGAGTCTATTCTTAACAGAAAAATTCAAAAGCATCTTGCCTATCACAACCTTCTTTCTGATCATCAGTATGAGTTATGTCAGGGGCGCTCCACTGGCGATCTTCTCACCTACCTTTCAGACTCCTGGTCATCCTCCTTTTGGGACTTTGGCAAAAGCTTTGCCATTGCACTTGACATCTCAAAGGCTTTTGATTGAGCCTGGCATAAATCTTTAATTTCCAAACTACCCTCTTACGGTTTCTATCCTTCTATCCGTGCCTTCAACTATAGCTTACTTTCTGGTCGTTCTATAGCCACTGTTGTAGATGGTTATCGTTCCTCTCCTAGATCTTTCAACAGTGGTGTTCCTCAGGGTTCTGTCCTATCACCAACTCTCCTCCTTTCATTCATCAAAAACCTTCTAAGCTGTACATCTAACCCTATCCACTTGTACACTGGTGATTCCACCCTTCATCTTTCCATTTGGTTCCCGCAATGTCCATCTCAGCGGTGGCTCAGTTGGTAGAGAGGTGGCCTGCAGTCCTACCGGCCCCTAGTTCAAATCCCCAATGGGGAGGGAACAGTTTAAGAATTTGAATGTCATAAAATCAGACTTTACTGATCTACCAGAATACCCACCGATATGTCATAAAAATATCCCCGCTAATACCAATACACCAGTCCTGTATGAGACAGCCCTAACATGTATGCAATATGGATGGTGGGTTTTAGCACCAAAGTGGTGACATGTTGAGGTGTATGGTATGCTGGAGGACTACTGAGCCTTGGTAGCAGGCTGTGAAACCTATGCCGAGAGTCGGACACATTAAAAAAAAAAGGGGGGGGGGGGAGGATGTGGCTATGGCACACCTAATGTCTGACGTGGCCCGTATCTCTGACTGGGGTAAAAATAATCTTGTTTTTAATGCATCAAAAACTCAGATTTTACACCTATTAACCCAACACAGTCTTCCACAGGAATACCCACCATTGTTTAATAATATCCAGCTCAATCCTGCATCATCCTTGAACATGCTTGGGGTTTCATTCACTCGGGACTTATCTTGGAAAGATCATATTGCATTTTTTGTAAAATCTGCTTCCAAGAGATTAGGTGTGCTACGCCGACTCTGTACTTTCTTTATCCTTGCACAGTTGTTGACTTTATACACTGGTTTTATTTGCCCCCTTTTAAAGTACAACTCTCATGTGTGGGGAGGCTCCCCATATACAGCTCTTCTCAATAGGGTGGAGTCAAAGGCTTTTCGTCTCATCAACTCTCCTCCTCTTACTGGCTCCCTTCAACCTCTGTCTCTTCGCCGCACTATTGCATCTTTATCTATTTTCTGTCGTTACTTCCATGCTCACTGCTCCTCTGAACTGTGTGCTTGCCGTCTAGCAACAAACTCTCATCCCTTTTCTGTCCAACTCTCTAATGCAAGAGTCAACTGTTACTCCCAGTCTTTCATTTATGCAACAGGGCAACTCTGGAAATGTCTCCCTCTGTCTGTATTTCCTACTTCCTATGATCTCCAGTCTTTCAAATGCAGTGTGTCCATGCATCTTGAAATGAACAGCTCCTGGCCTTTGGTTCCTTCTTTCTTGCATAAAAAAAAAGATAGAGATAGATAGCTCCACTCCCTAGTCCTATTGGTGCCACCACATGAACGTGTCCCTCTCCAGCACTAATACTGTGGGGGTTAATAAAGATCAGTACTGAACTCCTCCACAGACAAAGGGTTAAATCAACATACCTGAGATATCTCCTAAAAACTTGTCATATTTTCAGAGGTTACCTGCGCTAATTGCGCTGCTGTGGATGGTGGTGGTGCTGCCGCTTCTAGGATTGTTGCTGTCACTGCTGCTGGTGCCACTGAGGTTGGTTGGTGCTGCTGCTGCCGTTGGGCCTGTGACATTGGACTCAAGCTGCTTCTGCTACTACTACAGCTACTTCCATACTCCTGAAATATGTGAGTTGCACATTATTTGGTTTGTCCACCTTGACTTGGCAGAGATTTTTGTTTTTTTGGTGGCCTAATTGCCATAACTCAGAAGCAGAGTACGACAAAAATAGCAATACTGTGGCTCTGCATCCTTTCCAAATCACTTTTAAGCAAAGCTGATGTGGACAGGATATGTTAAAAGTTGCTCCCCTACTTAGGAAAGTTTTCTTGAGAATTCCACACCCCATCCTTAAGTGGGAAAAGGAGTTAGCGCTGATGATGATGATGATGATAACTGTGATCAGCAGCAGTGCCAGGCTCCATACCTAGATCATTCCACCACTGGGGTACACAAGTCCAGTTACTTCATCTAGGTACAGTACTCGTTTTACTTGCTAATGGACAATAATGATGATGATGCAGTGCCAGGAATTAATTCTTGGCACTATCAGGTTGACAGCTAAGCAGTAAAACAAACTGCAAGGCCTAATAAAATATCAAGCTAGTAAATCGTTAATCTTGTCAACAAAAAGTTCACAGCTGAAAATAGTGTTTGTAAGTGGGAGAGCAACTGTCTTTATTCCATCTAACACCAGGTTTTTTTTTTTTTTTTTTTTTTTTTTTTTTTTTTTTTTAGGTCTAAAGATGATTATGATCTTTAGTTATAACCTATGTATTTATTTATATTAGTCTACAGGTCTGCATCCTTCCCATTACACTTTTTCATGACTAGCATTATTTTGATAAACTATAACTTATCATTGAGAAGGTAATTTTATGCCTGAAGGTAATTTTGTGCAGGTATAACAGTAGCATGTAGTTTTGAAACCTTTCCATTGCACTTCTTCATGATTAGCGTGTCTCCTTGCCAGGCTGTTGCATCAACTGAACATTATTTCAAGTTGATAGACATAATGATGGACAAGTACACAGACAGATAAACATTACACATACACATGGATAGTAGATCG
Source organism: Coenobita brevimanus (assembly GCF_032717465.1). Classification (NCBI taxonomy): domain Eukaryota; kingdom Metazoa; phylum Arthropoda; class Malacostraca; order Decapoda; family Coenobitidae; genus Coenobita; species Coenobita brevimanus. The sequence goes on from NC_136992.1 coordinate 27,260,289, forward strand.
ATAAGTACACAGATTGATAGATAAACATGACACAGATACACATAGGCAGCAGATAGATTGTTATAAGCGTTAGCTAGATAAATTGCTAAATTTTTAGAAAGAAAGGTTCCCCATGTTATTTTTTTATGCCTTTGACTGCTAGTACAGTACCCTTGCGTCCAACACGGTAATATTGTCATGCATGGGTCACGTGTTGGACCAAAAACGTGTTGGACTAACAATAGAGCTTATGGGGAAAAATGAATTATGTCAGCAACCCTAGGAAAAGTCACCCTAAATACTTACCATATACCTATACATATATTGGTACTATTGTAATTATAATAAATGGTACTGTGCTATGAATGATAACTAACCTTTTAGGATAGTGCTGGTGGGCTTGCTGGGAATAGAAGGTGGTATCCAAGGCTGTAGGTAGTCCTACTGGGTCCCCGGAGGATGGCTGCTGGCGTCACTAGCAGGTAATGGCTGCTGCTCCTCCTCAACCTCCCTCATAAATCCTTCGAAATCACACTCAGAATCACTATCTTCGTCCACAGCCATGGAAGGTCCTGCTTCTGCCTGCCCTAGCACTCTGTAAGCCTTCACTGCTGCCAGGATCTTGTCTTGGTTTTTTTTTTATGGTCCTCACGTTGGCTTCATTCATGTCGTAGGCCTTGGCAGTGTCAACTTTCCTCACCCCTTTCTTCTTCCTCTTGATGCTTTCTAGCTTGGTGGCCTGAGGGAGGTGCTGACGCTTCTTGGGGTTCTCAGAAGGCTTCCTAGGCATCGTGAGCAGGGTAAAATGCAGTAACAAGGGCAGAAAATGCAGCAAGAAAAAAGCACCTTCCAATGCAAATTATGTGACCGAGTGGCTCTGTGGCGGGAGAAATTTAAACAAAACATCACGTGACAGCAGTAGCGTTTTTAATTGGGCGGCATCACGATCACATCACGATAGCGGGCGGGGAAGGCTACTTGATCAGAAGTTTTCATTGGCTATCATCATCATGGGAATGTCCAGTATGACCGTGTTGGACCGGAGGTGATCATGCTAGAGTGAACTCTGCGGATTTCGTCCACTTCTCGGAGCTCTGTGCGTGTTATGCTAACACACTCGTGTTGCAGTAAATAAATTGTATTAAATAATACTAATTATTTGCTCCCCGTGCTGGACCCGAATCGTGCTGGACTAACGCATGTTGGACGCGAGGGTACTGTACAGTATTTCCCTCAGTTGAACGATATCTGGTGCTAGTTCAGTGAAAGTGGCTTGTCTTCTTTGTGGCTGTGGTGATTGCCTAACATAATTTCTTGGCAAGCCTCCTGTGCCACCTATAAGACACCTCAGTGAATCGTGCATGTGATTATTGACATTATTATTATTATTATTATTGTTTTATTATTATTATTGTTTGTGCTATACATGCAAGATGTGCAGTGGACAGATTTTTTTATAGCCTGTGGTTTGCCCAGTTGTTTCAGTTCAAATGCTTTTGATTAGCATACTGTACTGGTAAATATTGTAAGTTCCTAAATCAGATGATCAATTTTCCAAAAACCTCCACTTACCAATATACATTTTTATGCAAATTTCCCTTCAGCGTTATCTGTGCTTTAGATTATTCCCTGAACTTTTGGAGGTACCAGTTGTGTTTTCCGTTTCAAGCACCCACACCAGTCGACTCTGCGATGTTGACAATTTGTATACAAACCTTGGCCCTGCCAATTCCCCCTTCTCTGTAGTTAACTTTATTGTTCCATCGAAGCGTGTGCGGCAGGAGAAGCAATTACAGTATTCTTAACATCAAGCTGAAGTTGGATGTACTTTTTAAAATGTGCTAAAAGTTTGAGTAAGGTTAGTAACAAGTGTGGCAGAGTATTGTTGGCATACTTTTGCACATGCCTGTACAGCACAAACAGATGCAGTAAGTCCTGGTTATATGCCACAGATGCTTAAAATACAGGGTGGTTCATACGAAACATGTCTGATTACCAGTACATGTTTTATTTATTTTTTTTATTTATTTTTTTTTAATCATACCCTATCCTTAGGTGGGAAGAAGAAGTTAAGATGATGATGATGATTGCAATGATGAGTATAATATGATGGCTGATATTGATTATGATGATGATTATGATGAAAATTGATGGGGTGAACGGCTCAGTCAGCACTATCAATGTCTACTGTGCATCATTTTCTATTTCCCATAATCCTTTCTCACTTTACAGTGATTGCTTGTTTGCATCCATTGTTTGCATTATTTTTTATAAAGTAATCAGATATGTCCTCTTGCATTTGCTTCCAGTAATTGCATAAAGTTCACTCATTTTAAGCACGCAGAAATTTTTCCCCTCCTCTGACTTTTATCTATCTATTGCTGACACCTCAATCTCATAAGGGGTGGCCACAAACAAATTAACTTCACATAACTCTGTCTTCTGCCATCAGACTTCCTCTCTCCAACTCGCACTTGCCTCCTTTGTATCTCCCCATTCCATTCTTCCATGTCAGCCTTAGTCTCTCCCTCCTCTCCCCTGCCACCTTACTCACATACACTTTTCTGGTCAGTCTCTCATTCTACATTCTCTGTACACGGCCAAACCATCTCAAAATATTTCTAACAGTACCACAACGCTTCCTTACTTCTTCATTTGTCTTTCTGTCTGTTCATAAAACTCCGCACAATCCTACTTCATTTCTACTGCTCTCACTCTTGATTTTTGTCCTTCCAACAGAATCCAAGCTTCACTTCCATGCCCACTTCCCTGTTGCTTATCACAGCTTTCAGTGATCCAGCAACCTTTCTGCCTTGCTGTGCCCTTTCAAGCACTTCCTTCCATCCTTACTCATCACAATACTTAAGTACTTGGATACACTCTCATTCTCAGTGTCCTCACCATCCAGTCTCACAGTGATGTTGTGACTTCTCTTCCCTCAAGACCATAGTTTTACTCCTCTCTTTGTTCTCTTTTAGATTCCATTTCCTACCTACACCCTCAAACTCATTCAACAATCCTTGCAGTTCACATTCATCCTCGCTTAGCAATACAGTATCATCAGCAAGCAACAGTTCAGAAAGTTTCCACACCTTTCCCTCTCACATTAGGCACTCAGTATATTCACTTCCCTACCTGTTATCTTTTATAGCTATATCCATATACCAATTGAACAAACACAGAGACATGACACACAGAAACCTGACATGAGGAGACATGACACACACAAACATAACACATGGAGATATCACACACACACACACACACACGATTTTTTTTCTTTATGCAGATTTACTTCCCATACCCCACTGGCAGAATAAGTTTGCACTGTGGCCCAACATCCATTCCATAGCACTTCTTTATGACTAACACCGTAATACAGTACAGTCTTGTTTCAAATAGCATTTTCAAAGGAGAGATGGTAATTTGATGCCCTTTTAATGCTAGTAAAACTAAATATATACAGTTTACTAATAGACAGATATTGCCAGATTCGTACATTACCTTCAGTGCTACTAATATGCCCATCTCCAAAAGTATTGAAATTCTTGGTGTCTCACTTAACAGTGCCCTCAGCCGGACCTCTCATGTCAGATCACTTGCCAAAACCGCCTCAAAGAAACTTGGATTATTGTACAGAGTCCGTAACTTCTTTGCCGATGAGCAGTTAGCTATAATTTATAAGAGTCATGTGCGCTCTCAGCTTGAATATTGCTCACCCTTGTGGAATGGTTGTGGAGAGGTTGCATTAAGACAACTAGACAAAATTCAGAATAAAGCTGTTAGAATCATTAACAACCCTGCCATTACATATAAACTACCTCCCCTGCAAGTAAGAAGGAATGTTGCCTCCCTTGCATTATTTTACAGATATTTTTTTGGCAAATGCTCAGACGAAGTTGCGTCCATGGTGCCACCTCTCCATGCCCTCTCTCGTGCTACACGGGCATCTGGTAGCGCTCATGACTGGAATGTCACTCAACCATATTGCAGAACTTCTGTCTATCAGAATTCTTTCATTCCCTGAACTGCATCTCTCTGGAACTCGCTTCCCCAGAGTTGTTTTCCTCCAAATTCCAACCTACAACTGTTCAAGTCTAACTGTTACAGATGTTTTATGAACAGAGGACACCAGTAATCTGGTGTATGGATTATTTTTTTTTTTTCCCCATTTGTTTTTCCTTCCTCCGTTGTTATAAAAAAAAAAAAAAAAAAAAAAATTGAAGCACAGTTGAATACCCGGTAGCTATTACTGAAAGTCGTCAAAATTTCTGTATCCCCCATACTAGCAGACTGAGCCGACAACATGCAATATATGTATGAGGAGCCCTGTATTATGGTTCAGTTAATTATGGGCTGCTGTTGCTGTGGTCCTGTATTCCTGTGTAGTAGTGCTGTAACCAAACCACTTTTCTGAACCAGTATAGCATCAGTTTTAGCATTGTTACAGTACTGTAAAGTAATTGTTCCCTGACAAAGTGAAACAGTGTCAGTTGTTTGTGTGTGCTTATCATCTAGGTTCTTGAATGAGATGTCGCTAAATGAGCTGTGAAAATTTTGTGAAGGATATATGCTTGTCATTTTCCAAAGTAGACTGCTGGTAGTAAGAATCACACACATGTCTGAAGAAAATTATTAGAGGATAATCTGTGTTGTAAGGATAATTTTGGAGCTTAACTTCCAGAAGGTCATATTGCCCCTTTTCTTTCATTAAATTCGAATATTTAGTTTCTCTAGCATTGACTGTAATTCTTAATAAAGATAATGAGCCTGGGACCACCACAACAGCCTGTATTTTCAACCCAAAAGATCATAAATAAATGTGACAGATAAAAGGAGTTATTTGATAAGCCATAGTGCTTTTTTACCCAACAATAACAATAGGTGTTTTGCATATGTTACCCTGCCGGAAATATTGATATTTGTTGTGTTATGTGTTTATGCCTATTTTCTTGTATTGGTATGTTATTTTTGCAATTTTATTACTGCCATGTCATAGTGATGTACTGGACAGTCTGCCACAGGAAGAAATATACCGAAAAATATGCACCTATAGTCCTTGTTTGGAAGATTTTAATTGGTAACAGGTCAGTGTTGAAACATGTAGTCCTCGGTCTTAATTTCCCTCTGCCTATGACCTCCAGTGTTTTAAATGCAATATTGGCAAGAATCTCAAAATTAATGGATCTTGAATTAGTCTCCCCTTTGTTTATTATTCTTCAAGCCTTCCGTTTCTTCTTTGCATTAAAAAAAAAAAATGCCCTGAATAGCTTTGAAATAAAGAATAACGAGCATCCTTAGTTAACTATTAATGGGCATCTTGAGTTGTTTCCCTTTATTTATATCCAAGAATAACACCAATCTGAGTTGATTCCCTTCATTAAACATCCCCACATGATTCCTTTCATTTATGTCAGAGATTAATGAATTGAGAATTTTCCCTTCATATACTGTATACAGTACAAACATTTGTCGTTAATACAGTTTATGGTTTCTGTTGGCTTTTTTTTTTTCTTTTCTGTGGCCGACTGTACGTTTATATATTGATTTGGGTACATTTTGTGGTGCTTCCGTATTTCTCTTGATTTATTCTGTGGTCAGTTGGTTTCATCTGACAAGAGATTCATTACCTCTCAGCTTGGTTGATGGCCAGGTGCTGTCAGACTAGAGACTTAACCCTTTTGTGCACAATGACTCAAAGTGAGTCATACTGGTGTTAGTCTGAAGAGGAACCAACGACGCACTATGACGCACATGCCAGTGTTGGTCTGAAAGGATGCTGATTTGGCAATTCTGGTCAAAAATATTCATCAAAAAATATGTTTTAGCATGAAATGTGTCAATATTTCGTGCATCATAGGGGAGAGTGTCTATTTCCAGGCCAACTGTCTGAAGTAGTCGTCATTCTCATGGTTTTCGGTTCGGGGGAGGGGGAGGGGCATGCGTGTGATTTTTGGCGATTTACTAAAAAATTATTGGTTGTATCAGAATTCCAACACCACCACATGAAAGCTCGTAGAATTCTGCATCTACACATATGCTTAGAGCTTGCATTATGAAGGCAGAATTTTGTGCTAGAGTGTAGGGCAGTTATTTTCACTGTTGAACAACAGTATTCTCACCTCATTTCGGTACTTTCGCAGTACTTTTTCTCATCAATTTTGTGTTTTTATTAGGTTATCGTATAATATAAACATCAGGAAAGATGATGGTATACAATTTATACCCTTATAACCAATTTCTGGGGCAAATAAAATACATGGGAATGTTTTCCTATATGCACGAGTCCAGCCTCCCCTCGTGGCATTTTCTCTGATTATGTCATACACACTTACAGACAGCTTACGGTGCACGAGGGGGTTAATTGGACTAGTAACCAAGGAGGCTTACCCCTACCTCATCAAAAGGCTTTTAGAATTATATACCAGTAATTTAGTACTGAAGTTATAAAAGTTGGCTGGCTTTGTCAGATGAAAACAAACTGATTACAGTTATGTATGTGTTGAATTGTATTATGTTATTTTTACTTTTCTATTCTTGTTTGTAACAGTATAGGAAAATGTGCATTGTATGGTCATCTTCAGATGTTTAAAGTTGTATGAGATGTGCAATGGACTGAACTATTCAGATATACTGTTTTAAATCACATAGGCATTTACTGTATTTTCTTAAGTATTTGCAAGAACTAAGTTTCCTGTCAGGTCCCTATCGTCTATGAACCCATTGTAGCTCAGAAATCAGCAGTATTATTTGAACAGATTATTTTGTGCAGTATGCAATATTAGGTTAAGCTGAGTATGTTGTATAAAGGTGTAAGCTCTCTAACATCACAGCCAATTGTTTAGACTTTCAGATTTAATATTATTATTATGCATTTTTGGAAGAGTAATATTCCTAAGGCTGTTCATTGCATATGCTGTTGATATTTCTCACACCCTCATGCTTTCTGTGTATCTGGATCTTTTTAGTTGATGGTGATGGTGATTTTTATGCTTATAAGATGTATTCAAGATTACGGCAATTCTTAGGCTATGCTGTTGATGTTTTTCATACTTTGTTGCTTTTACTTTGTCAGTGGATCTATTTAGGTGTTTGTAAAGGTGTTAGGGTCTGTCAGAATAGGTTGTGATGGTTTGAGAGAGAGAGAGAGAACTCGGAAGAGACCCTGGCACCCTAGTGCTAAAAATCATTACAGGCCTCTGACCCTAGCATCACATATACTGACAATGTCTCCTCTCACCTTCCCCTCAAGCAGAGAAATTAATTCTCACAGTATATTTTGTTCTTTTGTCAATAGGTGATAAACCTATTAGTTCAAGATTTGCAGCTTTGAAGAGTATTTGCTACATATTAGTAAACCTTGGTTTGTGGGCCGCTTTAGGGCTGAGGCTCCTGTGTTTTGGCGCATATCCCGGGTCCTGGATAAAATAGATGTAAATTAGTTGATGATGTTGGTTGCAACTCCAGGCTCATCTATATATAAACTAAGAGGGCTGAGTACAGAAATCCCGACAGCCCCAAAGATATATGTTGAAGGATTGTTGTAGCAGTGTGGTGCATGTGGTGAGTGTGGTGTGTTGTGGGAGGATGCATTACACTGTGGTACATGTGGGCTGCGTTTCAACAGCTGGAGCGCCACGAAACGTGACGGCGCTTTCAAGAGCGAAAGTGTGGAGGGTGAAGGGGGGGTTGTCGCGGCCTCCGTCGCGGTTGGAACTATTTGATGAGGTGGGTCTTTTTGGCGACATCTGACAGCTGTAAATGGTTTAGATCAGAGTCGTGTAAAGGATAACAGAACTCTCAATGCCAGGGTATTATTCTGTGAAATTTGGGAGAGTGAACGGATTTTGAATACTAACATGTCATAAATGAAAAGATTTATTACAATACCCTCTTAATTTCAATTAAGTATCGAGTTTCAGCTTAATGAAAGTAAAGGCTATGCGGATCTAGAGAGTACGGACTGAGGGTTTGTTTTCATTCATTCCCGCAAATATCATACTTCCATGAAGTACCTCCTCACCTCTGCACAGTGATCATATCTTCCAAAGTCATCTTGTTCCACTGTAGTCTTGCACTGCAGGGTTCATTTCGTCTTCAAAATCGGAGGAAATTACAAGAGGAAGCACCTGTGGCGAGGGGAGGATTTGTTATGGTTCTTCATTACGGCTTAAAATTTCCAAAGTATTTCGGTAATATGCATTTACAAATATATTTTGCTGACAAATATTCATGTAACATTAATACTGTTGTTAGTAATGATCAAATATACATAACTGCTAATATTCTGAAAGAAGGATATCTAGTGTAAAAGCGAATTCGCGCTTCAAGTATTTGGTGGTTTCACTGCTACCCCCACTACCCCCGGACCGCTCTGGGGCGCTAAGGCCTGTTGAAACGCAGCCATGGTGAGTTCCTTCTGAATAGGGGTTGTTCAGGTAGGGGGGGGAAAAAGTGTGAACATTTGCATTGAGAGAGGAAGAAGAGGGAAGTGTGGTGTTGGTTAGAGGAAGAGGGAAGTGTAGTGTTGGGTAGAGGAGGAAGAGGGATGTTGTTGAGGCACAGCATGTAGTGTTGGTTTTGAATGGCTGTATTGGCTAGGTAGGGAGTATGTACAGGATTATTTATAGAAAAAAAATGAATTAAAAAATACGGCATAATTAAACACTAACGCAGTTCCGTTCACATCTCATTTGGATGGAAGTTGCCTTTTAATTAATTTGGGCCAGTGGTAAAGTGAGTGCTCTAATACAACTTCTTAGGTGGTTTTAATGGCTATAATTCATTTATTTTACTCTGAGAAAGTGCAGTCAGACTGAAGGGTCAGTTTAACTAGTAACCAAGGAGACTCATTCCTGTCTGTTAAGTGAGTTTGACTAAGTTTCATGGGATTCGTCCAATTCTGTCAGACAAAAGTGAACAAACTTACTGTGAAGAGGTACATAGTGAGGCTGGGGGAGGAGGCAACATAAAAAGTCTTTGTGGTCTTGTTGGGGTTTGGTAGTTGTTTATGATGTTTACGTGTTCGTGTTTTCTTGACTGAGAGTCGTTTGGTTGTCCTGTGTCTGTGTGTTTAGCCACAAGGGATCTTTGGCACTGAGAACACCAGCTGATAATGCACTGGTGTTGGTGTGGAATGGAAAAGTCATTGAGGTGATGATTACAAAGTGCTTATGTAGAGGAAAATCTGAGATACTCAGGATTCCAGAGGCTTAAATGGTGTACAAACATCTGGCTCCTTTTACTGGACATGGCTTGGTTATATGTGCCATCACATGAAGCTGTCTCCCCAGCACCATATTTGTATTGCAAATTGGGTGCGGAAGGTGAGAAATGTGAATGTAGGAGGTAGGGTTGAGAGAAGCAGACTGAAAAAGACCTGGGAAATGGTCATAGTATGTGACCTCAGGGGCAAGGAACTGAAAAGGGAGGCTGTCAGAGATCGAGCAGCCTTTAGGTGTCCAAGGCCAATGCAAGTGTGTTGGAGCCTTTATAAGCGTTATGATACAAACGTTACGAAAATACCGAATCACTTCTACAGGCCCGTCCTATTCTGTGAATTTCAAGTTATTGCAGCACCTCAGTATATATATATATATATATATATATATATATATATATATATATATATATATATATATATATTTAACCCATTGGATCCCAGGGGTGCTGGGCGAGGCATTGCGCTGGGAGGGTACTAAGCGTACCACCCTCCGCCCATCGGCTCATAGTCGCGAAGCTCATAGGTTCCTACTCGGGGGTTCTCTACTTTATAAAGACATGAAAAATGCAAGTTCTGCCCAATACTCGGGACACTGGGCTCCAATGGGTTAAAGAGACTGATAGGTTTGCCAGTCATTAAATATATATATATATATATATATATGTATAGGGTTTATATATATTTAAATACATCATTTGAGAATTTGAGATCTAAAGGCACATTTTCCACACTAGTACAAACTGAATATATGTACATTGTGAGTTTCGTTTGTGTATAATGCCGTAAAAATTAATTCCTCATTTAATAACCGATATATATTCCTGTAAATTGCTGATAGGAGAACGTTGCTTGAAGTTAGGGTTAGGTCCCAGCAAGAGGGGATTTTTCTCAAGCCTTTAAGGATCATATTCAAGACAGCACGTAACAAGATATTTATGAATGCTAAACTTAAATTAGTGATATCTGTTGATGAATTAACCTTGATCTTTCACAACACACTTTTGAGATTAATTAAGGAGTTTGTGAAGTGTTTGTATTTTGACTGACAAATTAAGAGAGAAACTGTGCTTAAAGAAAATGTCTTAAATGAGGAATTACTGATAGGGGTTTCACATTTAGTTATTATTATTATTATTATTAATATTAGTATTTTACACTAACAAGCAATTTCTGAAGCTTAAACCAATGATAAATTATTATTATTATTAGCATTATTATTTTACACTAACAAGCAATTTCTGAAGCTTAAACCAATGATAACCTCTTGTCAGCATTATATGACAAACAAAAACATTTTTGAGTGTTATTTTCTGTGTTTTGGTATTTAATTTTTTTTTTTTTTTACTAGCCTTCCTCCCTCCTTCCACTCCCCTTTCTACTCCTCCTCCTCCTCCTCTTTCTTCCCTTTCCTCTTCATTTTTTGTTCCTTCCTCCTCCTCCTCACCTTACTTCCTACCACCACCACCATGCAACCAACCTTCCTACCACCACCACCATGCACCCAACCTTACCACCACCACCACCATGCAACCAACCTTACCACCACCACCACCACCACCATGCAACCAACCTTCCTACCACCACCACCACCATGCAACCAACCTTCCTACCACCACCACCATGCAACCAACCTTCCCACTACCACCACCACCATGCAACCAACCTTACCACCACCACCACCACCATGCACCCAACCTTACCACCACCACCACCACCATGCAACCAACCTTACCACCACCACCACCACCATGCAACCAACCTTCCTACCACCACCACCACCATGCAACCAACCTTCCTACCACCACCACCATGCAACCAACCTTCCCACTACCACCACCGTGCAACCAACCTTACCACCACCACCACCCAGCATCCCACTGTATCACCACCACCACCACCCAGCATCCCACTGTATCACCATCACTGCCCTGCAACCCACCCTAGCACCACCAACATGCAGCTAACCTTCGTACCACCACCACCATGCAACCAACCTTACCACCACCACCACCACCCATCATCCCACGCTGTTCTCACCACTGCCCTGCAACCCACCCTGCCACCACCACCTTGCAACCAACCTTCCTACCACCGCAACCAACCTTCCTACCTCCACCACCATGCAACCAACCTTCCTACCTCCACCACCATGCAACCAACCTTCCTACCTCCACCACCATGCAACCAACCTTCCTACCAACACCACCATGCAACCAACCTTCCTACCACCACCAGCATGCAACCAACCTTCCTACCACCACCACCACCCTGCAACCAACCATACCACCGGCACTACCCTGGATCCCACCCTATCACCACGACCACCACCCTGCATCCCACCCTATCACCACGACCACCACCCTGCATCCCACCCTATCACCACGACCACTACCCTGCATCCCACCCTATCACCACGACCACCACCCTACTCGGGGGTTCTCTCCACAACCACTGCCCTGCATCCCACCCTAGCACCACAACCACCGCACTGCATCCCACCCTACCACCACCACCACCCTGCAACCCACCCTACCACCACCACCGCCCTGCAACCCACCCTACCACCACCACCACCATCCTGCAACCCACCCTACCACCACCACCACCATCCTGCAACCCACCCTACCACCACCACCACCATCCTGCAACCCACCCTACCACCACCACCACCATCCTGCAACCCACCCTACCACCACCACCACCATCCTGCAACCCACCCTACCACCACCACCACCATCCTGCAACCCACCCTACCACCACCACCACCATCCTGCAACCCACCCTACCACCACCACCACCATCCTGCAACCCACCCTACCACCACCACCACCATCCTGCAACCCACCCTACCACCACCACCACCATCCTGCAACCCACCCTACCACCACCACCACCATCCTGCAACCCACCCTACCACCACCACCACCATCCTGCAACCCACCCTACCACCACCACCACCATCCTGCAACCCACCCTACCACCACCACCACCATCCTGCAACCCACCCTACCACCACCACCACCATCCTGCAACCCACCCTACCACCACCACCACCATCCTGCAACCCACCCTACCACCACCACCACCATCCTGCAACCCACCCTACCACCACCACCACCATCCTGCAACCCACCCTACCACCACCACCACCATCCTGCAACCCACCCTACCACCACCACCACCATCCTGCAACCCACCCTACCACCACCACCACCATCCTGCAACCCACCCTACCACCACCACCACCATCCTGCAACCCACCCTACCACCACCACCACCATCCTGCAACCCACCCTACCACCACCACCACCATCCTGCAACCCACCCTACCACCACCATCCTGCAACCCACCCTACCACCACCACCACCACCATGCTGCAACCCACCCAACCACCACCACCACCACCATGCTGCAACCCACCCTACCACCACCACCACCACCATGCTGCAACCCACCCTACCACCACCACCACCACCATGCTGCAACCCACCCTACCACCACCACCACCATGCTGCAACCCACCCTACCACCACCACCATGCTGCAACCCACCCTACCACCACCACCAAGCTGCAACACACCCTACCACCACCACCATGCTGCAACCCACCCTACCACCACCACCACCACCATGCTGCAACCCACCCTACCACCACCACCACCACCATGCTGCAACCCACCCTACCACCACCACCACCACCATGCTGCAACCCACCCTACCACCACCACCACCACCATGCTGCAACCCACCCTACCACCACCACCACCACCATGCTGCAACCCACCCTACCACCACCACCACCACCATGCTGCAACCCACCCTACCACCACCACCACCACCATGCTGCAACCCCCCCTACCACCACCACCACCACCATGCTGCAACCCACCCTACCACCACCACCACCATCCTGCAACCCACCCTACCACCACCACCACCATCCTGCAACCCACCCTACCACCACCATCCTGCAACCCACCCTACCACCACCACCACCACCATGCTGCAACCCACCCTACCACCACCACCACCACCATGCTGCAACCCACCCTACCACCACCACCACCACCATGCTGCAACCCACCCTACCACCACCACCACCACCATGCTGCAACCCACCCAACCACCACCACCATGCTGCAACCCACCCTACCACCACCACCATGCTGCAACCCACCCTACCACCACCACCATGCTGCAACCCACCCTACCACCACCACCATGCTGCAACCCACCCTACCACCACCACCATGCTGCAACCCACCCTACCACCACCACCATGCTGCAACCCACCCTACCACCACCACCACCACCATGCTGCAACCCACCCAACCACCACCACCACCACCATGCTGCAACCCACCCTACCACCACCACCCCCACCATGCTGCAACCCACCCCCCCACCACCACCACCACCATGCTGCAACCCACCCTACCACCACCATGCTGCAACCCACCCAACCACCACCATGCTGCAACCCCCCCAACCACCACCATGCTGCAACCCACCCTACCACCACCATGCTGCAACCCACCCTACCACCACCATGCTGCAACCCACCCTACCACCACCATGCTGCAACCCACCCTACCACCACCATGCTGCAACCCACCCTACCACCACCATGCTGCAACCCACCCTACCACCACCATGCTGCAACCCACCCTACCACCACCATGCTGCAACCCACCCTACCACCACCATGCTGCAACCCACCCTACCACCACCATGCTGCAACCCACCCTACCACCACCATGCTGCAACCCACCCTACCACCACCATGCTGCAACCCACCCTACCACCACCATGCTGCAACCCACCCTACCACCACCATGCTGCAACCCACCCTACCACCACCACCACCACCATGCTGCAACCCACCCTACCACCACCACCACCACCATGCTGCAACCCACCCTACCACCACCACCACCACCATGCTGCAACCCACCCTACCACCACCACCACCACCATCCTGCAACCCAGCCTTGCTATGCCCTGTCAGGTGTCCCCTGCTATTCCTGTCATCCTTATCCTGTCCTGCCATCCTTATCCTGTCCTGCCATCCATATCTTGTCCTTCGGTCACTGTCCTGTCAGCCATGTCCTGCCGACCCTGTCCTGTCACTCCTGTCCCGTCATCCCTGTCTTGCCATCATTTACCTGCCCTGCATCCTTGCTATTCCCTGCCACATGCCTCCTGCCCTGCCCTGCCCTGCCCTGTTCTGTCCTGCCACCCCTGCCCTGTCCTGTCCTGCCAACCCTATCCTATCTTGTCATCCCTATTGTGTCCTGGCAACCCATTCCTGTCCTTCCATCAGTCATACTGTCCTGTCTCTGATCTGTCATGCACCCTTACTATGCCCTTCACCCTTACTATGCCCTTCACCCTTACTATGCCCTGTCATGTCCTTCCTGTCATTTGCACCTTTCTCTGTCCTGGAACTTGCCCTGCTCTTGTGTGCTGTTTTCTTCCCTCCCTGTCCTGTCCTCCCATCCCTGCCCTACTGTCCTGGCACTGACCTGCTTTGCACCTTTGCTGTGCCCAAATTGCACTCTTGGCCTGCCCTGTTGAGGCCTGCCCCTGCTTTCTTCTTCCCCTCTTTGCTCATTATGTAATTGAAGTTTATATATATTTGGTTTGCTTTATGTATTTCATTATTGTAAATAATTTCTTAGCTTCTGTGATAATTAAACCACAAGCAGAAGTGTATGTTTTGTGAATATACCTGTTCATGCATAGCATATGTTTATAAGTCACACTGCCGATACTGTACCAAGTCCCCGAGACACGCTGGCAATACTGCACAAAGTCCCAAAGTCCCGCTGCTGATATTGTACCAAGTCTCCAAGTCATTTTGCCGATACTGTACCATCCCTAAAGTCATGTTGCCGATTTTGTGCCTAGTCCCCAAGTCATGTTGGTACCGAAGTCCGAAAGTCATGTTGCTGAATCTGTACCATCCCTAAAGTAATGTTGCTGATATTCTACCAAGTCCCAAAGTCATGTTTTATCTATTTTTTTTTTTAATCAGTTGGTTTCTCCATATATATATATATATATATATATAGTACAAACTGCTCTCTCCTTCATAATGTGTACAAATTGTGGACTTTGAAAAAATATAAAAAAAAATAATACCAAGATATATATGAATAGTACGAAGTGACATCTCCTTCATACTATTCATATATGTCTTGGTGTTTTTGTCTTTGATATTTTTTCAAAGTCCTCATTTTAATATGAAAAAAAAAATATATGTTTATGTAAAGAGAAGGTATATAATAAAGACATTGTAATAATACATTGGTTTTATTTCCACAAGATATACACAAGAGTGGTGGAGGTCAAAAAATAACCTATCTCGATAAATGGGCCAAAGAAATAAGGACTGGTAACCCAAGGTGTGAGGGTTGCCAGTCCGTATTTTCGTGGCCCATTTATCGAGACAGGTTCGGCACTGCTCCCCTAGATGCTTCCAGGAGCGCGCCCTGCTCATCACTTTCGATATGCCATGTCTCGTGTTGCTCTACTCAGCTATAAGCTGAGCAAAGCTATACAAACATGGCACTCAAAGGATGAGAAGGGCTTTATTAACATGCATTGATTGCTAAACACACTGTGCACTATGTGTTTGCATTAAGGCATGTTAAAGATCAACGTTAAAATGGCACATCAAAGCACTGAGTAGGCACAATTCACCTCTTCAGTACAAGGACATTTTATGCTTGCTAACACCACAAAATTTTACTCAGCTTAAGGGAGTGATGTACTGGAGGGGTATGGTTGGGAGGGATGGTACGAGAATTCCTTCCTAAGCTGAATAACATAGTCTGGCAGCAGCAACAATAAACTGGGAAAAAACATCACGGTACTGAAGAGGTTCAAATAAACATGCACTGGTTGTGATGCATGTTTAGTATCCATCAACAAAATCACATTGCACTGAACCTAACAAGTTTATACTCTTCACTGTTACTTGGCCCAATTTTTCATTCTTTTCCAGCTGTCACATCTTGGGGCATAGAAAGAATGCTATGACTCAAATCCTTTTCACAGTGTTTGTGACTAGCATCATGTTTTGAGACTATTACAACTTATAACTCAGGCTGGAAAGGTTAAACTTTAGGCCAAGTTAAGTGTTCCAAGTATAATCTCAGCAAACAAATCTGTAAAAATATGCAACTCAAGGCCAAATTACTATAACCGAAAAGGTGAAGGTGTGGACAAGCCACAAATCTCTACCTATAGCCAACTTCACTAATCCTATAGGGGTACAAACTGCCTCCCTCCAACTTACACCCCTCTCTCTTCCCCCTTTCATATACCTCCCCACTACATCCCTCCATCTCATTTTCGGTCTCCTCCTCCACCTCAATCACAAACTCTGCCTCCTAGTCTCCTTTCCCCAAATAACACTCAACCCCCTCTCACATATATCTCTCCACTCCATCCCTCAGTCTCCCCCCGTCTCTTCTTTCACCTCCACCTCACTCACATACACTCCTAGATGGTCTCTCTCCACCCCCCCAAACTTACATCATCCTCTCTCCTATACCCCTACTACATCCCTCCATCTCATCCTCAGTCTCCCCCTCCATTTCACTCACACTCTCCTTGTTAATTCTCTCTCTCTCTCCATCATCTCCATATCATCCTCGGTCTCCCCATTCTAATTATTGCAGCGAAAGACAACAATGACCTATTTCAGACTAGACTAAGATGTGGACTGCTGGCATAACATATCAACCAATAACACGTCTTCCTTAGTAAAACACCTTCACTCCAGTAATAATAAAGGCCGCAAGTTAGATATTTTACACGTTATGAAGTAACATTTCTCGCCTTTAAGACAGTTCCCTTTAAAAAACTTGGAAAAATGGGTTGCCTTAATCATTTATGGACAGCCTCCTACAGTTTACACTCCTTATTAATTTCGTGATCATATAATAAACAGACACGATACCAAGAAGGACTGAAATTTAAATTTATCATTCATGGTCTGCTGTAAGTAGGCAACTAATAAAATATTTAAAAAATCAGTGTGCTGATCCTGACCTTAAGTCCAACATGACAGGTGAACACTACAGCAGATAATTTTTAGGCAACGTTGTTCCCACAATGATTTAAACGAAAATTAATTTATGCAAGAAGGAACAAATTCCTAGAAAGCCTGAAAGATTCTTCCCTCCAACAAAACACAAAGCCTAATTCGAGATCAATTAATTCTGAGATGCCTGCACACACAACATTTAAAAGACTGGAGGGTCATAGGCAGCAGGAAGTGATGAGGATGGCAGTTCCAGAGTTGACATGTTGCATACATGACGGAATGGAAGTAATAGTCAACTCCTGCATTAGCGAGCTGAACAGAAATGGGACAAGAGTTTGTTGCTAGATGGGTGCTACGCACCCACCAGAGTAGTGCAGGGATGCAAGCAGGCATTTCAGAGAAGTGACCATTGGCATAACAGAACTAAGATAAACATGCAACAGTTTTAGTTACAGGGAATAAAAACTGGCATGCTGCATCACTACCGGTATGTGCCACTACGGCAAAATGTCGAGGAGTTTCAAATATATATATATATATATATATATATATATATATATATATATATATATATATATATATATACATATATTTTCCCCCGGGAACATGGATTTCTTTTAGCTGCAGTTCTCAGGTTGTGTGTTTTTTACTTTGATTAAAAGTCACAAAAATAATTCATCCATTGCCAAAACAACTGACGAAAGATTTTAAACAGCATGATTTATTTTACTACCTCCATAATATCAATTCTACAACTGCCTTGTCAAAATCAAATTGTTTTTCATATTAAGAAAGGTGAAAATTAGTATACTCCACTAGACAGAATAGTAAAGCATTCATATTAAAGAACCATTTACTGGAATAAAGATACATTTTATGCTCAGCACATACAAATATATAAGTAATGGAGGTGGGATCAGGAGGGTCACAATATACTGAAATCTACACAAGTGAAGAACTGAAAAATCAAAGGGTCCAACTGATTGGCCAAAACATGATCCCACATCCACAAATAAAGAGTGCATATACAAATGTCCTCATTTAAAGTCACAGGTATGGTCTAAACTAGCAGTATTCCATCCATACAACTGGTAATGAACATTTTGGACCCTAAGGCTTTTATAGGTACACTTTTCATCTAAAAAAAAAAAAAAAAAAAAAAAAAAAAAAAAAAAAAGGGGGGGGCAGCTGCACTGTTTGATAAGTCAAAGATTTTTAGGTATGCATCGGACCCCCTGGTTACTTCGTTTACTTTCTTATCAATTATAACGGCTCCAACATGCTTGTGTCAGCCTCAGCTACCTAATGGCAACTCTCCATGCTACTTAACCTCGGTCAGTCTCCCTGTTCAGTCCCTTATCCCTGAGGTCTCACTATGACTTCATCCCATGTCTTTTTTTTTTTTTTTTTTTTTTAAGTCTGCCTCTCACAAGTCAACCAGGAACATTTAAGCCTCTCATCTTCCACACCCAGCTGTCATCTTCTATCCTTTGCACATACCCAAAGCATCTCAGTACAGTATACCCCTTCTCATCACACCACCAATACATTCAAGTCCCATCCTTCCTCTCAACACTTCAATCACAATCCTAACAACCACCTTCCCCAAAGCCTGCCATTCAAGGAAGCACTACAAACAACTCTAATCACTATCATTTCTGTATAAGCCTACGAATATCCTCTTCCTTCACTACAGAGGCCTTACCACCACACAGCATTACACTCCTAACATATACCACATACAAAGATCCCTCAGCACTACCACTGAGGGAAAGTCCTCTCTGTGTCGGGAGTGGCAACAATTCCCTGAACTCCCTCCAACCACTCCTTACCCTAGCCTCAGAGCTAATACAAGTCCCATCTCCAGCACATAATGTGCACCCAAAATAACAACGCTTCCACAAATTCAAGACATTCACCACTAAGATCATTCCTTTCACACCTGACAATCTCTGCATGCTCTCCCCAACAAACCACACACCAAAGCAGTGACTTTGCGAGAAATAAGTCAAATATTCTGGTTGACTAACTCGGCTGGGTTGATCTTCGGCATGTGATCACCAGTACAAACTATCAGCTGATCACGCTCCCTCCTCCCACTCGCTCACCAAAAATAACCAATATGGAGACAAGTACTGTAATTCATAAACAATATCTACCTGTCCATGCAAAAGATAAAGCAATTGCATGACCCAATATTTACTACTCAGAATATGCAATGACATTACAAATATTTTTGTCATCATAACACCAGCCACTCCGTACAAAAACGTGATGTATCAATTCAACATATCGAGGCAGACTTTTCACTACGTTCACATGATGACACACAAATTTTTAGCCTGTAAATCTTCGAACTTATCTGCCTTCACCACATTTATTTAGAGTACTATAATTCTGTGAAGATATTTGCACGTTTAACTAAATAATAACCACCATATAACTCTTATTTACTTGGCCACGCCTAAAGATAAGGAAAAGTAGGAAGAATGTGAAGTACTGAGAATCAACTGGGCAGTGTTTACGTTTGCGTTCCAACAGTAGATGGTTGGAAGCAGGCATCACTGCTCTCAACCACTGTTGAGACGAAGTCAACCTGAAGGGTCCCGGTTGGAATTTGACAATGTCAAAGTGTTGAATTTTGTCCTCGCCTGGACAAGAAAATGGCGCCCAAGTCAACATTATGATGTGAAAAGTCAACAAGTCAACCTCGCCTGACTTTAAATTCTTGCCAAATCACAGCTCTGGTCAGCATTTTTCACTGTCTACCTCTAACACATCTCTTAGACACCCACTTATCAAAAATACTTAAGATGCAGTTATTTCCCATACCCATGTGGCAAGCCACACATGGTCACACTCACTCTGCTTTGATAGTATGCCACCAGCCCTAGATATTCTCACTTTTGTTTACACATTAACCATCCAATCTGAATACACGCTGCCATCAACTGCGACAAAAAGGAATAGGGATCAGTCAGGTTTGAAAACATGTTATAAAAATGGAATTTTGTAGGCAATGAGGAAGGTTGCCTTCATAAGGTGGCACAGTCTCCTTCGTTGCTAGCCATATCTATGTGGTATAGCAGTAAGACTATAGGCACAGGAGACTTGCTTTCATGAGTCTCCTCGGTTACTAGTCCCTCAGGTGGTAAGAACCGTCATCCACCCACTTGATATAGTGCAACCTCAAAAATTCGAAGTACTTTTGTCCACAAACTGTTCGAACTTTTCAAGAAATTGAACTACATATAAAGCATTTCACTGGCTATAACGCTTTTGACAAATGCATTGTAGTATGGGCTACCAAGCTTGCTTCCAACTCTTATCTCTGAAGGTAATTATAAGTACGATACTCATTGCAAACCATAATTTTTTTTTTTGCACATTTCTTTCCTCATATTTTGTATGCCCACTTGTTTTTGAAGAACTGTATTCACATTTAACACTGATCAACAATTGGTAAGAAAATAATTTTGTATTTATTTAATTATGTACAACAGTACTGTACTGTACATGGATTTTGCATCTTTCACGCTGCCTTGCATTGCACGGCAGGTGATCAGCTTATATTACAGCCTGACCAATGCAGTGTGGTGCTACAATTTTCTTCACATATTGTGCACTGCTTACTTTGTATTATTTTATGATAACGTACACATACAATTCGGCATTTTCATTATCTTGCAGAACTACATGTACTGTAATCTCAAAAAGTGATGCAATACGCTTATGATACGAGCAGAGACAGACGGAGGTTTATATCTACTCAAATATAGATTGCAGTGGTTTATCAATGATGCAAATAATCTAGGAGAATTATAACAGACTGCTGCCTACCAACAATTATGCTCATGTTAAGACTGAGTAAAATTCCTTAGCTAATGACGTCTGACAAGTGGTGATGCGTGGATATGGGTTATTTACTGTAATTTCACTCAAAACAGAACTTAAAAATCTTACCATATTGCTTTGTCCTAGTGCCATGTTTAACACTACCACTATCTAAGAATGACGGGCTAAGAGTTATTACTCTAGTTTCAGTCGGTACAGAACTGAGTACGTTCACTTATATATGGTTGTTTCCATGACCACAATCATCTTAACATACACACACTGTACTTGTGGCTGGATTGTTATGCTGCATACTTTCTTTTTCACAGCACTGTCTACCTGGTAAAGCCAGGACAGTTGAAGCCATAATTATGGTAAAATCTGAATACAATAGAACTGAATCAAAGAACAGTTTCTTAACCACTAACAAGAAAGGACACTTTTATTCTAAGTGACCATACACTTTATAGTAAGGTTATCAATATCAGACAGGCGTAGCTGCTAATTTGGGAAAATAAAAATTATAAATCAGGATGTACAAACTTTTGAGGTTTAACTGCAGTACCGCCTACATCTTTAACTCTTATCATTCTGTTTTTTGCCTTCTCTCCCATTCCTTCCTGTCACTCACTCTCTCCTTTCCACTTCAGGTGGTTCTACACCAGGTGTCAGGTCTAATGTTTTCCCTCGACCAAGGAAACCATTTACAATGGTGGGTGGTAACCATATAGCAAGGTGATGTGGAGCCTACCATGGTGCCCGTGTTAACTGTGTGGAGATGCAAATGCAGCATCCAGCCACGAACCAAACCTCCACACTTTTCCCTGCACCTCACTGTTGCAGGATACTGTCGGCTTCAAGGGAACATTGGTTCACCATGTGAGGTGGCCCTGCAAAAGGCTATTGCTTGCCTGTGGTTGATAAGTCTGCTTGGCCAGCAAGACTGGGGTTCAGCAACAACAACTAGTCCCTAAATTCACAATCCCACTAAACAAAACATTCCTCAATTCCCTCCCTATCCTCCACAAGGATCGTGGACTACACGAGTCTCCTCGGTTACTAGCCATGCACCACCCTATCCTCCCAAATGATAACAGACTGCAGGTGAAGGGGAAAATTTTGTCTGCTGACCACAATGTTCATGCTCACATAAGCCTGGGGACAATAAATCTGCACTTCTTCATGACTAGCATATAAATAAGCCTGGGGGCAAAATGAGTAAACTACTTGGGGGGGGGGGGGAGTAACAAGCACTTTATATACTGCTATAGTTCTTTAACTTTCCATAGCACTTCTTCGTGACTAGCAAAATCAAGAACTTTCTGTATACACAACTAAAGTTCTTTCACTTTAACTTGGCCAAAATTTATCCTTTAGCAGCTTAGTTCAAAAGACAGCAATGGCATTACATCCTTTTGCGGAAATTCTTTGTGATTACCATCACTAATTTTAATCTGTTATAGCTAAACACTAAGATCCAAAGATGCTTATTTAATGTCAAAGTAAAACCCTCTCCACGTACTTCATGATTAGATTGATATTTTAAGGCCAAAGTTATACGCTTTCCACAGCACCTCATGACTGGCATGGTAATCTTAGGCCAAGTTAAAGCAAAAGGAGAGAGAAAGTTTTAACTCATTACCAATCTTCTTGGAACACAAGGTATTTTCCTCTACACAGTTGGGATGATTTTGCTATCTTGATAGCATCTTCAACCAACCAACTTGTTAGAAGTCAACTCACCTCCTGCAATGAGAGAAAAAACATTAACTACTTTGTGTTCATCTGATGGAAATGAACCACTCCCAAAACTAAATTACTAAGCTGTGGTTGCCAAGGCACCAAGCACATAAACACTAGACCACCTGGCACCCAAACTCCTCAGACCACCAGGCACCCACACCCACTGGACCACCAGGCACCCACACCCACTGGACCACCAGGCACCCACACCCACTGGACCACCAGGCACCCACACCCACTGCACCATCATGCACCCACACCCACTGGACCACCAGGCACCCAAACACAGTGGGTCACCAGACACCCAATCCTCCTAAATAACCAGGTACCTCAACCCACTAACCCACCACTATCGTAATCCAAATACACAAAACACACACCTAACATTCAAACACCTGCCAACTAAAGCACCTAAACACAAAATCACAAGTTTATCCACCTAACAAACTTCAAATATCAGCCAATGGGAGCATTTTAACACACTAAACAGCAATGAAGATGGCAAAATTACAAGTGGGATTCGTACTTTAAGATTACATTTGTCAAGGTTTTTTTAATGGAGGGCTAAGACTGTACACACTGCTAAAACACCTAACGATAATCCACCATACTCCCTGTGTGCTTTATCTATATCTACCTACCAATCTTTATATTTCTACATGCACTTAAACTAAAACAGTTATAAATAAGTACTCCGACAAACAGTATTTTTAAGTTCGGATAACATGAAGAAATGCTAAACAGTTAAAAAATAAAAAATCCAAACAAATTTAAGTCAAGATCTATTCATCAAAAGATACCTGGATACTCCTGCACTGAAAAGATTGTCACTGGCAGAAAGAAACAATTTCCCAACGTAGCTGGTAAAAGGAAACAGTTGTTCAGTCACAGGCAGAAGGATTTTTATATTTAATGAACCTACTCAAAAAGGAGCTGAAGAACTTCATGCACTGGGCCTGATAACAGAGCTGCTTAACTATATGATTACATAATCAATCCTCAACTACTTCCCTATCCACTGAAGGGAGGAGATTGGACAGCTGAAGGGCAACTTAAGCCTCCAATCCACCTACACCTACCTCAAATTTCATATGGGCCAAGGGTTAACTTCAAACGGAGATACATTTACAAGTCCCTAGCACCTCCTCCTTGGTGATTTATTTATTTTATTCTTGCTACAACCAGGCAATTTTACAACTTATGGAGGACCTATGGCTCTAAATGGCTCATTCTTACACAGGCTCCCCCAGCACCTCTTCCTCAGCACAGTACAATCCACGATATCCACTACCCAGATAACTGGTAGTAGGAGCTGAACGTCATGCATTGGGCCTGATAACAGAGCTGCTTAACTGCCTGATTATAGAAAACATTCCTCAACTACTTCCTATCCACTGAAGGGAGGAGGATGCACTACAGAAGGACAACTTTAGCTTGCAATCCACCTAGTTAAAATTTAATTTGGGCCAAGGGATAACTTCAAACTGAGATGTACTACTAATTCCTTAACTCCCCTAGCACCTCTTCCTTGGTGATTCTTGCCACCACCAGGCAATTTTACAACTTATGTTGGACCTACGGCTCTGATGGGCTCATCCTTATGGAGGTTCCCCCAGCACCTCTTCCTTACTACAGTACAATCCACAATGTCCAGTACCCAGACAACCGGATTATCGGGCAACCGGGTAAATTCACAGACGGGCAAATAAGTTATAT
Organism: Coenobita brevimanus; assembly: GCF_032717465.1. Classification (NCBI taxonomy): domain Eukaryota; kingdom Metazoa; phylum Arthropoda; class Malacostraca; order Decapoda; family Coenobitidae; genus Coenobita; species Coenobita brevimanus. The sequence goes on from NC_136992.1 coordinate 27,284,841, forward strand.
AAATAATAATATCACTGTGCGCCACTTTCAATGCCCACCCCTACACAGGATAGTCACGCAAGACTGGTTGGATGTGAAATGAAGGCATATCCGGTCAAGGTCGACTAGTTTCCTAGTTAATCCCCTTCCCAGCCTCCTTTCCTCCTCCTCTCCTCTCCTCTCCTCTCCTATAATCTGGTCACCCTCCATACCTCTTCAAATCACCATCTGTTTACCGCTGCCAGTCACTACACAAACACTCCCGCTGTTGTTGTTACGATACTGATTTCTACACTGTCATGCCTAATGTACAGATAAATCTAAGTGCATTGTACTCACCTTAACCCCTTAACCGCGGGTATTGTTTTGGTCTGACTGTCCTCTCCCGCGGGGGTTTCAGCCAAATGTAAACAAACCTTTAAACCTTAATAACTCTGCACAGAATAAAGCTAGAGAAAAAAATAAGGTACCATTAGAAAGTACAAACCTTCAGCTTTCCATTGATGTAGGTTTCATGACTTCGTTGACTTTCACAGGACGGGGAGAGCCGTTAGAAGTGAGGGGTGTGAAATAACTATTTTACGCCCCACACACCAGTACCAAATGCCAACCACTCTCTCATAATAGTAATATAAACATATATGAACACTGTACATACGATAAACACCCACTCTGTGTTCACTGAGGTAGGTAAAAGGCACTTCCCTGCGGCTGCGCCCGCTCTTCACTGCGGCTCGCCTCACTTCACTGCGGCGGCACCCGCTCACTGACGTTTCCTGCGATCTTTTCATTATTTCTAACTTCTAATATTATTTTACATATAATATGGGCAATGTACATTATATTTACAATGCACTTATTACTATATTGCGTCACTGGCGCATCACAGAATTACATAAGTGCCGCAGAATTCCACAAGTGCCGCAGATTCTCTTATTACAATATCACTTATTATACTGGCCAATATTTCCTTTATTTTCTAGGCAAAATATCCCTTATTACTACATTATCCATTATACAATTATTGGCAAAGCACGTCACTGTCGCATCACTATATATCACTGTCACTTTCAGTATTTACTCAGAGAGTGGTACTCGGCAAAGCACGGAGTTACACATAGAGCGACTTGGCATTCAAGGCACTGGTGTGTGCTCATTTTTCTCGTCGTAGGCCTTCGTGTGGTGGTTGAACATACTCTGCAGCGGCCCTGTGACAACCTGCCGCCTGCTTTAGGAGGCAATTTCACAAGCTGGTGCCGGCTCATGTAATTGCGGCACTCAAGACGGTCAGGTTGTGTGTCAGAGTGTCGCCTCGGGATCAATGCCGTCACCTGACCAAATCGTTCAAGTAGCTGCTGAACGACAGTCTTGGAAAACTGTCTCAGTGATGGTTGCCTTATGCCCCCGACTTGTGTCTTGTAAAGAATGAAGGCATTGAGCATGCACATATCGAGCATGTGCAGGCAAGCCTTCCTGTACCATCGGGTGTTTCTCCTGAGACAGTCTATTTCGCCAATCATCATATCAGACTTATCAATGAGTCTCATATTTACATTATAATCAATGACGGCATCAGGCTTCATGATTGGCTCTCCCGTCCTGTAGCTGACCTTCCCAGTTCTCTTCATTTCCCCCTTGTGGATGGTGCTGATCATATTGACAACCTTCTTGTCATGCCACCTGATCGCAAGAAGCTTTTCTGACTTCTTCAGGTGAACATCTCCCCTGGATGATGATGATGCTTCGGGGAAACTAGGCCACTCTTTCCTATAGCTCCGTACAGTGCCAACAGTGCCAATGCCGTGTTCAGCAAGGTATTTGGAGAGTTTCGGTGCTGTGTAATAATTGTCTGTGTACAGCACATGATTACCACCAAAATACCTCTCCATCAGCACTTTTACAACGGAGCCAGAGAAGCCAAGGGGTCTTTCCTGTTCACATCCATTGTGCTAGCCGAGTAAATGACAAAATCCATTATATACCCCGTCTCACAGTCACACAGCACAAAGAACTTTATCCCAAAGCGGTGGCGTTTGCTGGGGATGTACTGCCTGAATTTGAGACGTCCTCTGAACAATACCAGGGACTCGTCTATGACGACTTTCTGCATAGGCCTGAAAAATCGCATAAATCGATCCCTAATCTTGTTGAGGAAATCCCTCACTTTCCACAAAGGGTCAGTTTGGGACGGGTTGTCATTATCAGCGAAGTGCAGGTATCCAAGCAGCTGTCGGAACCGATCCCGTGACATATACTTCCCGAATACGGGGATAGTAGTTATGTCATCCACGAGCCAGTACTCCTCCAACTCATGTCTCTTTATATGGGCCATCAAAAACATGAGTGCAAAAAACATACAGCTCTCTGATCCCGACAGGCAACCACGACACTTGCTTTGGCGAGCCAATAGGTCCCAGCCCTTGTGCTGCACACTGAGTTGCATACCTATTGGTCTCATCGCTGACATGCTGCACAATTTCATCATCAAGGAAGGCCAGGAAGTAATCAACAAACTCATCACCTGCGTTGCATGGGAAGGCAGGCTGTATTCCAGCATTTGTCATATCAAACGGTGGATTGTGTGGCTGGAAATCTCCACCGTCAGTCCAAACAAATGCATCAACTTGCCCTGTGCGTGGTTCAGTGGCAGGGGCAGGTTGCATTTCACTCGTTTCCCCGTGAGAAGGAGCTGATGTAGAGGCAATGGGTGAGGCAGGAGGTGAGGCAGGAGGCAAGCGGGAGGTGGGTGAGGCAGGAGGCAACGGGGAGGGGGTGAGTGCGGGGGCGGGGAGGGGGGGGTTGGCGCGGGTGAGGGAACTGAGCGGGGGCAGGCGGGGGTATCTGACCTGGTGCGTGGTGAAACTTGACCCTTTCTACCCCGCTTATCACCTCGCTTATCGCCTCGCTTATCGCCCAGCTTTGCCCTCCAACTGCCACGCATCCCCTTTGTTCTAGGCCTGCCTGCACGGCCTGCCTTCCTCGCTTTGCAGGCTTTGGTAATTCGTACTCCTCAGATGATGTAGACTGAGGAGAGGGCACGACAGATGATGATGATGATGATGTGAGGGCAATTGGGCTAGGGGAACGGGAAATTGATGGGAAATGCGTACTAGGGCCTGGTGTGGGAGACGTGAGCCTGCGCTTCACTCCCTTCCCACGTGCAATACCAGATTTGCCCATAGGAGCCTTTCCTTTCCCAGAGTAAGTTGGGGGTGGTGGGGGGAATCAACACGATCACTTTCATCACTGTCACTATCAATGGAAAATGGTTCACCACCAATCACTGCCAAATCATCACTGCTTGCTGTGAGTGTGTCACTTTCACTGCCACAATCAAGAGTAGTACTTACTGTTTTGTCCAGCTCAGTTCTAATTTCAGGAGTGCTCAACCCCTTCTGCCTCGCCGTCGGCAGTTCCTTTACCGGTGTAGAGGTAGAGGGAACACTAGCACTAAACATTGTAGAGGAGGAAGCGAGCGACGATGAGTCGGGACGGAGCGCCATTATCACGCACAGAGCTGGACAGATACTGACTGACGCGGGTCAGGGCAGGGGTGGGGGGGGTCCCCTCGGGGTTGGAGGAGGGAGGTGTGGGATGGCTGGCGTGAAAGAACTCGACAGCTACTCTTGCGTGAGAATATTTGCGCGCCGGGAAAACGCGCGGTGTTCAAAATATTCACGATCATTCCAGAATGCCACCCGCGGTTTGGTCCAGTTTTGTCGCCGTCATTCTGGAATGACACCCGCGGTTAAGGGGTTAAAGGTGGGCATATGCAATGAACTTGGAAAATGTGAACATTATACAACACTGATGACAATTTAATGTAGGAAGTCCCTGGGACCCATGCTCAAGAAATTGTTCGTGAAAGCAACACCATTAAATCCATTGAAAATGGGCATACTCCTCACTGGCTGAAAATGTGTGGTACATGTATGACTAACAAATCCATTAAAATAAGGCCTACTCCTCACCGGCTGAAAATGTGTAATAAGTGTATCGTTTTCTGCTTAATGAACCAGTATCTAACATTACAGTGACCCCTCTGATTACACAGGTTCCACTTGTGGTTTTTACCATTTACGTGGGGAGAAAAACCCAACCCTGATTCTTATTATGTGGGAATCTTGTTTGGAATGGAAAAATCCCTAAATCTTCACCCCCCAAAAAACATGGCCTGCCGACCGCTAACATGTCAATAAGGACTAGCACGAGCGCCTGTAAGCACGTTTACGTAAATATTTTATTACTTTCCTCACAAGGAGCTACAGGCCTTAATAATACTTTTCATTAAAAAGGAGACTGAGATGTGCTGATAGGGATGAGTTGAACCAAAAGCAAGCGACGTTACATAAATTACGTAACACCAAGGAGGCAGCCTGCCAGCATCACCGACAGTCTGCATGAATGTTTATGGAACATTTTATTGCCCAGTAATGTTCCTCGAGGTTGACCGTTTACTACAATAAATATTAGGTATGATTTGGGTGGAGGGGGGAAAGTAAAAATTTAAGAGAACCAAAACGGGGTCTTTGGAAACTGTTGGATTCACCCTACCAATGACCCTTTTAACATTTGTTTCTATGGTACCATTCCCACAAATTCCTCTCATGGAACAATTCAAGGTTACATTGGCCGCATAACTGGAGGAGTCATTGTACCCTGGCAAGTTCATTTCGTAAAATATTCATTATTTTATTCATAAAAACATGAACAAATAAATTAATGAAATACATCTATCATTTTTTGGTAAACTGACAATATGGCAAGAAGTGCTGTACAGTAGAACTGTCACGACTCCCGAGCTCACGGTTGTGTATAAGGCCGCAGCCGACCCACCTCTTCCCGACCTTATCACATTCACTCCACCCTTTATTCGTTACTCTGCTGTTTTGCAAATACGTAGGAATTGCAAGCTGTTATTTTATCAAAAAAAAAAAAAAAAAAAAAAAAAAAAAAAAAATCACATTTTATCTTCCCTACCTGTGCAAATGCATTTCAAGATGAAATTATGCATCTTTGAAACTGGTCTTGCCATGCAGGACACTTCCATCACGTGTGTTATGTCTATGGGGCAGGTTTAAGAGGAGGTTATTATTTACTTGCACAAATGCATGACACTGGAATCACGTCTTATGTCTATGGGGTGTGTTTAACCCCTACACCGCGGGCTAGTTTACCAATGTTTTGCGTGTCCCGCGGGCTTATTCGGGCTCCGACAGACTCTCAAAAAATATTTACCAAAAATCAGTTATTAGTCCTAGCATAATAAAATTACATATGCTTATGGCACATACCTTCAGCTTTCTCCTGGAATGTTTGTTGAGCCTTCGTCGGTTACCGTAGGACTTGTGGAGACCTCTGAAGTAAGATAACGAAGTCTCCACTTTACACTTCCCGACAACCCGTAATATGATTACCACAGCCAGATACAAACACTATAAACACTATTCTATAATTTTCAAGTAGTTTGGGATCCATACTCCAAAAAAAAAACACTGTGAAAGCAATGGAAATTACGAGCGCGTCTGATCGTCGCACTTGCGCTAGTTCGCTCTAGGTACTCTGTCATTTATTATTCATAAAACCCCTCACGCTTTATATTTCTATTACTATATCACACTTATATATATCTGGAGTCTTTCTCCATAAGTTTCCTTCAGTCGTATTAGTTTATTGTCACTGAAGTCATTCAATTTTTCATTCAGTAAAATACGGAGAGAGCCATGGATTCACTTTCACTGTTATAACAAATTATTTGTACTCATATTCTTATATTACTAATTACTTACATTACTATTTACATTTTCTATTCTATTTTCAATATTTACCCTTCTACTTTACTTACACTATGTTATTCACTGTCACTTTCAGTAAGATAAAACTATAATACACTGCTCAATCATATGAACTGAACATCCATTGCTTTCACCTGCTATTTACACATTATTTCCAAATCATTCTGCTTCCACACTTGCACTGTTAGAACTGCTTCTGGCTGTGGTAATCGAAGAAGCAGGTAACACAGAGGGGAACCTGGCACTCAGCGCACTGCCAAGAGGTGCGTTTATGCTCAGGTGTGCGGCGGGTGGTATGCGCACATACCTGACACCTGCGAATCGCAGCCTTCCTTTTCCCTGTGGCAGGCATAAGCTCAAGTCTGTGCCGATCCATATACGCCCTCTGCTCAAGTCGGTCGGGAAGTGTTACTGGATGACGCCTTGGAGTTGCTGCTGTCACCCTACCATATCTTTCCAGCAGCTGCTGGACACAAGTCCTGGCGAACAACCTCAGGGAGAAGGAGTTGGGTGGCTTGACCTTCATCTTGTACAGGATGAAGGCGTTCAGCATCGTCATATCTATCAGATGCAGAAAAACTTTCCTGTACCACCTAGTATTCTTCCTGAGGCAGTCGATCTCACCAATCATCATGTCAGACTTGTCCACCAGCCGCATGTTGATATTATAGTCCAACACAGCATCAGGTTTCATCACAGGTTCGCCTGTCCTACGGTCGACCTTCCCACTGTCTCTCATCTCCCCCTTATGTACGGTGGTGAGCACGTGCACGACCCTCTTGTCATGCCACCGTATTGCCAGCATCTTCTCACACTTGCGTAGGTGCACGTCTCCTCGCTGCGAGGTTCCCGCCTCTGGGAATTTGGGGAAGTGGGCACGATTACTTTTCACAGTGCCGCAGGAGCCAATGCCGTGCTCAGAAAGGTATTTGGCAAGTTTCGGTGCTGTATAGTAGTTGTCTGTATACAGCACATGATTCCCACCAAAATACTTTTCTAGGAGCACTTTCACTACACAGCCTGAGAAGCCAAGGGGGTGTGTTTTATCCAGATCGACAGTGCTGGCTGAATATATGACGAAGTCAAGGATGTACCCTGTCTTACAGTCGCACAGTACAAAGAACTTAATTCCAAAGCGATGGCGTTTGCTTGGAATGTACTGAACAAACCGAAGACGTCCTCTGAACAAAACCAAGGATTCGTCAATGACAACCTTCTGAAAGGGGTGGAAGAATGACAAACTTATCCTTCATTCTGCTCAGAATCTCCCGGATCTTCCAGAGTGGGTCGGTTTGGGAAGGTACATCGTTGTCGGCAAAGTGCAGGTTTCCCGTGATGTTCCGGAAGCGATCTCTGGCCATGTACTTACTGAAGGTGGGTGAGGGTAGTAAGGGGTCCATGGACCAGTATTCTTCCAACTCATGCTTCTTGGAGTGTGGCATGAGAAGCATGAGGGCAAAGAACACATACAGCTCCTGCACTCCCAGCATGGACCACTGTTGCATCTTGGCTGCACCTGTACCACTTGCAGCACGTTGTCATTCATACCTGTTGGTCTCATCACATATGTGCTGCATGACTTCGTCATCTAGGAAGGCCAAAAGGTAGTCAACACACTCAGCATTTTCGTCCATAGTGAAGGCAGGCTGAACTCCTGAGGAGCTCTCATCAAAAACTAGATTTTCTGGCACAAAATCTGACCCTTCCGTCCATGCGAAGGCGTCCAGGATTCCCTGTCGTGGCGGTGTAGGGCAGGTGGTGGTGGTGGAGGTTGGCTGTGAGGGAGGTTTATCTCGGTCAAGGTCACTCGCACTGACCCTAGGTTGCCGTACAGCACTAGCAGCCCTTACCCTACTAGCTACAGTACTTTTCATTCTCCTTGATTTACCTCTACCTCTACAGCCTGCCTTCACTGTTGATGCTGGTGGTGACTCCGACAACGAAGACTCCGGAGATAACTCAGCCGACGATGATGAAGAAATGAGTGAAGTGGGGCTTGGGGAACAGGGAGGTGAATGCACTCGTGACTCATGGTGGGCTGGGTCACGTGGGGGAATTGTTCTGGGGCTAACACGCCGCCTTTTCACTCCCTTCCCAAATTCCTGTCCTTGCTGCACTAAAGGCTCCTTTCCCTTGGAGCTAGACACTGATTCACACACTGTAGAACTCGTTGCTGCTGTTTCTGGCACGATAACCTCACCCGGCTCATCACAAGATTCACCCGAATCGTCATAGTCACTGTCCATCATAATCATGGACAATTCTGCCAGTTCACGTGCCACTGCAGAGTCACTAAGGCCTTTCCTGCTTGCCTCACTACTTTTCTTAGGAGTAAAGGTCACGGGGCCCTTTGCAATGGGCGCAGAAGCGGCAGGAATGGTGGGGCGCGAGTGCGACATCGTTTCTCTACAGTGGAGGAAAAGGAACTAAATGCCGCGGCTTATCTGAGAAGGGAAGGGTTGACAATGACACTTTAGGCTGACTGCTGCTAACTAACAGGCTAATTTTTTATAGGTAGAAAATCTCGGCAATACATAAAGAAATAGGTAGTTCCAGGTGAATGTAAATGTCAATTAGGATTCTCCCTTCCTTTCTGATATATATTTTTATTACAGACATCGATTACAAGGCATAAATCAAAGGGGAAATTACCGTGGTAATGTAGCGAATGAATGCACGTGAGGTTTTGTCAGGTGATAATTAGCCAATTTCTGGTGTATAACACTATCACTTACCTGTTTTTTTTTTTTGGTATATATTATTTTGTATAAGTATAGGGCATAAGGCTTATTTCAATGGATGAAATCTGTGGAAAAATCCAGGGGAAATTTGCGTAGCGCAGCACGGCGTGGGAGGTGAGAGGACAGGGCAATGGAGGGCAGGTAGGGAGGGGAGTCACGAAGGGGGTAAAATCGCTAAATTGTCAACAATGGATGGGAGTACAGATGAGATTTGGAGTGCTGACTAGTGTTGGACATTGGCAGTACTGACAGATGATACAAGCCACCACTTGAGAGCCCGGGATAATTCAAAATAGCACAGAATCACAAAAGTGACGCCCCGCGGTATGATCCATTGTGGCCGAGCGTCACGAAAGTGACGTCCCGCGGTTAAGGCGTTAAGAGCTTATTTACCTGCACTAATGCAAGTCACTCCAATCATGTGTGTTGTCTATGGGGTGTGTTTAAGAGAAGGTTATATTTAGTTGCACTAATGCAAGACACTGCAACCGTGTCAAGTCTATGAGGTGTGTGTTTAAATAGTTATATTTCAAATTAAATCTGTTAGGGAGGCCCTGGATACAAGTGGTATTGTATATGCTGTAATGATACAGCCAGATGTCTTGGAAAAATCGATAAACGGGAAGGCAAACTCTCCACGCTTCCTGGGTAACTGGGACTGTACTGTAATATATTTTTTGGTTTTCTTGTTACCACCAGGCAATTTCATAACTCTGGAAGGACCTACAACTGACCTCTGAAGGATTTATACAACACAGAATAGGGCAAAGTATAAGCATAATAAATCGGTTAGAAAAGTGTTAGGGGCCAATGAAGGCTATTAATTCCAATTTAAGATATAGGTATATGGAAACTATGAATAAAATCTTGTTGTGACACGAAGTTAAAGTACCTATGAAACAGAAAACCACAAACCTGCATAACAGACAAAGCCTTATGTCAACACTGCTCCCCCTTGCAGCTAAGGAAGAGGTGTTAGGGAGCTTTTTAAATACTGGAAGCTCACGCTGATTCTGGTTTGGCCTCTAGAGTAAACTGCTAAGGAGAGATGTTAGGGAGCTTCCTTTTAAATGCTGGGGGCTCAATCTGATTCCCGTTTAGCTCCTAGAATAAACTGTTAAGGACGGGGTCTTAGGGAGCTTCCTGTCACTCGTTTTAATTCATTTCTGCCAATACCCCTTTGTTTTATCCAGCTTAGGGGATATTTTTGTAGTGAAGGTGTAAATAAAGGCTTTTACTTCTACACCTCCAAAAATAATAGCTTATTAAAACTATGTTGTAGTTAAGTAAAACAATGTGGAAGAGGTGAATATGATTTTTGTTAGACTTGTCATTCTGTTATCACACTACAACACCTGAAGTTATTTCCATATTGCAACACTGTTTTTAACAAATTTCAGCAACACCTTGGTTCCTTCTTCTTTGCATAAAAAAAAGACATAGTAACTGGCTGATAAACAGATAGGCAGGTAATGGAGGTACCGTACATATGTAGGTGGGCTAAGGAAACGTACAAATTCCTAAGGCACTTACCTATAGGCTTTGGTACATTCTTGTACTGTACCATGGCAAGATTTCATGATAACTATGCTAGCTTTATAATAAAGTACACTCCACTAGGCTCAAATGGTAAGTTGAACAGTGGCTACCAAGTGATTAAGTACAATATACCCTTTTAAAAGAAACTCACCATTTTAGAGTCCAGCTGAGGTTGCTCCCCCACAATGATGGCAGTGGTGGCGGTGGATGTCTACCACCAGACACCAACCCAACTGGAGTGGTGGTCTCTGCTATATAGCTGCCCCTCCCCAACACTCCCCTGAAATACAATTATGTTTTACAACTCTTAGTTACTTTTATAAAGGCTCCAACATACAGTACTTGCTACCATAACACTAGTTAAATCTTATGCTGACGGACAAAACTGAAAACTGTATCTAACACATCCATCTCAGGAGTATCAGTTAATATTCGGTACCTTTCAATCAAAAGCAGGATGGTGGACAACAGAAGGGTTATTTCAGCATGAAGTCCCCCAAATGCATATACAATACAGATAACCATGAATCCACAACGAAGATGTGGCCTCGTTAAATGTTTTTCTCATTGGAAAATATATCAAAATTTGATCAGTGACCAATGCATCTATTCCAATACAGTATAATGCTACTTCCCTATTCCCGTTAAGCAAATTGGAAAAGTTAAGTGCCAACTGTTTGACCAATCCGACGGTTTTCAGCACTGACTGTAGCCTACCCTCCTGCCTTCTTACTCATCTCCATTATCAATAGTATCAAAAGAAATGGTAAAGAAAAATTGATGCTACTCAAAATGCCGAATAGCTAGTTTGTAAAAAAAAAAAAAAAATCTTGCTTTGGGAAAAAAAAAAAATCCAGGAGACGCTGATTTCAGTTTATTCTCGTTACAAAATGACAGTTTTATAGCAACAGCTTAGGAAAGGTCTTATTATAGGCAATCCGAGGTTTCATTATCCGGAGATTTTGTTGGTAGTGGTTTCGCTAAATTTAACACATTGATTCACTGGCAGGCTGTTTCACTACCTGAACATTTCGTTGCCAGTAATGTTGGGTTCAGTAGTATGTTATGGAGAACAGGGACATTCAGAGGTGAAACCATTCCTTGTTACCTATGGATTTACAGGTGTGCATTCCTGCATTAATTAAAATTATATTGCACAAGTAATATTCGTTACTGGTTCTGAGGGCTTTATCAAATGTGTGGACTTGTACCTACAGTACTGTTAAAACATTAACTCCGATGGCTTTTCATTTTATTCATGCTACCTTCTGATCAGCATGAATTTTAACTGGAGGGGTTCCTTATTGCATTAACCCATTCCGTGCTGTGTAGACAAACCAATGGTGTCAAAATTGCCAAGTCCATAAATATATATATATATACCAATAATCTTATCTGTTCATGCAGCTTTGCCTTAGAATAACATGATTCCCAAAAATCATCTAACTACAATCTATATAACCTTCAGCTCATATAACCTACCCTATTTCAACTATAACCTTCAGCTCATATAACCTATTTTTTTTTTTTTTTTTTTTTTCTTACACCGTTCTCCCCTTTTTTGACAAGGGCTAAGGCGTTGCTCCTGAGTAGAGGACTTTGGTTTTGGAGCGTGTAGATGTCTACCAACGACTCGAACTTCCAGCCCTTTGGTCAGAGCACTAACCCACTTAGTCACGGCTGCTACAACCAGCTAGGTGACAGGAAAGTGCTACCTCTCCCGGCAAGGCAGCTTACCCAGGCACTGCAAAAACTCACGACCCTTCCCTATGCTGTACGGTACATTAAAACAAATACATCTTTGCCCAGAATAAACCTCTAGCTTTAAAATTATTATTGCACTCTATATATATAGAAGTGATGGCTTGAATAAAATTAAACACCCCTGGGAACAGTGGGTGAAAAGCCGACTCCGTAGCACCTCATACCTATTTATTCTATTACACATCCATCCTCCTTCCAGGTTACTGATACAATCATGTCAATATTAGTCATAAATAGCACAAAATTTTGAACAGTTATAAATAGCACTGAAATGTTAGTCCTAAGCCAAGTCTCAAACAGGGTAGTGCTAGGAAACCAAACAGTCGTTCCCAAGGCCAACCCGTAATCAATTTTCACACAAACTATATCCAGTCTGGAATTCTTTTTAATTGAAGGGGTTAGGTATATCCTGCATTAATCCCCTGACTAACATCGTGCTCCCCAAAGTGAGGAATAATGGTCTAAGGACGAGAAACGGGTAAGTTAACCAGCAAGGGACTCCATATTGGACAAAGATGGCCTACAACCGCCCAGTATGAAAATATTGGCAAAAAACCTACCTTCTTCTACCCTCTGTACCCTGAAACAGGCTTTACTTTGATCACTACATAGTAAAAGGTTAGAAAAAATGTGGAAGAACTTATAAAATCTTAGAAAAACTAACCTTGGCAAGCAAACTCCAACGTGCCGACCCCACCACGCCCAAAGAAAAGGAAGGTCTGACGTGGCAAACGCCGTTCTGCGTTGGGCAGGAGGCGTCTCATGGAATCACCAGGTGCCAAACGTATGATTAAAATAAGCTAAAACACCCTACTCTTCTTTTGTACTACACTTTCTGAGTTCCAATTAAAGGATAAATAATAACTAATCGTTCAATAGCACTGCAAAAAGCCATACATAAGATTAACGATCACAAATACGAGGTTTCTTCCTCATCATCCAACAGTCAGATGCAAGATCCCTATCTGCTAAGAATTAAGCTTATTCTTAGTTCATGCTATATTTTCTGCATTCCAGTTATACGATAAATAAATATTGACCATTCATAAATACTAAAACAATACACAAAATTAGCCATCACAACAAGCGTTCTACACCGCATCATCCATGAACCAGACGTACGAGTAAAATTAGTTGCCACAAATCACTTACAATTTAAACTACTTTTTCTGCATTCTCATTACCATATACAACAATGCTACTCACTTACTGTTGTCCCAGTGACTTAAAAACAAGAGTAATTATGACAATTGGACGTTTTATCAATAATATGCTGTACGAAATTTCTCCATTCAATCTAGCTATTTACCTATCCATTTACCTAGGGGTTCATTGTCTGCACTGTAAAGTTAGATGATATGATAATGCTGAGACATTTTAATAAGGTTAATAATCACTGTTCACCCAACAGCAAAGGTGATATCTAAATAAGGACGATAAACAAATATCTGAGTAAGAAACTTCCTTTCAACAAGTGTGTCTTATGTTTTTCCTGCAATGTATTTACCACTCAACACCTCCACAATTGCCTATAGTTAAAAATAACGATAGCCAATTGAATTTTTTGCAATATTATGTCGTATGAAATTCTTCCCTTCAACACAAACAATCTCCTTCAGCTTTCAAACTTTCAACACCTTCCTTACCACCTTATTTCTGCACAAAGCGTTATATGTAGTCTTTTGTATGTTACTCATTGCTAATTGCTGATGGTGTGGGTGCGTTGGAAAACATTAATATCACCCTGCCATAGTCTGAGCATGTAAAGAGAATGGAGAATGAGGCTGACAGCGAGTGTATGAGCGAGATGGAGGAAGATTTGGGAGACCAAGAATGATATGGGGAAACTGGGTGGAGGTATATGTGACCAAGGAGGAAGGTATAATGAAAAACTAGCACCAAGCCATAGTATGGCTTTATGGCACTGTAGGAGTAGATGATAAATGTCACGAAGCACGGAAATATTAGGGAATAGGTAGCACAGAAATGCTGAAGACAGTATGGAGAGAAAGACTGGAGACAAAAAGGCCCCTTTAAGTCGCCTCTTACAACAAGCAGTGATACTCGGAAAGTATTCTTCCCCCTGTACAGATTAAATGCACAATACAAGACAGGAGGACCCGGGTTGGGCTGCTGGTGACTGGGCTGTTACAGGTGTCGTCCAGGTGTGGGAGGGGTCCCATCAGGTATGCTTTCCCTCAGGAGGCACAAGACCAATGCTAGGGGCCGGGTCATTTGAGGTGGGCTGCTGGGTGGTGTAGAGGGAGGCTTTTCCCTGGTGGGAACTCGGTGAGTAGGTTGGCCCTCTGGACTGAGGCTGAACAGGGCAAGCAGGTGCGCTTCTCAGAGCCCACTCCTGAAGGAGGAATGCTCGTCAGTGGGGCTGAGGAGATCACACCCTGGAGTCCTGGGGGCGCCCCTGGGTGACTGAAGGCTGTGGTCTCGCTCGGGTCTAGCCGCCGTCAGGGGCTGCCTGCAGCGTTCCTTCCTTTGGGAGTCCGACAGCGAGGGGCAATGTAGGGACGCTGGCTGTAGGGAGTGGATCCCCGGACTCACTACGGGGCCACTCCAAATCTCCTCCAGCTGCAACTTTGCTGGGGGGGCTGGCTCTGTGGAGAGAGTGAGAAGGCTGTCCCGCTCAGCCTCTGGATGGGTGAGGCAAGCAAGGGACGTCCTCTGTGAGGGGCGTCACTAGGTTAGCAGACAAGGGAAGGACGGTGGCCGATCCCTCCCCAGCGCAGATGGTAGCCATCGCCGCGGTTTTGCTTACCCCTGAGACAACAGGTGAAGGGTGTACAGTGGCCGACCCTTCCCCAGTGCGGACGGTGGCTGTCGCCACAGTCCTGCTCCCTGTGGAGGCGGCAGACAAAAGACAGATAGTGGCCGATCCTTCCCCAGCATGGATGATGGCAGTCACCGCAGTTCTACCCTTCTCTGGGATTGCAGATGAGAGACAGACAGTGGTCAATCTCTCCCTGGTGTGGATGGTGGCTGTCACTGCAGTTCTGCTCCCAGTGGACGCTGCAGGTGAAGGGCATATGGTGGCCAACCCTTCCCCGGCGCAGACGGCGGCCATTGCCGGGGTCCTGCAGGAGGTGGTGGAAGAGAAGCGTATGGTGGCTGACTTCTCCCCGATGTGGACGGTGGCCGTCATCGCGGGTCTACCTGGGACAGTAGAGGTACAAGTCCCACCCTGATCCTGGCGAGTGCTGGTCTGGCTGGAGAGTAGTGTACCAGCACGGCGTACCTCTCGTTGGGTCTGTTGAGGGGAAGAGGGGTGCACGGTGACGGGGGATATAGGACCGTCTGGCCCGAGCCCTCTGCATGCCTCCCCGTGGTCTCTCCTTGGGGTGGGTGTTTTGCCACCCTATCCATGGTCCCTCCTTGGGGTGGGTGTTTCATCACTCTGTTCGTGGCCTCCAAATGGGGTGGATATTTCACCCCCCCCCCTCCCCAGGGGGATGCGAGAGAGGCAGGTGTGAGTTGAGAGAGGGCACCCTGATGGCTGAGTACAAGGCGTCATGGAGGCGATTTGTGTGTTGCCACCATTTAACGGAATGGAGGTGACAAGCGATACATGCGAGAGTAATAATGGATAATACAAAGTGGCTGCAAAAGGAGACGGATGGATACCAGCACTCCAGCAGGCCAAGATACTGTGATGTGGAGCACTGTGGCACTATGTTGTGCCAAAAAGTAAAATAATGGGAAAAAGAAGATGTGGTGCAAACAGTGGCTGTCAACGTAATTCAGAGGAAAGCCAGACGGCTACTGTGGGCATCGCAGCATCTCTTTATCTCTTTTCTATCGCTGCTTCAATGGTCACTGTTCCTCTGAACTGTCTGCATGCATTCCTCCACCTCTACAATGGGCACGTAGCACCCGTCTAGCAGCAAACTCTCATCCCTTTTTTGTCCAACTCTCTAATGCAAGAGTTAA
Organism: Coenobita brevimanus; assembly: GCF_032717465.1. Taxonomy (NCBI): domain Eukaryota; kingdom Metazoa; phylum Arthropoda; class Malacostraca; order Decapoda; family Coenobitidae; genus Coenobita; species Coenobita brevimanus. The sequence continues at coordinate 27,300,598 of NC_136992.1, forward strand.
CTGTTACTCCCAGTCCTTCATTTATGTAGCAGGTCAGCTCTGGAACTATCTCCCTCTGTCTGTATTTCCTGCTTCCTATGATTTCCAGTCTTTCAAACGCAGTGTGTCCAGGCATCTCGAAATGATCAGATCTTGAATTTGGTTCTCTCTTGTATTTTTTTTTTTTTTTTTTTTTTTTTATGCGAGGAAGAAGGAACCAAAGGCCATGAGCCCGCAGTAACAGTTCCCTCCAAGAGAAAAACAAAATACAATAGAGAGCCAAATTCAAGATCCGATCATTTTGAGATGCCTGGACACACTACGTTTGAAAGACTGGAGATCATAGGCAGGAGGAAATACAGACAGAGGGAGACAGTTCCAGAGCTGACCTGTTGCATAAATGAAAGACTGGGAGTAACGGTTAACTCTTGCATTAGAGAGTTGGACAGAAAAGGGATGAGAGTTTGCTGCCAGACGGGTGCTACGCGCCCGTCGTAGAGGTGGAGGAATGCAAGCAGACAGTTCAGAGGAGCAGTGACCATTAAAGTAGCGATAGAAAAGAGATAAAGATGCAACAGTGCGGCGAAGAGACAGAGGTTGAAGGGAGTCAGTAAGAGGAGGAGAGTTAATGAGACGAAAAGCCTTTGACTCCACCCTATTGAGAAGAGCTGTATGTGGGGAGCCTCCCCACACATGAGAGTTGTACTCCACACAGGGGCGGATCAAACCCCTGTACAGAGTCAACAATTGTGCAGGGGTAAAGAAAGAGCGGAGTCGGCTTAGCACACCCAATCTCTTGGAAGCAGATTTTACAAGAGATGTAATATGATCTTTCCAAGATAAGTCCCGAGTAAATGAAACCCCAAGCATGTTCAAGGATGATGCAGGATTAATCTGAATATTATTAAACATTAGTGGGTATACCTGTGGAAGATTTTGTCGGGTTGATAGGTGTAAGAACTGAGTCTTAGATGCATTAAAGACAACCATATTATTTTTACCCCAGTCAGAGATATGAGCCAAGTCAGACATTAGGTGTGCCATAGCCTCATCCCTTGTTTCTTGAAGTAACTGTTGAGATGGGCGTTGCGGGAACCGAATGGAAAGATGAAGGGTGGAGTCATCAGCGTATGAGTGGATAGGGTTAGATGTACAGCTTAGAAGATCATTGATGAATAAAAGGAAGAGAGTTGGTGATAGGACAGAGCCCTGAGGAACACCACTGTTGATAGATCTAGGAGAAGAACGATGGCCGTCTACGACAGCGGCTATAGAACGACCAGAAAGGAAGCTAGCGATGAAGGCACAGATAGAAGGATAGAAACCGTAGGAGGGCAGTTTGGAAATTAAAGATTTATGCCAGACTCGATCGAAAGCCTTTGAGATGTCAAGTGCAATGGCAAAGCTTTCGCCAAAGTCCCGAAAGGAGGATGACCAGGAGTCTGAAAGGTAGGTGAGAAGATCGCCAGTGGAGCGTCCCTGACGGAACCCATACTGACGATCGGAAAGAAGGTTGTGATAGGAAAGATGCCTTAAAATTTTTTTATTAAGAATTGACTCGAAAACTTTTGAAATACAGGACGTTAAAGCAATTGGACGATAGTTGGAGGGTTGGGAGTGGTCACCCTTCTTTGGGACTGGCTGAATGAGAGCAAACTTCCAGCAAGAAGGAAAGGTACAAGTTGACAGACAAAGGCGAAATAGTTTGCCTAGGCAGGGTGTAAGCACAGAAGCACAGTTTTTGAGAACAACAGGAGGGACTCCATCAGGCCCATATGCCTTGTTAGTACTGAGGCCAGTAATGGCAGAAAATACATCAACTGAAGAAATTTTAATGTCAGCCATGAGGAAGTCAGAGGGGGAAGTGATGGAGGAACAGCACCGGAATCGTCTAAGGTGGAATTGGAGGAGAAAGTCTGTGCGAAGAGATCTGCTTTATCAGTAGAAGAAACAGCTACAGAACCATCAGAGTAGAAAAGAGGAGGGAAGGATGATGAGGTAAAGTTGTTAGAAAGATTTTTGGCAAGGTGCCAGAAGGAGCGAGAAGAATTCGAGTTGGAGAGTTGAGAGCATTTAGTATGGATGAAATTATTTTTAGTAGAGCGAAGAACAGACTTAGCACGATTCCGGGCAGAAACGTAAAGATTATGTGATTCAGGGGTGGGTTGGCTCCGGCACCTTTTGTAGGCCTTCTCCTTGTTGCGGACAGCATTAGAACAAGCGTGATTAAACCAAGGCTTTCTTGCGTTAGTCAAAGGATATGAGAAAGGAATGTATGCTTCCATGCCCGAGAGAATAACCTCCGTAATGCGCAAGGCACACTCAGATGGCTCACGGCCATGGAAGCAATAATCATTCCAGGGAAAATCAAAGAAGTACTGCCTGAGGGCCTCCCAGTCCGCAGCTCCAAAATGCCAGAGATGACGTTTCCCTGGAGGGTCCGCAGGCCGTACTGGAGCGATAGGACAGGTTAAGGTAATAAGGTTGTGATCGGAGGAGCCCAACGGAGAGAAAAGATTAACAGAGTAAGCAGAAGGATTAGTTGTGAGGAAGAGGTCAAGTATGTTGGAGCTCTCTCCAAGGCGGTCAGGGATACGGGTAGGGTGCTGTACAAGCTGCTCTAGGTCATTAAGGATAGAAAAGATGTAGGCTTGTTCACCAGGTGGATCCGTGAAAGGAGAGGAGAGCCAAAGGTGGTGGTGAACATTGAAATCTCCAAGAATGGAGATTTCAGAGAAAGGAGAAATGGACAGAATGTGTTCCATCGTAGAAGTAAGATAGTCGAAGAATTTTTGATAGTCAGTAGAATTAGGGGATAAGTAAACAGCACAGATATATTTAGTCAGAGAATGACAGGAAAGCCGAAGCCAGAGAGTGGAGAATTCAGAAGAATCAAGTTCAGGAACACGAGAGCAAGATAAGTCGTTGCGTATGTATACACAACAGCCACCTTTGGCTTTGAAATGAGTATAGAGAAAGTAGGAGGATACAGAAAAGGGTTTGCTGTCAGTTGCCTCAGACAGCTGAGTCTCCGTTAGAAAAAGAAGGTGAGGTTTAGAGGAGGAGAGGTGGTGCTCAACAGAGCGAAAGTTAGATGAAAGGCCGCGAATGTTGCAGAAATGAAGAAGAAGAGAGTCAGACAGTGGTTCCAGGCACCTCGAGTCGTCACCGGGAGAGGGGCAGATGGCGGGGGCATTTATGGTCCCCCCCCCTGGGGACTCCGAGGCTGGGTGAATCAACGCCATTTTTGGTTAATTTTGAATAGGAAGTGTAGTGTGTACTGTGCATGTAGTTTGGTGAAGATAGATAGAGAAATTTGTACTGGAGAGCATGCTGGCCTACTCTCTGTGTAACTGAGACACTGAAAAAGTTCAGCAAAGGGGAATGGTCAGGAACTAGTCCTGAGGGCTGATGAAACGGGAGCTCCAGCACTCCCTGTCATCAGCTTTCCATCCACCTCGGGAGTACTGCCCTGCTCGACTGGTGCTACAGTCTACTCCTCTTGGAAGGAATAGTTTGCAGGCTCATGGCCTTTGGTTCCTTCTTCCTCACATAAAAAAATAAATGCACTGTCACCATGAAATGCCCCTTGGCCAGATTTGCCAGAAGCACGTAGCATAGACCCTCCAGGGCACAAAAGCTGGAGTTCGGGCAACATGACGGCCAACAGGGCACACAGCATGATATAGTGTGAGCGGGGCTTAACCCACCCCGTCCCGTCGACGTATGGGTATGTTGCAACGATTTGCATTTGCCAGTCCCGGCGACGTACCGGTACGTCGTGCAATTGCAAGGTCCCTAATTTGCACAATTTTCAATTTTCAAGCGTGATTTTTCGTACGTATACACAGGACACCTTCCTCTATTCCTCTACAAGATGCCAAGCAGGGACAATACCTTACACTGCATAACCTCCCCCCTCCCCTCCTCATGCCATTGTCTCAGCAATTCACCTGTTACCAGTGACATGGCCAATAAAGACATTCAGGGCCAGAGTGATTCCCCAATCGATGACACTGTGGAGGACAAGGTTTACATAGCATTTGAGGAAGAAACAGTCAGAAATGATGATCAGGTAATGTGGGAAAAAAAGGTCAAGAATGGTGATTAGTTAGTGAGTGAAACAATGCTTATAATGCTTATATTACTACTTGAAAACAAATATACTCTTGTACTACATATAAATTCGTACTAAGTAAATAAATAAATACCGTTTATGACTGGATAAAATAGTTACCCTCCCATAGAACTCGGTTTCTTTGGTGCCAGCATGTTAGAAAACCCAGTCAGGTAAGGAGGAACTCCTACCTGGACTGAGTATTTTAAACCTCAGGTGAGCGATTTCTCTATGAACTTTCGATGTTTCTCACCAAAAGTGGAGGTTTTAGCCAAAAAAAAAAAAATTTTGAAAATACCTCGGGACTGGGGGATGTCGGAGGTGCGGAAAACCTTGGGACGTGACGGGTTAAGACACACCACTGAACTCTATAGTATGAAGACTGGAGAGGCTTTCTCATGGGTAGAACCACGTAGTCTGTGCAACCACCGCCAGGGGCCCAGGGCGGAGCTGTATCTACACCACTGATGCCCACGTCTTTTGAAATCAGCCAATGAACTCAGAAAATATAGTGCAATAGCCCATTGCACAGCATATGTAAGCAACAGCAAAGCAGAAACAGCAAGCTAAGAACAGTAATCCAATTGCATTACCATTGTGGAGGCAACGAGTGGTGGTGTTTCAATGTGGCAGCCAAAGTTACACACTCACTGCGGAGATAGCCTCTCCACATTATAGAGCTCATTGAGACCCGCGGATTTTCGTGCAACCATGCACGTGTAATTGTAAATGTGTATAAAGGGAAGGGTGATGCCCTGGAAAGAGGAAATTATAGATGTATAAAGCTTTTAGATCAGATAATGAAGGTAATGAAAAGAGTTTTAGAAGGTATGATTAGAGAAAGAGTGAATATTGATGAGATGCAGTTTGGGTTTATGCCAGGTAGGGGGACCACTGATGCCATATTCATTGTTCGACAGCTTCAGGAAAAATATATTGGTAGGAGAAGGGAGCTTTATTTTGTTTTTGTTGATTTGGAAAAGGCCTTTGACAGAGTCCCTAGAGAGGTGGTGAAGTGGGCAATGAGAAAGCTTGGCTTGGAGGAGTGACTGGTTAGGGTGGTTATGCCCATGTATGTGGGTGCTCACACCCAGGTGAGAGTGAATGGAGATTTGAGTGATGAGTTTTCCGTGAATGTTGGTGTGCATCAGGGGTCAGTCTTGAGTCCCATGTTGTTTATCATGGTACTTGAAGCCCTTTCACGTGACTTTAGAAACGGACTCCCGTGGGAGTTGTTGTATGCTGATGATTTGGTGTTGATTGCAGAGAATGAAAGGGAGGTGGAGGAAAGGTTTAGGAAGTGGAGAGATGGTATGGGGCAAAAGGGTTTAAGGGTAAATGCAGATAAAACAAAAGTGACGATATCTAGGGTTGGTGGCGGTACTGTCAAAGACGAGGGAAAGTGGCCATGTGCAGTTTGCCACAAGGGCGTGGGAAGTAATTCCATCTTGTGCAGTGTGTGTGATAAATGGGTGCATAAGAGATGTAGTGGTATCAGTGGTAGACTGCGAGATAATGCTGATTTTATGTTACAGTGTGCCGGGGTGAGCAGGTGGAGATCGTCAGACGTGAAAGGATTGAACTTGCTGGTGAATCTCTTGAGTGTGTGGAAGAGTTTTGTTATTTGGGAGACATGTTGTGTGCTGGAGGTGGGGCTGGAGGTAGCTCTGTGGCTAGGGTGAGAAGTGGTTGGAAGAAGTTCAGGGAGCTCTTGCCTCTCCTGACATTGAGAGGGCTCTCCCTACGTGCTAAGGGGTCTTTGTATGCAGCATGTGTTAGGAGTGTAATGCTGTATGGCAGTGAGACCTGGGCAGTGAAGGAGGAAGACATTCGCCGGCTCAGACGTACAGAAATGACAATGATTAGGTGGATGTGCAGTGCGTCCAAGGCCTGGAGGGGCTGGGTTTACAATGGAAGAGTTGAGAGGTAGGATGGGACTGGAGTGTATTGGTGTTGTGATGAGGAGAGGTAGATTGAGGTGGTTTGGACATGTGGAGAGGATGGGGGATGATAATTGGGTGAGGAAGGTGAGAAGTGTTAATATTGGGGGTGGGGTTATGAGGGGTAGACCGAGAAAGACATGGGACGAGGTCATTAAGTGTGACCTTAGGGTTAAGGGACTGAACAAGGAGGCTGCAATGGATCGTGCAGCGTGGAGAGCCGCCATTAGGTGACCAAGGCCGACACATGCAAGCATGTTGGAGCCTTTAAAAACGAAACATGCAAGGGTGGATGACACGGATACGACTAAAGCTAGTACAGTATTCTACAGGAAGCCTGACACTTATTACCTCCACCAAGGAGGTTATGTTTTCACCCCTGTCTGTTTGTTTGTTGGTTGATTGGTCTGTGAGCAAGATTACTCAAAAACTATGGGACGGATTTCCACGAAACTTGGTAGAATGGGTCTTGTCCCAGAATAGTCTCCATTAAATTTTGGTGTAGATCCGGATTAAGGTGCAGACCAGGGATTTTTTTTTCACTTTAACACTGCGATAGGGCGTTTTTCAACATTTTCGTACATTTTTAAGTAAATATTGCAAGGATGTTGATGGCAGAGGTATGTGCTCTAGTGAGTGCCATTCTAGTTAAAAATTTATTTATGGATACATAATTTATGCAGAAAATGGTAATATCAGAATCAAGGTCTAAAGAATCTCAGAATGATTTAAGTGACAGAGTAAGACAGCATGAACTATATATTTTTTTAAATCTCTTGGGAAGAAGTGTTGGAGGAACTTATGAAACCATGGGCCCAAGTGTCAAAGATAACAGCCGAGACAGAACTACTGTAGAGGACAATAACATAAAATATAGGAAAATGGACAAATTTCAATGCAAGGAAATACTCTTTCACACACTGGGTTGTGTATACGTGCAATCTACCAGAACATGTCACTAATGCTCCAAATTAAAAAAACAAGCACTGGAGTATACCTTCAATACTGTAAGACCACTCAGCAAGAAATCTTGTGGTAGATCCACTGGCAAGGCTTGAAAAGTCTCTACTTTCAGTTCTACATGAATATAAGGCAAATTTACTTTTTCCTCAATGTGGCTCAAATTAAAAATGTAATTTGGAAAAACTGATTTTAAGCAGTTCATTTTAAATATGGCATGATCACTCAATGCAGTTGACCATGTGATGCTTACTTGGCTCAATGGCAGTAAGAGAGCAATACTTCATATCCGGCAATTCTCTTGTTCATATGTTGTCTCCCAAACACAGTCTCACTGACAGTCTGAAGTTTGTAAGTACGTGGTTTAATTCATATCCACCCATTAATAACTGATATACTGGCTTTGTTCTGGGGTATTCACAGATGCAATCTCTGAAAATGAAGGGGATAAACCTTGATAATTCACTCAATACTAGGTAATCACATTACTCTTGAAGATTTATAATTTAGACACAATGATGACAACTTACAAGACTAACAGTTACTGTGGCATACATTCATGTAAGAAATATACCTACTTGGTGGATACCTTGACACATCTACCTATCGAGCCTCCTCCGATTCTTGCCCATAGCCTGTCTTTCCATCGTGTGTGTAGTGCACACAGGCCAGTAAAACTAGGCCTTGGTAGTACAGTACATCATTGTAAATTAAGATAAGAAAAACCACGCATCACATGAAATATCTTTAATAATAATAATAATAATAATAATAATCACAATGATAATAATTAATAATCAATTAAAATACAATAATAATGAAAAAAATTGCAGTGTATGCATCCTTCACATACTTAATATATCACACTATAGATGTTGAAAATTTGGTGTCATGTGGAGTGAGCAGTGAGTTAAAAAAGAGAAATTCCACCCAAGGTGTTAAGAAGCCAGACTATATACAGCATTAGGGCAGACTTAAATAGTGATAAAACATTCGGCATTTGAAGGGGATGAGGGGAGGGGAGTGGAATAAGGAAATGAGAGGGATGAGGGGGTACAGCAAGGGGTGAGAGGGAAAGGTAAGGGGAAGGGAGATTGAGGAAAAAAGCTTGGGGATGAGGGGAAGAAGACATGAGAAGGAACCATTCTTGGTTGCACAGGAGGCATCACTGCATGTTTTTCCTTGTGATGTATTTTGCATAATACACTTTACTATTCTTTTGTTTGTTATTACTAAAACTAAGTAATGACATACCGGTATTTAGGATCAGTAACATACAAAAGGATACTGAGGTATAATGTGCAAAATATATCACTAAAGGATTGCTCTTAGGAATCTCCAGAGCCATTTAAAATACCACCCATTTAACTGATCAGGATTTTTCCCAGTTGAACAAAATAATATTTTGTTAGTCCAAATAAAACTCATATGCGTACCAACAGCAAATACTGTAATTTTTTAGGTCTGTAAACTGCCAGAATTTCTCAGTTAAACAAAATCAACTTGTTAGTCTACATACAATTTTTGGGTGTATCAACAAAAAATACTAGGTCTGTCATAAGTAATGTAGGGATTCCAGTTCAGTGTAGGGGACATAAAACATCAATGAGGCTTATAACAAGTTTTACATGGAGTATTTAGATTTCTTTTTTCAATAAATAAAAATATTTCAGACCCATGTCGAATTTGATCAAAGCCTTACTGATATGTTTTATGTCCCTCACACTAAACTGATATCTCTACACTACTTTTGGTGGACCCTGTAGTTTCTGAAGTCTTAGACTGCTAGAATTTCTTTCGGAGTGAACAAATTGTCTGGTGCTGCTTTGAATAATATACTCAAAGTGTGCCAGACTGCAGTGAAAGGGTTTTGGTATGGGGAGACAAAGGAAAGGACTAGAAGGAATGAGGAAAGAGATTGAGAAGACTGAGAGACATCATTTACACTTTCTTGCTGCCACCAGGCAATCTTACTTAAGCTTTGGAAAGACTGCTCATTTAGAAGGCAATAATGATGGGTGCATCTAACCTACTCCCCTTAGTGGCATATTACACATCCTAAAAATCTCCAGTCATCTCTTGGGTTTCCAATTCATAGGCCCTGCAAGGCCATAACTCTGACCGGGACATTCCATGTGAAGGGGTCATCAAAAACTAGAACGGGGAGGTATGGGGGGTTCTGAAATGAGGGATAAACCATAATGACGAATGTGAGTAAAACTGTCTGGTGGAAGGAAGAGTCTAAAAAAGGAGGCAGGGGTTACGGGAGACCTCTTGACATGAAGGCATTAAAATACAGGAAAGACAGAGTGGGATGGTTTGGTATAAGGTATGGGTTATATTATAATGCCTCACAGTAGCTTCTCTCAAGATGCACCTCACACAGACACTCAGACAAACTGCATGCAGGAAGAAACAATAATGATAACACAGTAACACAAACGGAAAGGTGGCGCTGGGTGTGAACAAAGAGGCAGTAGAAAACAATTACCAGAGAGACAGAGAGGTGGAAAGAATCAATGACAACTAAATGCCAGTCTAAGTATAGCAACTGCAATGCAAATAAAACTAAACCAAGTCCTCATTATCTTGCCTTTTTCTGACATTCCTTTTTGGCTTTCCATCCACAGAAATAAGAAATTTTGCCTATTAAACTTCCATTGTTACTTATACTGTAGAGCTGAAGGGCCAGTTTCCCCAAAATTACAGTACCAATTACTGTAAATGGAAAACTATAATCAGTTTCTTTTCACTTGACAGATATCCCTAACTCCTTTCATTTCAGCTGATGCCAAATCTACCCAGACTGGAAGGTTCACTTGATTAGTACAGGAGAGTCATTCATACCCCATAACTAAAGTTTCATCAAATTTCCAGCAATCATGACTCAGTATCATTGTGACAGTGGGCCAGTTCCATCAGATGAAAATACACTGATATATATATATATATATATATATATATATATATATTTTATTTTATTTTATTTTTTTTTATTTTTTTTTTTTTTAAGAGATACACTGGACCACATCCTTGCCTCATACCAAGGACTGCCTGTATAAATTAACAACTCTAGTATTTTATTCCAGACAATTATATTCAGCTAAATGAGTCACAGGAGCCTGGGGAAGTTAATACTGTCACCACTAATGCTTTCAAGGGTTGTAACAACTGTAACGTTCTATTCCAGTTAAAGCTAGATAATATTTGGCTGAATTAACCACAGGAGCATGATAGATATAATTTGAGACTCTGGCAAATCAGCTTTTTAGGTAAGAATGGAACATCAACAGGCAAATTTTCTTTAAATAACCCGCTCAGCCCTGGGATAGCTTTTTCAAATTATTCTTAACATCTTATGACAATGTTACTCTGCTAAGGGTAGACTTTCCAAAGTGGAGAGGTTATAAATATCCTTAACAAACTCCTTCCATAAGATCAGCCTTTCTGAAGTTGAACAAAACTGTGTATTCCCAGCAACACTATGCTAAAAAGGACATCGCTTAGATTTTAAAAAGTTAACTGTGGACTTAGCATCAACAGCTAAAAAAAAAAAAAAAAAAAAAAAAAAAAAAAAGCATACTTATAATAAGGACTACATGAACATGAGATGAAGGAGAAACAATTAATATTGCATCTTCTGTCCTATTCCTTCCTCCCTTCTCTCTCTCTCTCACTCTCTAGGCCCATATTCTCACTTGTTAAAGAGGTTCCTTAGCACCCAATCCTTATCCTATCACTTCTGCATATGGCATGTTAATATTCTACTGATGCTGGAGAAGGCTGCTTCCATGTGGTGGCACCAATAGGAGTGGGAGGTGGAGCTGCCTGGTTACACAATCAACCCTCAATTTCGTCCCTGTCCCCTAAGAAAAGGGTGGTAGACTGCAAAAGAAGAGCAACTTCAGCATGCAGTCCATCCAGTTCGTACTCAGATGAGCCTGCTGTTGCAATAGCTACAAATATTCTTTTGCATGCTGCCCATGCAAACTAAGTCAATAATCAAAGGAAATAAATAACATACATAAGAATATTAACCCCTTCAGCTTACATACTTTGTAATTCTTGCTACCTTCAGATTTTTCTTTTCAGGTTAGAAGAGACTATGCAACTGAAGGGAGAGGAAGATACAGAATTAGATTCATTCACCTCTTCTATTCAAGGGGCTCTTTTATCCTGAATAGTTGCCTGGAGTAAATGTATGTATTGTAGCAGCTGATTTGCACATGGAATGACAGTTCTACTAAACATGTTTAACTCATATCTTACAAAATCTGAAGGGTAACTGATCTAAAGGGTTGAACAACACCACATTGTCAATAATAATAATAATAATAATAATAATAATAATAATAATAATATAATAATAATAATAATAACAATGATGATGATAATAATAATTTTCTTTCTTTTTTCTAAAAAGTGCTGTTTTTTCCAAAAGAATTCACTAGTGCTTGAGACCATTTGTACCTTTACAATTACTGAAACTGGGATATTATTCATATAACATACAGACTTCATCTGCAGATGTGGTAATAACTAATCTCTATACTCATTCATCACAAAAATAATAAAGAAAACTAAAATGTCATCACATTCAGGGGATTAACATGACATACACAGAAATAAAACAGGAGCGGAAAAGACGCTAGAGATTCCCAACCATCTGAGAAAATGGTCCCCCAATTCATCCCTGGGTAAAATAAATGACTGGCTGCTGACGGATGTGCCTGCCTGACTGTGCAACTGGTGGGGAGAGTGGCAGAGTCGGCGCCAAGCACAGCTGGGCATGACTGTATCCCTGCACAGCAAAGATACGTATACAACACAACTCCCCCTTGCAACAATAGTATGGCAGGTATATATAGGCTGTAGGTTACTTGCACTGTGGTAGTGTGGGTGTGAATAATGATGGAGAGTAGTAAAGAGAGAAAAGAGACAAGGAAAGAGAAAGATGAAAACTGATGAGAGAAAGGGGAAAAGGAAAGAAAATGAAAAGTGACAATAAAAGAAAATGAAAATCGACAGAATAAACATACACAAAAAAGGGAAGGAGATATACAGGATGGACAAAAAATGAAAATATGGAAGAGAACATGAAGAGAAGGATGAAAAGAAGAAGAGAAAAGGAAAGGGGAAAAGAGAGGACAAAAGGGAAAGAAAATCAGAGGAGAGATGAAAGAATAAAGCACTGACTGACAGCTGGGAAAGTCACTGTTGCGACAGTTGCAAGAGCTAATAGTTACATTTTGCAGTCTATCAATAGCAAAATGTAGCTGTTATAAGTTATGTCACTGACAGCAATATCATACCAACAAACAGTACAGTTTGGGACAAAAAAATAACCAAATATTTCAGCTCTCACTGCATCTCAATTTCCTCTGCTGGCTAACATTCCCAAGCTGATAGATACCTGGTACTGTATGTTTCTCTGCTCACAGACAATGCACAATGATATGATGCATCAGGGAAGTACATTCAATGCAACAGTAGTGTGCCTTTGTCCCAGACTGTACAGTGTATGTAAAGAAAAGAAATATCAATGAAGAAATAACTTTGATAGCAGAAGATACAGAGGTAGTTGTCGTATTTTCTAATATATCAACGCTGTTACAAAAAACAGAGGTAGCTCTGAGTAGTAGTAGTAGTATAGTGGTGGTGGTGGCAGAAGTTCTTGCAGTAGTAGTATTATTTGTGCATGAAGAGCAGAAGTAGTAGTAGTATTTATCATAGCAGCAGCAATAGTAATAGTAATGAACGGTAACAGCCAATCCCATAATACCCCCTCTGAGGTGTAGGGGCCTGAGGCTAGGCTACCAGAGTCTGGTACATTTAAGGGTAGATGACCAGCCTACTCCTCATGATGGCAACACAATACTCAAAAACCCTCCAACAGTTACCTCTATGGGACTGAACCCATGCACAAAACATAGGTATCACTTCACCTGGGGCATTCTAACTACTAAACCACCAGGTGCCGTTAAGAGTAAAGTAGATTTGTTTTCATCTGACGGAGATCCCTAACCTCTGTCAGCTCAGCTGATAGCTAAGTGTAGTCAGACTGGAGGGTTCATTTGACTAGTAACCAAGGATACTCATTCCTACCTCATATCTAAAGGTTCATCAAAATTCATCCAATCACAACTTAGTATTCATGTAGTGGCAGTGGGCCAGTTCTGTCAGGTGAAAACAAGCCAACTCCAGTACAGTTTAGTAGTAATACCTGTATAATGATATAAACCATAGGCCAGATTTCATAACAAACTTATGATCAATCCCTGCCATAACCAAGATTTGTTTTTACAGGAAGAAAAACAGGTGGGGAAAATATGTAGACACTTCCCTTGCCCTGCCTCCAAAAAATAATCTCATATGTGGAAGGAAAGTACAATTAAAGTGGCCACAAATGGCCACTTTAAATGCAATTTTCCTCTGCAAACTGCAGTTCCCTCGAAACAAACCTATCTCACAAAATAAAATATTAGTTACACAATTACAATATTTTACTCATCATCATCATCATCAGCAGCAGCAGCACCAGCAGCAGTAGCGGCATGAACCTTTACTTTCTCATTTAACATTTAACCTGTTAACTGCTCTATACAGCCTGGGTTGTTCCGAGTGCGACTGCTCAATACAGCCCTGGCTGCGCAGGTGAATTTCGAATATAGTGCCATGGTGACCATGGCTGACCCATGCAAGCATGTTTGAGCCTTCAAAACCGAAACCGAAACCAAAAGAGAAAACGAAAACCATACATTTCAATAGGGAATCTGACACTTCAATGTTCATCCATGGTTTTACCAAGGTAAATATTGAGCTAATATTTTGTTACTACATACTTTGGCATGTGTTCTCTCAATTCCTATGACAAAATCTGGCCTTTGGGAAATTTCACTTTTACCCCTATGTCTGCGCACTACGGACACCTCCAAAAAACCGCCATGCGCAGTTAACGGGTTAAGAAAGGAAAATCAAGAGAACTGAGAAAGTTCTACACAGTCCTTGTACTTCCTGTGAATACAAATCACAGTTGTGAAAGGAAACTGATAATATTTTTGCTTATGAATCTGGGCTGCTGTCATAGTGGTAGCACAGTAATAAATCATTCTGCAACACACACACAAACACACAAACACACCGACTAAAACCGACAAAAATGAGCGCCTGCAAGTCATGTCTATTGCTATTGGTCGCAAGTCATTATTATATCAGGAGTACAGTAATTCCTAACTTAACACTGAAGATGTCAGAGGTGAAGGAGTAAGGCATGTAGGAGGGCTGCTAGGCCTTAGGGAATGGATTATCAAGCCTATGCCCAGAATAAGACATACTAAAAAGGTATTCCTACAAACTACTGTGTTTTGACAATTGCCATAACCCCTTCAATCCAATGAAGTATTTCTTATGTGTTCTTGCTCTCACCAGACAATTTTATTCAGAGGATACTTTTCTTTAACCTGTGGGATTAGATACGGCCTCCATTAACGCTACAGACTGCAAGAGACTTTCCATTAACTGAATCAAATCATCCAACAGCAGCAAGAAGAGGCTAAAAATTATATCATTCCAGGGTAGAGGGGGTTTTGTTCCAGCAAGACAGGTTACCATCCCAAGTATTCTAACTCATACTGATGGCTAATTTGTATTTGTATACATTTGTGTTAAGCTACAGAATGTGGTGAATGTTTTTGGCATATCCAATAGAGCCAGGATTCCAGGGGCTTGAATGATGAGTGAATGGAAGCATGACCCATTGGACTGGTCAAATTTGGGCTTTCTGGACATTGCTACTCCTCACCCTGCCCTAGGATGGGAAAGGAGGTCCATATGATGAAAGATGATGATGATATTTCATGTTCCTGTCGTTACAGTCATGGCTGCAAGGTTGTCTGGATGCTGCAACTGGGTATACTTGTATGCCTCAAATGCTGAAAGTCTATAAGCAACTGAAAAAATTATATATACTGAGAGAAATGCTTATGTAAAACATATTAACCCCAAACACTACCTGTTCAGTGATGACCAATTGTGTGTTATGTGAAAAGTGTTCCTATGATGATTAACACCTGTACTGTGAAAAATGTTTGGTGTTAGGCCCATCTGGAAATGAATCAAGCAGACTGTGGGAAACTTCCCATTTCAACTGGGCACTCCCAGATATCTTTTGTTAAGGTTACATTGAAAGATTTTCTGTGTTGTGAAAGTGAGGTGCCTGAGGTGTGTTGCAGTGTAAGGGGTTGGATTACAGTGAGAGCATTGTGATTTGTTGATGAGTTATACTTTGTGTTCAGTGGTAGTGTTAAGTAAGGAATCACTGTATGCAAAGGAAGGCAGCTTGCTGAGGCTCTTCAAAAATATGCAGGAGGGAGACGTGATATGTGGCTCATGTTGTTATATGCACAATCCTTTGAATCCAGGTGATGCTGTTTCTGGTTCATTCTGTTGTTGCCAGACAAGATTATGCAGTTTAGGATAGACTCTCTGACCTGGAGGGGTTAGATACAGTCTCAGTAAACCCCTTCAATATGGGAGGCCTTTCCTAAGTTGAAAAAAATCATTTGGTAGCAGCATGGAAAGCTTAAAAGATCGTCACCTACATAAATGAGTCAATGCTCAACACTCAGTGAGTATCCTTTTCAGCCAAGACTTAATTTCTACTTTATTCTTGCTGTCACCAAACTTTCGATGGACTTCTGGTACTGAATGTATACAATAAATGTAGGCAATGTCTAACCCCTCCAGTTCAGAAAGTCTACTCTATGATGAACAAAATGGTCTGGAAACAATAGGAATAAAACAGAAAATCCATCATTGCACTGAAGTGGTTTGCTTATACAGGCCTGGGATATATTTTATTTCTTGCCATTTCCTGACAATTTAGTCAACTTAGGACAGACTCTTTGAAATGAAGGGGGAAGATATGGCACACTTCCTCTGTTTAAGATCCGTAACTTGTTTCAGCTCAGTTGATGGCCTAGTGTACTCATACTGGAGCGCTGATTCTACTAACAAGCAAGTAAACTAATTCTGTCTTAATAAGCAATGGTCATCAAATTTACTGCAAACATTACATAATATTATAGATGTGTGTGGCTCAGTTCCCTCAGACAAGAACAAACTGACTACAGTGGTCAAGTGGCTAGAAAAGTGATCTGTTGTCTCAAATGCTGCAAATCTGATCCCAGGGCGGAGCAAGAAACAGTGTGATTATTTAAATTTCGTTAAAACAGGCGTTTACTGACCTTACACAATGTACATTGATGTCATTATATATGTATGTATATATATATATATATATATATATATATATATATATATATATATATATGCACACAGCCTTAATGAACCCCATCAATGCAGGAAGTCTTTCCTAAGCTGAATACAATCATAATATGGTAGATGGATGAGTAAACTAAAAAAGGCATCAGCTGGATTCAAGAGGTTAATAATGTTTCAGTTTTAACTGTAATGCGAGTGAGTCCCTGTCATTTCTGTGGCTGAATGTCACATTTTGGGTGGCACAGGAGGCTTCAGAGCACCTCTTCCTTAGCAATTTCTTTTGCATAATACACCCTGAAATTCTCTTGTTATGTTACTTATGTAGTTTAATAGCAATATAGTTTGCATCATTTACACACAAGAGGACAGAAATGCAATATGCAGAATAAAGCACATAAGAGGTATTGCAAATTCTCCAGAATCACTTAGAATATGACCCTCAGACTGACTACTATGTGACTATTGTACTGTGAGTTTGTTCTAACCTGATGAAAATCCCTAATCCCTTCCAGCTCAGATCTTGGCCAAATGCAGTCAGACTGGAGGGTTGATTTGACTAGTAACCAAGAACAATCATTCCTCCCTCACAACAAGGGTTCACTGATATTTCATGCAACCATGACTTAGTATTCAAGTTGAGGAAGTGGCCCAGTTACATCAGGTGAAAACAAACCAACTACACGAGGGTTAGACTGAACTTGCTTTTCTGTGGCAGATACCACTTTCTTCTGGGGTGGAAGCTCTTGTCTTAATGGGTTTTGCCAAGTCAGTCAGCCTGTATGTGGCACTATTGCACTACCTCAGCATTAATGCTTATAAACATTTTCTATAAATAACTCTCCAAGTTATAATATCTCAACCATATAATTCTTCTAGTAAAGCACAAACTTTTAAGCTAATAATTTAAGAGAACACAGTTTTCCAGCATGAAAACTCATGAAATACAGAATCTCATCAATATACCTATATGTACAGGTATTATCAAATAGCCTATACAGTAATCTAGAAAATCAATTTTTCAGATAAATCATTTGGGCACCAGACCCGATGCTAATTAAATACATCTAGTGGAAATAAATCGATCATAATCCCCCATACAAACCTGAAGTCTGTCAGTTCTCCCTGGGGTTTTCATATTCCTGTATAATTCGTGTATAATTCAGGTTCATACCAGGCTCAGTCCAGCAGAGCAGTGTAAGTGTTCAGGGTGTGAAATGACAGTCACGTAAGTGCCTTTTGTGTCAACTCTTCCAAAGGCAACTCAATATTGGTGGCAACTTTCCCCTACCAACTTGACCTTGGCAGTAATTTTCTTGTGATTTCTGGCAGCTTTTCCCAGGCAACTTGATTTTGGTGGTGCCTTTCCCTCCCCCTAGTGCATTTTGATTTGGCGGTAGCTTTTTTGCAAGGAGCTGATTTCTGTGGGCAATTTTTATATAAGTTCCTAGCAACTTTTCCCTACCAACTCAACTATGGTAGATATTTTCCAGATGACCAACTGTGAACACCCATGTGGCTTTATATCTTTAACCACTTGACTGGGCGATACAATTTTTCTCTTTCTTGGTGTAATCCGATTTTTTTTTTTCCCCTCACTCTGATAAGGCTGCTCATAGTCTAAAGGGTTTTTATTTAGAATTAATCTAAATCTCTAGTAGAAAAAAAAAAAAAAGTCTCATCTAAACTCAATGAAACTATCAGATGCAGCTGAAGAAGTAGGCAACAAGTTGCTGGGATTGTCAGCAAAATAAAGATGCCCAGAAAAATTGGCAAAAAACACATTGTGTGACACCATCTTAACTCTCTCTCTGGTTGTGCAATGTAGTTGGTTCACCTTAATGTTGTGCAATGTAGTTCGTACACTTTAACCAGAGGGATTTTTGCCCTTTTGCAGCATATTTCCTGTAGCTCTGTAACAGAATAAAATAACACTATGTCTCTACATCCTTTCTATACCACTTCTTTCTGACCAGTACAATGTTCTTATGTCAATCTCCTATTACAAGTTTTAATATTCAAAATGGAAAGATGTAAATTTTAGGCCATTAAAATGAAAAATGTTATATTTAAAGTGCATCTACACTACACAAGGCTCAGCCCAGTGTGTGCTCGGTGATGAAGAAACAAAGAAACTGCAAACGATCTATTATGCTGTCGGCTGGATTTTTTGGAGGGGAATGGCTAAGGGGACAGATATGTTGTTGTCGCAGGTGTGGCGGTATAGATGCAGGTCAAGTGAAGACACCTCACCAAGGTAAAACCTAACACAACTCTCTAGGCTCAGTGAATTAGAAGCTGGCAAAAGAATGTCATCAAGACAGAGTTACCCCAGAAAAGCTGACATGAAAATGCTCATGTGACAACACTTCAACCATCAGTTGGGTAGTAATATCTTAAGCATGTCTACACTACATTAGGCTCAGCCCAGTGCATGTTCAGTCACAGAGAGACAGAGAGACTCTAGGCGGTCTGTGATGTCGTTATCGGCTGGATCAGGGGAGGCAGAGGATGGGGGGGCAGACATGTTGTTGTGGTAAGAGTGGGGGTATTGGTGTGGGTCCAGTGAAGACACACCACCACCAAGGACTCCAGCCCCTGTACTACTCCCTGGGATGCGCAGATCAGGGCCCAGGGATGATGACGAGGGAGGGTGGGGGCGGGTGTGGGCGGTGAGGGGTAACTGGTGTGGACGCGAGGGAGCCGAGCGGGTGCGCTGAAGTGTGATGTGTGGACGCAGCTGCATGAGGAAGACATGAGCAGTTAGCTTTCATCATAAATATCACTGTCATAATCATCATCATCATCATCATCATCAATCTGATCTTTTTCTAATCTCAAGATGGATACTATAGGGGCCATTTGCAGTACTAAGTACAGTGCTGTTGTTTGGCAACTTCGGTCTGTCCGAGCAGACCCATCAACCACAGGCAAGCAAACGCCCCTCCATCTCATGCAGTGAAGTGATGTTCCCTTATGATGGCCAGCACCTTGCCACTATAAGGCACGGTGAAGAGTGTGAAGATTTAGTTCCTGAATGGTATTTATTTGCGTCTCTCCATACAGTTAACAGGGACACCATGGTAGGCTCCACATCACCCCATTATCTAGTTATATAGTTATCACCCACCACTGTAAATGGTTTCCTGCATTACAGGCAGCCATTAGGCTTCTTGCACATAACTGAGCCACCTAAAGTAGAAAGAAAAGCAATACAAAGTGACAGGAAGGATGAAAGTAATAGGAAGTGAGGATACAGTAAACAAACCAACAATTATACACATAAATAGAAGGATCATCATCATCGCCATCAATGGCTTTTTATTTTTTCCCAATATAGAGTGAGGTAGAATCCATTAAATAAATCAGTAGGCCAACCACAAATTACACACATAAAAGAAAGGTGATAATGCACTATTCTACTGTTTTCAAGCATGATGAAGATCCCAAGCCTCAAGGATGTAGCCATATATAAACCATCTCTACAAATGTTAAGTCCCCTGCCATTAGGCACCCCTCTGTCCATCTCCTACCACTCATGCCCATATACCTCTCCAACTTTTTCCAACACAACATTTCGCTGAGTTTAGGTTAAAGCTCTCATAATTAAAGGGTTAGAAATATTATATACCAACCCTTTTAATGCAATGGGTCAATTTTTCTTCAACTAGACAACTATATTTCGTTTAAATGTGACTTCTCTCTAATGAAGGGGTCACACACAATATCCAGTCCCTTCAGTCTTACATATCTATCTAAAGTCAAAGATGGCAGGTAACTGTGGCCACGTATCAACCACCTTCAAGCTATCTACCCTCCAACTCACAGTCCCTCTCTTGTACACCTCTCCATCCATCTCGTCACCTCATCCTTGATCTTCCACTTTCCCTTCCTATTTCAGCTCACTCATATAGACTCACCTAGTCAATATAGCACTTTCTATTCTCTCCATATAGCCAAACTTTCTCAACGTACCTCCTTTAATGCTTTTCAGCATATCTACAATATATCAACACCACAACGCTCCTTCACTGCCTCATTTGTCTTTCTCTCCATGTTAACTCCACATAACATACAACAAAAATTACACCATGCTTCCTATTAAGAATCTCTGTACTGGGGTTAGCCAATGTACAACTGATGTTTTCTATGGACTGGAAGTTAAACCAAGTACAGCAGCAGCTAATTATTTCCCAACAGTTGCTGGAAGCTGTTGGGAAAAAAAGAAATATAGGACGTGTAATAAGATTTGTTTGTGGTAGGTGGGGGCGCTCACCATCCACTCACTCAATGTAGTGCTGCTTTGGGTGTCTGCCCTTTCCTCTCTCCCTTCCTTCCTTCTCTGTCTTTCTTCCCTTCAATCTTTCCTCTTCCTTCTGCCTACTGGTGACTTTACACTCCCTCTTCTGTCTTTCTTTCCATCATTCTCTCCCCTTCCTTCTGCCTGTGGGTGACTCTACATTGAGTGAAAAGCCAAATGGTTTCCTGTACACCAGGAAACCATTTACAACACTGGGTGGTAACCATAAAACCAAATTATGGCACCTGGTGGTTTAGTGGGTACGGTATTAAGGTGCTCCAATCGGACTGAGCCGATGCAGATTTATATCCAAGGGGTGGTTGGGGTTTATTGCTCATGTAATGCCACTCAGGGATGAGTGAGGCTGGTCACTCTAATCTTGAATGCCAGGACCAACTTGCCTAGCCCTGGGCTCCTATGCTCCTCATGGGGCAACATAGGATTGGATGATGGATGGATGGAGCAATAAGATTTGTAACAAAGTGGGATATCAGCATGGAGTAAGACTCTACAGTTACTCAGAAGAAAGATCACCAAGTAACTGTACTTGTGGCTCAATGTTTCCTGCCTATGAATGATGATTGTGTAGATAACTACTAAGCTTGCAGCCACATTTCACTCTCATGGTGTACATCCCATGGATATGGGTAGCCTTCAAGCTACTGCTACTTAACTCCATATACTCCCTTCAAATAACTTATTTCCACTCCTCTAACCCATGACTTGTGTCATCTACTCACTTAATGCAGGGTTATCCTTACAAGACTCTAGGATAAATGACAAGTCAATGGTTTCCTTTAAACCAGGACCATTTATGACACTGGGTGGTAACTGCAATGATCAAACCCACAAGTTCCCTACATATAAGGAAAGTAAGAAAATGGGTCAGCAGAGGATTAGTGACCTGCCCTGTAAAATCTATCTATCTATCTATTGCCAGACGCCTCAATCCCGTTTGGGGTGGCCACAAACAAATCGCCTCCAAGTCGCCCTGTCCCCTGCCATTTCACTGCCCTGCTCCCCACTCACACCCCCCTCTCTCATATACCTCTCCACCCCATCCCTCCATCTCATCCTCGGCCTCCCCCTCCCTCTTCCCCCCTCCACCTCACTCACATACACTCTCTTCGTCAGTCTTTCACCCTCCATCCTCTCCACATGGCCAAACCACCTCAGTGTGTTCCTCATAACGCTTCCTATCACATCCACATCCACACCACAACGCTCCTTTATATCCTCATTCGTAAGCCTGTCTCTCCACATGACTCCACAGGCTCCTCTTAAATAACTCATTTCCACTGCTCTCAGTCTTGACTTGTGTCCTTCCAACAATGTCCAAGCTTCACTTCCATACGTTAGAGTTGGTATCACAATACTGTCCTGTAGTAACTTTTTCACTTCCATGCTCACTTCCCTGTTTCTTATCACTGCTTTCAAAGAACCAGCAACCTTTCTTCCCTGCTGTACTCTTTCAAGCACTTCACCCTCCAAACCTCCATCCTTACTCATCACACTACCCAAGTACTTAAACGTACTCACATTTTCCAATTCCTCACCATCCAACCTCGCTGTACATTCACTAACTTCACCTCTCTCAAAGACCATCACTTTACTCTTCCCTACATTCACCTTTAGATTCTGTTTCTTACACACTCCCTCAAACTCATCCACCAAGCCTTGCAGCTCCCCTTCGTCTTCACTCAACAACACAGTATCATCTGCAAACAACAGTACATGGAGTTTCCAAACACTATCCTCTCTCACCAGGGCCACTCCAACATCCACTACCCTACCTTGTATCTCTTTTATTACCCCATCCATGTACAGATTGAACAACCATGGAGACATGACATCCCTGTTTCAACCCAACTTTCAAAGAGAAAAATTCACTTAGTTCACCATCCACACGCACTGCAGCCTTCGCACCATCGTACATACTCTTCACAGCATTCAACAACTTCCCATCTACTCCATATATTCTTAACACTTTCCACAATCCTTGTCTATCCACCCTGTCATATGCTTTCTCCAAATCCATGAAAGCCGCATACAACTTCTTTCCCTTCTCTAGAAACTTTTCCACTAAAGATCTAAGAATGAATATCTGATCTACACAACCTCTTCCCTTCCTAAAGCCTCCCTGTTCTTCTCCAACTAATTTCTCTGTTCTTTCTCTAACTCTGTCTATAAGTATCCTAACATACACTTTTCCTATTATACTAAGAAGACAAATGCCCCTGTGATTACCACACACTTCTTTTTCCCCTTTTCCTTTGTACAAGGGAATAATTATACCTGACTTCCAATCCTCCGGGACTCTACTTTCCTCCCAGGCCAATCTGCACATCTTCCACATCCATTCTACTACTATTTCTCCCCCATGTTTCAGCATTTCACCACACACTCCATCAATTCCTGGGGCTTTCCCCGATTTAACTTTCTTCATTGCTTCCACAATTTCTATCCTACTGATTTCTTCCTGTCTTCTCAACTCCCTCCTTCTCCCTACCATTCCCCAGCCACTTATACTCGCAATACTTCCATCCTCTACGTTCAACAATTCCTTAAAGTGTTCTCTCCATCTGCTCACTTTCTCTCCCTTCTCCACCAGTAATCTACCATTTTTATCTTTCACTCCCCTGCTAACTTCACGTCCACCCTGTCTTACTCTTTTCACTTCTCTCCAGAACATTTTCTTACTGTCCCTCCACTTTACACTCAAATTCCTTCCAAATTCCTCATCCACTCTCTTCTTACTCTCTCTTACTAATCTTTTCACCTCTCTCTTTTTTCCACATATAACTCTCTCTTCCGCCTCTCAACTTCTTCCACGCCCCTATTTCTCATCCATTCATTGTATGCTTTCTTCTTTTGTGCCACAGCCTGTTTCACCTCTTCAGTCCACCACGCTGTTCCTTGCACCCCCCTCCATCTTCTCTTCCTTCCACACACCACATCACATGCTGCACATATTTCTTCTGTAAATATCTTACACACACCTTCCACGTCTCCCATCTGCTCCAATTCATATTTGCCCAATCGTTCCTCCACTTCTCTCTTATACTCTGCCTTTTTCTCATCCTCTTGTAACCTTTCCACTCTCCTTGCAACTACTCCTTCCTCTCGTCTTTCCCTTCTTCTATTCCTCCATCTTACTTGCATTCTAATTCTGGCCACCACCAAGTAGTGGTCAGAAAGTCCACTTCCCCAGCCTCTATACACTCTTGCATCCTTTACACATCTTCGCATCCTTTCATCCACACACACATAATCAATCATTGCCTTCCTTTCATTCAGTTCACCACCCACCCTTCTCATCACTCGCCATGTATACCTGTGGATCATTTTATGCCTGCAGAAGGTATTGGCTATCACCAACCCCCTCCCAGCACAAATGTCCACTAATGCACTCCCATTCTCATCTATCTCAGCAGGCACACCCCACTCACCAACTATTCCATCCACCTTCACATTCCCAACTTTACCATTCATATCACCAATCAAAAACACTCTCTCATTCCTTCCAAACTTTTCCATGCACACTTCCACATTTGTCCAGAACTCTTCTCTCACTCTTCTAGCACGATCTTGCGTTGGCGCATACACACACACAATCGCCCACATTTGTATTCCAACTTTCAACTTTACCCACACAATCCTTGACCCAACTGATCCATACTGTCTTATGCTCCTCTTCCATCTTTTACTCACAACTATACATACTCCTTCCTTTGCCCTCTCATTCTCACCTACTCCTGCACATATACCCCATCCATACTCCCATTCTCTCACACTTTCTCCTCTCCATTTTGTTTCAGTTATTCCACATACATCCACTTTCGCACCCTCAAGCACCTGGACAATTTCTCTCTCTTTCACCTCATCATTTGCTCCTCTTACATTCCATGTACTCATTACCAAGTCCTTTGTCCGGTCCTGGGTCGTCATCGTTTGGTCTGTCCTTGTCCGAGGCTTCTTGTTTGTTTTTTTAGTTAGTTGTTTTCCGGGGAGGGGCACTAACCCTCCGCCAACCCTTTTAGTCGCCTTTTACGACAAGCAGGGATACTGGGGGAGCATTCTTGAAAACCCCCCTACCCCCAGGGGGGGTATACAAATGAAAAACTCCTTCAGTACAATATCATGACTATATTACTCTTGTTATTAGTGCTGGAGATCAATTCCTTCATATAGTGGCACCGATATAACCAGGCGGTTATACAAATATCCCTCAAATTCCTCTTTATTCGCTAAAACAAGGCCGGTGGACTACAGGAAAAGGGCAACTTTAGCAAGCAGTCCACTGAGTTCACAACCAAATAAGCCTGTACCATTCACGAACAACAATTAGGACTATTTCATTCTGAAACCAACCTCGGATGGTGTCTCTTGCAGTGAGGGTCGCTTGGCCAGGAACTGTTGTGGTGACAGCAGGCCAGGCACCCCCAAGGAGGGCAGACCTGGCAGGCTGTTGCGGGGACTCATCAGGCCCCCCAGATTCACAGTGGGGGGGAGGGGAAAGAGCGGGTGGGGCTGGGGTGGGGGGAAGCCTTTAGCCAGCAGGCCAGGTGGAAGGGGATTGTTGTGCCTCTGATTACTTCCACCCCCACCCCCTCCTCCACCTCGACCTCCAGACCTAAATGACCCTCCCAGAAACCCACCATCACCACTCAGCTGTTGACTCCACCTGAAAAACATGGAAGGATTACTATTCAATTTTTACACTAACTTGAATACAATTTGAGTCCTCCTCTTCTTAATTCATCTGTACAAGATCAGAAGATTAATACCAGACATGATGCTGGTCATGATGAAGTGGTACGGAAAGGATATACAGCCACAGAACTATCCTTTTCTGCCACGTGAAATATGCCGCAAAATGACAAAAACCTGGGCCAAGTTAACATGAAAGAACTGCAGGTGGAACTTTTCATACAGCCTACAGATTACTGTGAGGAACATTTCATATACTGGTATGGATTACTGTGAGACTTTTCATGTATGTGAGGAACATTTCATATACCAGTATGGATTACTGTGAGAGACTTTTCATGTATGATCTATGGTGAGACAATTTCTATATATGTGAAGTCAACCTCACATAGCCTACGTTTGAACTGAAGGCCACGTCAGTCTCCATGCCAAAAACTGGGCTGCAGGGGTACTCGGCGTTCCCCAAGCCAAAATGGCCAGCACCCTATCGGTGACCTCAAATGACCTACATCTGAATTTTGACCTGCCTAAAACCATCCTTGGGTCACCCTGATTCAGAATATATATGGGTCTGGGGGCCTCTGGCCCTTGGTTTGGGCATGACTGAAGAACAAATAAACACACAAACAAACAAACAACATGCCTCTTTTATATATAGACGAATTACCTGGGAGGAACAGGACTGCCTGTATTTGGCCAGAGAAAATATGGCATTGTCATACATGAAATATGTGTAGGTGCAGCAAAAACTTCAATCAAAATAACACCATGCTTCTTCAACAGGAAACATTATACTAAGGATGGCTACTATACAGCGTATGCTTTCTACGGGCTGGAAAGTTCATCACCAAAAATCAGGTAATCATTTTTTAACAGATTCTGGTAACACCTGGAAGAAAATAATCTAAGATATGTGATGACTTGTAATGTATGAAAGTCCCAGCTTGGGCTGGGATTCTTGCTGCATTGATGTTGTGATAAGGAGGGGTAGATTGAGATGGTTTGGTTATGTTAAGAGGGTGGAGGATGACAACTGGGTGCAGTAGGTGAGAAGTGCGAATGTTAGGGGTAAGGTTGCAAGAGGCAGACCAAAAAAGACCAGGGAAAAAGTCATACAGTGTGACCTCTGGGATATGGGACTGAACAGGGAGGCTGCCAGAGATCTAACAACATGGAGAGCTGTCATTAGATGGCCAAGACCAATGATGCAAGCATACTGGAGCCTTTATAAACGATACAAACTATCTATTCTATCTATCGCCAGACGCCTCAATCCCGTTTGGGGTGGCCACAAACAAATCGCCTCCACATTGCCCTGTCCCCCATCATTTCACTGCCCTGCTCCCAACTCACACCCCCCTCTCTCATATACCTCTCCACCCCATCCCTCCATCTCATCCTCGGCTTCCCCCTCCCTCTCCCCCCCTCCACCTCACTCACATACACTCTCTTCGTCAGTCTTTCACCTTCCATCCTCTCCACATGGCCAAACCACCTCAGTGTATTCCTCCTAAAGCTTCCTATCACATCCACATCCACATCCACACCACAACGCTCCTTTATATCCCCATTTGTCAGCCTGTCTCTCCATGTGACTCCACAGGCTCCTCTTAAATAACTCATTTCCACTGCTCTCACTCTTGACTTGTGCCCTTCCAACAACGTCCAAGCTTCACTTCCATATGTTAAACTAATGGCCAATATTCCTATGCTGAGGGAGGATAGATATCTTTCTCTCTCCACAGGGGCTTTAGGGCAGATATGGCAGATATACTCAAAATGCAAATTAAATGCAATGAAACAGTAAGGAATCTTTTGCCCTACACAGTAGCTCCTCATGCTCAACCACAACTCCTCCCTCCTCATTTCCCTGCTCCTATAACCAGACGTAAGATCCCTAACCTCTTTCAGTTCTAATTAATGACGAAGGGGAGTCAAACTGGATGGCCTTTTTTTACTAGTACAGTATCTAGAAAGATTCATTTCCACCTCATAACTTAGGCTCATCAAATTTCATGCAACCATAACTCAGTACTTTATTAGATGGGAATGGCCCAGCTATTAGGTGAAAACAAATGAACCATATCCTTTCATTTTAAAATGGTCTAAAAATACAGCTTCTCCATTTTGAATGTTAGCTGTATAATTAGAGTAATGCCTGTCACAAAGAAAGGCTATGGAGAGGATGACGAGCTATAGTATCATTTTTTCCCACCACTGAACTGTGTAAAATATGGTGTAAAAGCATGAAAATTTGGGCATATTCCAAGTGACTTTGACTTTGAAAACTTCATAACACCTCTTCCTCACTGCCTGATTCTGCATATTACTCCTTAATATCAGTTGTCTGTCCCTGCTGGCCTCACCTGCGTCCGTGACGTCCATCCTTGGTCCTAGGGGGCAGGGGTCTTGCCACACGGAGAACCTGATGTCTCCATGAGGTAAGGCGCCGTGCGTGTGTGGCTGTGAACGCCTCATGCCCAAGACAACGCTCCACCAGACCCAGGAACCCACTCACGCATTCCTCCTCTGCACGAACACTCACCAGCAGCTGTGTACAGACTGCACACAAGAGGAGGAGGTAACATTAATGTATTTACAAACAGTTTCATACACACTGCAAACAAGAACTGCATGCACACACACACACACACACACACACAACAAACTTAGGGAATCAGAGGAATACAAAGAAATATGGATTAAAAAGTACCTAACTCAAAAGAATGGGGATTACTAAATGAAGAGAGGGAAGGAGCAAAAAGAAAGAATGATGCAAGATCAGATGAAGAGTAGTAAATTTTTTTACAAAGTACTGTAGTAGCATTGCAAGTAAAAAAATGGCACATAAACTCCAGGGACTAAATAGAAGTCAAATGTCAAATATGTGAACAATATGGGTATGCTGATGTACTCATATGTAGATGGAATGGTATCTGAATTATTTGAGATAAAAAACTACATCATAGAAAATAAGCCTTATATTATCTGTCAAACAGACAAATAATACGAGTATGAGGCTCACATACCGGAACCACACCGTTCAACAGAGAGGAGACAATGCACTGTGCCAGGTGGGCACCAGGGCTCAAGCATATGCTCTTCACGCTTGGTGTAGGAGGGAAGTGTTGTGATTGATTTAGAGTACATGCTGTGCTTGAATAAGGGGGTTTAGTAACTGCCATGCTTGACTGCAATTACTGTAGTTAACAGCCAGCTAGACACGCAGGCTTGAGGTAATGGTGGTGCATATTAAACGCGGCATCGGAAAAGCTTCACTTTTGAGGCTGCAATTGTGAATTATGTATAATTTACACAGGTTACTGATATTTCAAACTGTTGCATGATGATGTCATGTATTATGAATCCACTGTTTAGAAGTGCGTGATTTAAGAGATTCCATTATATCTTACTCTAAGCCTGGCTCTTTCTTTCATCCCACTTCTCCATTACTAAGCTACCCTGGTTGCCCATCTGTTACCAGTATATCATAGTCATCACCATCATCCAGACATGTAATATAAACATTCTTGGTAAAAACTTGTGGGGAGAGAGAGTGAGAGAAAAAAATATATGGGTAACATTCAAGGTAGTATTCCAAGTAACTGATGAGATTTCACAGCACCTCTTCCTCAGTGACTTTTGGCCTAATGCAACTTAAAATCCTCTTGTGTGTCACTGATACAAACTATGTCAATACTAAAATTATATCAATAACACACAAAATAATATTAAGACATTTTAGCTTAAATAAACTGCTGAGGAAGAAGTCTGCTATGCCACCTACAATCTGAGCCTCAGTCTTATATTAACCGCTCTGAGGCATTTGGGCCCAAGGTTAGGGTAACGCAGTTCTGAAAATATAAAAGTTGATGACAGACCTACTACCCTGAGAGAAATACAATAATGAAAAAAAAAGGAAAACGTGGGTGCAGACACCATTAGGCACTTAGCTCCATAACTTTGGTCTTTGAGCATGTGGTGGGTTTATCACCCAATATCCTGGGATACAAGACAACTGCATCATGCAGGTTACCAGTTACCTTCCCTAGGTGTTACCCTAGGTGCTTATTTTGTCTAATAACCCATAAAGAGTGGCTGGACATCTCAGTCAAGTGACGCCAACTGCCTGGCACAACAGACCAGCAGCTTTGTTGTCAGCGACATTGACCCGTCAGCCACCAAAAGGCAAGGTGTAATAAATAAGCATTGCGACAAAATCGAATAATATCAAATGGTGTCATGCTTCGCCTTTAAGGAATCCTCATAGTGAAGCTGGCCATGGTGCAGCTGCTGCTTTCTATATACAGTACAGGAAGTTAAATCTAGTGCCAAAACCAGCTAATTACTTACAGCTACTGCAAACTGTTGGAGAAAAAAAAAAAAAAAAAAGTTTTGTGTAGTAACATCTGTGATTATGTGACAGTCTCAACTTGGATTCTGACTCTGGGTACTTGGGACACAATGTTTCCTGTCTGAGAGTAATGATTGTGTGGCTGCTTACCAAGCTTGAGGTCACACTTCACTCTCTTGGTAGTACCTCCTACGGTCAATTGTAGTCATTCATCTACTACCTAGCACAAGAACATATGGAGGAGGCACACCTTATGAGCACAAAGTTACCATGATAATTTAAAAACACATTATCACTCACCTTTACCCATGACACGCGTGAAAAGTGAGGGAAGATCCGAATCTGGGGTGTTTGCTCCCTCCCCTTCCATCTCACTCCTACCATCTCTCTCCCCTCCCCCTCCCCCTCCCCCTACCCCTCCCCCCCCTCCTCCTCCTCCGGGCTCTCCTCCATCCTCCCGCATGACCCCCTCCCTCTCCTCTCCCCTTAAGGAACAGGCGGAGGAGGAGGCAGAGGTGGAGAGGGACGAGGAGGAAGAGGAGGAGGAGGAGGAAGACGTGGAGGTGGTGGTAGTGGCGGTGGAGGAGGTGGACACAGGTGTGGTGGTGGTGGTGGTGGAGACTAGCGTTGGAGGGAAGGCAGTGGAAGACCCGGACGTGGAGGGAGAAATGGTGGAGGAGGAGGTGGAGGAGGAAGTAGAGGAGGAAGAGGAGGAGAATGGGAGGGAAGCTGTGGAAGATCCAGACACAGATGGAGAGATGGAGGAAGAAACAGGAGGTTGATCCTGTGGCGGTGTGGAAGGTGGAGGAGTGGAGACAGGTGGATCAGATGGTGGTGGAGGGAAGGGGGTGAGGATGATGGATTTGAGTTCGTTGAGGCAAGACAGAAGGTGACCACCCGACACAACCTCCTGTGAAAAATAGACAAAGGGGAAATCTGGAAGTTCAGGATATAGGCAAAAATATCAAAATATTTCTCACACAATTAGTACTGTTAATTAT
This sequence comes from Coenobita brevimanus, assembly GCF_032717465.1. Classification (NCBI taxonomy): domain Eukaryota; kingdom Metazoa; phylum Arthropoda; class Malacostraca; order Decapoda; family Coenobitidae; genus Coenobita; species Coenobita brevimanus. The sequence continues at coordinate 27,331,238 of NC_136992.1, forward strand.
CCATCCATCCATCATCCAATTGTACGCTGCCCCATGAGGAGCGTAGGAGCCCAGGGCTAGGCAGTTGGTCCTGACATTTAAGATGAGAGTGTCCAACCTCACTCATCCCTGAGTGGCACTACGTGAGCAATAAACCCCAATCACCCCTTGGATATAAACCTTCACTGGCTCAATCCAATTGGAGCACAATAATTACCCACTAAACCACCAGGTGCCAAAATCTGGTTATATGGTTACCACCCAGCATAGTCACTCTGTGTAGAGTCACCCACAGGCAAAAGGAAGAGGAAAGCATGAAGGAATGAAACACAGAAGAGGAAGTGTAAAGTCACCCACAGGCACAAAGATGAGGAAAGAATGAAGTGAAGGAAAGAAAGACAGAAGATGGAAGGAAAGAAGGATGGAGGAGAGGACAGGGCAGACACCCGAGAGCAGCACTACATTGAGTGAGTGGATGGTGAGTGCCCCCACCTATTATTATTATTATTATTATTATAGCGGTAGGTGGGGGCACTCACCATCCACTCACTTGATGTAGTGCTGCTCCCAGGTGTCTGCCCTTTCCTCTCCTCCATCCTTCTTTCCATCCATCCTCTTCTGTCTTTCTTTCCTTCATTCTTTCCTCTTTCTTCTGCCTGCGGGTGACTTTACACTCCCTCTTGTGTCTTTCTTTCCTTCATTCTTTCCTCTTCCTTCTGCCTGTGGGTGACTCTACACTGAGTGACAAGCCAAATGGTTTCCTGTACACCAGGAAACCATTTATTACGCTGGGTGGTAACCATATAACCAAATTTTGGCTCCTGGTGGTTTAGTGGGTAATAAAGGTGCTCCAATCGGATTGAGCCAGTGAAGGTTTATATCCAATGAATGGTTGGGGTTTATTGCTCACGTAATGCCACTCAGGGATGAGTGAGGCTGGTCACTGTCATCTTAAATGCCAGGACCAACTTTCCTAGCCCCGGGCTCCTACGCTCCTCATGGGGAAACGTAGGATTAGATGATGGATGGATTTTTATTATTATTATTATTATTATTACAGGTATTATCATCATCACCACCATGACGATCACGACAACAACAACGATGATGATGATAATGAAGAAATTTGTGAGTTAATAGTGTCTAACAAACGTGAGTATTTTTTAAACAAGAACTGAAAATGATGATGATGATGAAATCTATGTTTCAAGGAAGTGTTCTAATACAGTATATTAAAACCAATTTTTACAACACACTGCAAATTAATCATTAACTGTCAACATTCATGCCAGACCAGGGATACAGAAAGTCATAGCTATAAGACATGTGTTCCAACATATACAATAAAAAATAATAATACTATAGTTGCGGTGCACAACTCTGAGGTTGTCAGTATTGTATCCTGACAACCTACCCAACAACTGTGCCTCCAACTTCGTATCATATTAAACATGAATCATATTATTATACACACATATATTATACATGAATCACGTGCGTATCATATTATACACGAAATCGGAAGCACAGTTGACAGGTAGGTTGCCAGGGTATGATAATGACAACTTCAGAGTCATGCGCCGCGACTATAGCAATATAAACTCGAGGAAACTGGCATACCAGCTTTATGGTTACCAGTTGCAGTGGAATTTAAAGAGGCAACTTTTTCTTATGTGTCCAACTGTGGGCAAGGGCTTCAGAAGCACACTTCTTAAAAAAATAATGATAATAATAAGAAAAAAAGTATGTCTTGTGCGGTGTCTGTGATACATGGGTGCATAAGATATGCAGTGGTATTAGAGGTAGACTGCGAGATAATCCTGATTTTATGTGTGCGGCGTGTCGGGGAGAGCATGCGGAGATTCCCAGGCATGAAAGGATTGAACTTGCTGTGTGTGGAAGAGTTTTGGTATATGGGAGACATGTTATGTGCTGGAGGTGGGGCTGGAGCTAGCTCTGTGGCTAGTGTGCAGAGTGGTTAGAAGAAGTTCAGGGAGCTGTTGCCTCTCGTGACACTGAAAGGGCTCTCCCTACATCCTAAGGGGATATTTGTATGCAGCATGTGTTAGGAGTGTAATGCTGTATGGTGGTGAGACCTGGGCAGTAAAGGAAGGGGATAATCACAGGCTCAAATGTACAAAAATGGCAATGATTAGTTGGATGTGCTGTGCGTCCCTGAATGCAAGGCCTAGGGGGGGCTAAGTTTACGATGGAAGAGTTAAGAGGTAGGATGGGACTGGAGTATATTGGTGTTGTGAAGAGAAGCGGTAGACTGAGATGGTATGGGCATGTGGAGGGGATTGGAGATGATAATCGGGTGCAGAAACTGAGAAGTGTTAATGTTGGGGGTAGGGTAGCAAGAGGGAGACCAAAAAAGACCTGGGATGAGGTCACTAAGCGTGGCCTCAGGGATAAGGGACTAAACATGGTAGCTGCCAGAGATTGAGCAGCATGGAGGGCCGCCATTAGGTGACCAAGGCCGATGCATGCAAGCATGTTGGAGCCTTCAAAAATGAAATGAAATGAAATGAAACGTCAGAGAAAGTGACTTATCCCCTTCATTACAACAAAAAATTTTTATTCCATATTTGCTACCACCAAAAATTTTATTCAACTCTGGAGAAACTTTTCCAAGTGGAGGCGTGTTAGACAGCCTTCATATATGTCTTCACTACTTGAGGCCTGTCCTATGTTTGGTAAACTTATCTAATCCTGTGTTACCCCATGAGGATCATAGGTGCCTGGGGCTAGGCATGTTGGTCCTGACATTTAAGGTGAAAGTGACCAGCCTCACACATCCCTGAGTGGCACTACGTAAGCAATATACCCCAACCATCCCTTGGATATAAACCTGTACAGGCTCAATCCGGTTGGAGTGCCTTAATTGCCCACTAAAGCACCAGACGCCATAATCTGGTTACACAGTTACCACCCAGCATTGTAAATGGTTTCCTGGTGTACAGGAAACCATATGGCTTGTCACTCACTGCAGAGTCACCCATACTGTAGACAGAACGAAGAGGAAAGAATGAAGGAAAGAAAGACAGAAGAGGAAGAAACAGAGGAAGAAAAAGAGGAAAGGGCAGTCACCCAAGAACAGCACTACATCAAGTGAGTGGATGGTGAGAGCCCCCACCTACAACTAATCATCAAATGGGTTAAAACAAAGACTTAATGAATTCTGTACAATAAGATGCAATAATCACTACCCCCCATCTCCCCACCAACCAGTCACAATCCACTTAGACTATATACAGTGTGACACTTATCCCCACCATTGCCTTTCACTCATCTTGTATTCATTTCATAGTACTTCACCTCACAGGATGTTAGCTTTCAACTGGTTATGGGCTGCAAGAAGGTGAATGGTGGAGGAAGCCAATACTGGTTTCCAGTGCACCCATCTTCTTCAATACCCTATTCAAAGCAATATTCTCCCTCCCTCCCCCTACACTTCTCTCTCAATTCTCACCTTTTCGATCTGCTGCAGCTGCCTGTGTCGGTCCTTCAGTTTCTGTATGGACAGCACAATTTTGTGTCGCGCTCCTTTTGTCACTCCCTGTGCCTCCAGTGTTGCCTCATCCAATGCTATCAGCTCATCGTAGGTCAAGTGGCAGAGCAGTGGTGCATATTTGTGTAGCCGCAGCGATTTTAGCCACAGTCCCACATCTGACCAGGCAAGATTGGGGTTAGCAGAGTGCTGAGGTAATGTTGACTGTGTCAGGATAATGGACAAAGCCAAGTGAGATGGGATTCAAAATGAGACAGGTGGCTGAGCAGATGTGTGTGTTTGTGTACAGTACATACAGCAATTTTAGCAGGGGTTCGGATTAGAGGTGTGGTTGAAACTATGGGGAGAATGGATAAATATCAATGAGATGAAATTCAAAATTATACATGGGGCAGGGTAGTGGTGCTTACTTGTGTATCCACTGTGATTTTAGCTATGGTCACACATCCAATGAGACAAGATTAGGTTAGAGGTGTGGCTGATGGATTGTGAAGAATGGAGTGAGATATGGCTCAAATTGTGAAATGAGGCAGAGGAGTATTGCACAACAATGTGTTTTTATCTTATTTCTGCTACCTATAAATGATTATATTAAGCTTAGGAATATTTCATGCTGGAGAGGGGTACCTTATCACAATGGCACTAACATAGCCAGGTAGCTCCACTGCCTGGTTATGCCAATGCCCTTGAACTCCTTCCCTGTTCCCTGAAAGGGATGGTGGACTGCAGGAGGGGGTTAACTTCAACTTGCTGTCTGCTGGGTTTGCATTCAGATGAACCTGGGTTTACACGACTTAGGAATGTTTTCTCATACTGAAGGAGATAAGGTTTATGGAAAACTGGGTTATGATTATGAGTACAATATTACAGTCGCAGTGTGTGAATCTGAAGGTGTAATCATCATACCTTGGCAATCTACCAGTCAACAGTACATCCGATTTTGTATCATATTATACACGAATCACTTTATTATACATGAATATATTAAACATGAATATTATTACAGTATACTGTCAAAGACGAGGGAGACGTGGCCATGTGCAGTTTGCCACAAGGGCGTGGGAAGTAATTCCATCTTGTGCGGTGTTTGTGATAAATGGGTGCATAAGAGATGTAGTGGTATCAGAGGTAGACTGCAAAATAATGCTGATTTTATATGTACAACGTGTCGGGGAGAGCAGGTGGAGATTGTCTGACGTGAAAGAATAGAACTTGCTGGAGAATCTCTTGAGTGTGTGGAAGAGTTTTGTTATTTGGGAGACATATTGTGTGCTGGAGGTGGGGCTGGAGCTAGCTCTGTGGCTAGGGTGAGAAGTGGTTGGAAGAAGTTCAGGGAGCTCTTGCCTCTCCTGACATTAAGAGGACTCTCCCTACGTGCTAAGGGGTCTTTGTATGCAGCATGTGTTAGGAGTGTAATGCTGTATGACAGTGAGACCTGGGCAGTGAAGGAGGAGGATATTCACCAGCTCAGACGTACAGAAATGACAATGATTAGGTGGATGTGTAGTGCGTCCCTGCGTCCAAGGTCTGGGGGGGGGGCTGGGTTCACGATGGAAGAGTTGAGAGGTAGGATGGGACTGGAGTGTATTGATGTTGTGATGAGGAGAGGTAGATTGAGATGGTTTGGACATGTGGAGAGGATGGGGGATGATAATTGGGTGAGGAAGGAGAGAAGTGTTAATACTGGGGGTGGGGTTATGAGGGGTAGACTGAGAAAGACATGGGACGAGGTCATTAAGTGTGACCTCAGAGTTAAGGGACTGAACAGGGAGGCTGCAATGGATCGTGCAGCATGGACAGCCGCCATTAGGTGACCAAGGCCGACGCATGCAAGCATGTTGGAGCCTTTAAAAACGAAACGAAAACGAAACGAACACGCACATATTATGCACAAATCACACCAGTATCATACACGATATCAGACGCACAGTTGACGGGGTAAGTTGCCAGGGCACGATAATGACACCATCAGACTCACACGCTCCGATTATCGTGAGATGTGGTTCAGAGTATGACAGCTGGTAGAGCAGTGGTGTATTGATGTTGCTGTTGTTGTTGTTATTGAGGGGAGGCAGTGGCTCAAATGGCAGAGGGGTGGCCTGCAGTTCTAACGGACTCAGGTTCAAATCCCCACTGGGACAGGGAACAGTTTATGGATCTGAATTTCATAAAATGTAGATTTTACTGATCTACCAGAAGACCCACCCACATGTTGCAAAGCACCCCTGATAATACCAATACACCAGTCCTGTATCAGACAGCCCTAGCATGTATTCAATATGGACGGAGGGTGTTAACGTCGAAGTGGTGACATGTGGAGATGTAGGAGTACTAGGTCATACCCTGGGGATAAACCCTGACGCGAATGCCCTGAGTTGGACACATTAAAGAAAAAAAAAAATCTTATTATGAAGCCAGGGGACTGCAGGCCAAAGCTGTCCTTCCGCAGTCCACCATTCTCCTTTTGGGGACAGAAAGGGAGATGAAAGGTGTTTCTACAACCAGGCAGTGGAGCTACTCAGTTATACTGATGCCACCACATGAAGGTGTTCCTCTCCAGCACCTGTTATCCAGTCTTTTTCCATTTTCTTTTCAAGGCTGAAAATGTGAAAAGAATGGGTATAAAAGTCAGTGAGGAGTAGTTCAAACTGTGACAGGTGTGGGAAAGGACTGGGTTAGAGGTGTGTTGGAACAAATAAATAACAGAGGGACACTTTCATGTGATGGCACTGATATATTGTATTGTAAGAGGGTGTGGAGTTGCCAGGTTATACAAATATCTCTCAACTCTCTCCTTTGGCCAGGAAAGGAGGATGGCGGACTGCAGGAGAGGGCAACTTCAGCCCACAGTCCACGAAGTCTTTATCTAGATAACCTCAGGGCCACAAAAACAAATACTAATATAGTGATAGTTTACCACACACACCACTTTACATCTAGGCACAAACTTACAGTCAATCACTGCCATAGTTATGTTTTTGTACAAAGGACAAGCAAAGGATAATGAAGAATCCTTACAGACAGTTTGCTACCATCACTGCCATAGTTATGTTTTTGTACAAAGGACAAGCAAAGGATAATGAAGAATCCTTACAGACAGTTTGCTACCATCACTGCCATAGTTATGTTTTTGTACAAAGGACAAGCAAAGGATAATGAAGAATCCTTACAGACAGTTTGCTACCATCACTGCCATAGTTATGTTTTTGTACAAAGGACAAGCAAAGGATAATGAAGAATCCTTACAGACAGTTTGCTACCATCACTGCCATAGTTATGTTTTTGTACAAAGGACAAGCAAAGGATAATGAAGAATCCTTACAGACAGTTTGCTACCATCACTGCCATAGTTATGTTTTTGTACAAAGGACAAGCAAAGGATAATGAAGAATCCTTACAGACAGTTTGCTACCATCACTGCCATAGTTATGTTTTTGTACAAAGGACAAGCAAAGGATAATGAAGAATCCTTACAGACAGTTTGCTACCATCACTGCCATAGTTATGTTTTTGTACAAAGGACAAGCAAAGGATAATGAAGAATCCTTACAGACAGTTTGCTACCATCACTGCCATAGTCATGTTTTTGTACAAAGGACAAGCAAAGGATAATGAAGAATCCTTACAGACAGTTTGCTACCATAACTAAGATGATATTTTGTGGGACAGTCAGAAAAGGTGCACAATGCAGAAAGAGACAATAAGTGAGAAAGTGAGCAAATATCAATGCTATCACCAACATCCTCATCCTTCAATCCATTAAGGGATAGAATAAGTGTTCCAGAAAGTAAGAAGGTGAACACACACCAAAAATGTATCCCAATTCCATCACCTCACATTCCAGTGACTGAGAGAATGTACGTTCTTGAAAAAGTAAGAAAAAAAGAAAGTACCAACAATATACTGTACCCAACTATCTTACTTCTCACTCTAGGAAGTGAGTGAGTAGGTGTGTGAATGTAAGTCTGAGACAGAAGGTAAGATACATAAGTGAGAGAGAGAGACTGATGCATAAGTGCAAGAAAGAGAATGAGACACTAACAGATAAAGAGAAAATAAGAAAGAGAGCTAATACACACAATACAGCTAACTCCCTCACCTCTCATTCCAGGGTGGGGTTGACATGGCTCCTCTGTGTTTGAGTCTCCACCTGATGACCGTGACGAAGACGTGACTGAGTTGTTAGGGGACTGTGGGGCCTCTCCCATCCCCCCCATCCCCACACCACACACACCTGCAACCTGCCCCACACCCCCTACACCTTGCCCTGCCCCACCTCCACACCCCACAGTCACCCCGCCAATGCTGGTACTGCTGGGGTTGCTGTTGCTGTTGCACCATCCTACATCATCCTGTTTGCAAGGAAAAACAGACATCAGATGCTAAACTGATTATCAGTCTCTTCTACCTATCAACCAATCCTTTACTGTCCCATAAGAAGAATGTCCGGGTTTGGCTACTTAGTCAAGACATCACTGGCATGACTGACCAGTTGCTCACCCAAGTCGCAGTATGAGGGCAATAAACCCCAATATAAACCCTTACGAGCTAAGTTCAGTGAGATCCACTTAATCCACTAGATGACCAGTTGCCAAATCAATAATTATCATGATATTATCACTATTATTGATTAATATTATTATTTGAGTAAAACCTCGACCAGACTTCAACAGGCTGCACTAGTCTACCAAGTTCTTGTCCGGTATTTGCAAGTAGCACTGCATCATTCGTATACAACAAATTTGAGATATTCCATCCATCACCATTCATTACCATTGCCATCCCTCTCCCCATTACTTGTGTTTTTACTTCTCTTATCACCCCATCCATATATATATATATATATACTGAACAAGCAGCACTGCATCATCGGTATACAAGAAATTTGAGATATTCCATCCATCACCATTCAGTACCAATGCCATCCCTCTCCCCATTACTCATGTTCTTACTTCTCTCATCACCCCATCCATATATACATTGGACAACCATAGGGATATCAAACAAACTTGTCACACGCCCACAATGATCGTGAACCATTCACGTTGATGCCCAATAATCCTTACACATGCCTCACTACCATCATAAAAACTCTTGACGGCACTTAGCAGCTTACCATCTACACCGTACATGCGCAAAAACTTCCACAATCCTTCTCAGTCTACTTTGTCGTATGCTTTCTCCAGATCTATAAATGCCATAAACACCAAATAGTCCTTCTTACAATGAATGGATGAGAAATAGGGGAATGGAAGAAGTTGAGAGGCAGAAGAGAGAGTTATATGTAGAAAGAAAGAGAGAGGTGAAAAGATTAGTAAGAGAGATTAAGAAGAGAGTGGATGAGGAATTTGGAAGGAATTTGAGTCTAAAGTGGAGGGACTGTAAGAAAATGTTCTGGAAAGAGGTGAAAAGAGTAAGACAGGGTGGAAGTGAAGTTAGCAGGGGAGTGAAAGATAAAAATGGTAGATTACTGGTGGAGAAGGGAGAAAAAGTGAGCAGACAGAGAGAACACTTTAAGGAATTGCTGAACATAGAGGATGGAAGTAATGCGAGTATAAGTGGCTGGGGAATGGCTGGGAGAAGGAGGGAGGTGAGAAGACGGGAAGAAATCAGTAGGATACAAGTTGTGGAAGCAATGAAGAAAGTTAAATCGGGGAAAGCCCCAGGAATTGATGGAGCGTGTGGTGAAATGCTGAAGCATGGGGGAGAGATAGTAGTAGAAAGGATGTGGAAGATGTGCAGATTGGCCTGGGAGGAAGGTAGAGTCCCGGAGGATTGGAAGTCAGGTATAATTATTCCCTTGTACAAAGGAAAAGGGGAAAAAGAAGTGTGTGGTAATCATAGGGGCATTTGTCTTCTCAGTATAATAGGAAAAGTGTATGGCAGGATACTTACTGACAGAGTTAGAGAAAGAACAGAGAAATTAGTTGGAGAAGAACAGGGAGGCTTTAGGAAGGGAAGAGGTTGTCTAGATCAGATATTCATTCTTAGATCTTTAGTGGAAAAGTTTCTAGAGAAGGGAAAGAAGTTGTATGCGGCTTTCATGGATTTGGAGAAAGCATATGACAGGATGGATAGACAAGGATTGTTGAAAGTGTTAAGAATATATGGAGTGGATGGGAAGTTGTTGAATGCTGTGAAGAGTATGTATGATGGTGAGAAGGCTGCAGTGCGTGTGGATGGTGAACTAAGTGAATTTTTCTCTTTGAAAGTTGGGTTGAAACAGGGATGTGTCATGTCTCCATGGTTGTTCAATCTGTACATGGATGGGGTAATAAAAAAGGTACAAGGTAGGGTAGTGGATGTTGGAGTGGCCCTGGTGAGAGAGGATAGTGTTTGGAAACTCCATGTACTGTTGTTTGCAGATGATACTGTCTTGTTGAGTGAAGACGAAGGGGAGCTGCAAGGCTTGGTGGATGAGTTTGGGAGAGTGTGTAAGAAACGGAATCTAAAGGTGAATGTAGGGAAGAGTAAAGTGATGGTCTTTGAGAGAGGTGAAGTCAGTGAATGTACAGCGAGGTTGAATGGTGAGGAATTGGAAAATGTGAGTACGTTTAAGTACTTGGGTAGTGTGATGAGTAAGGATGGAGGTTTGGAGGGTGAAGTGCTTGAAAGGGTACAGCAGGGAAGAAAGGTTGCTGGTTCTTTGAAAGCAGTGATAAGAAACAGGGATGTGAGCATGGAAGTGAAAAAGTTACTACATGACAGTATTGTGATACCAACTCTAACGTACGAAAGTGAAGCTTGGACGTTGTTGGAAGGACACAAGTCATGAGTGAGAGCAGTGGAAATGAGTTATTTAAGAGGAGCCTGTGGAGTCACATGGAGAGACAGGCTGATGAATGAGGATATAAAGGAGCGTTGTGGTGTGGATGTGGATGTGATAGGAAGAGTTCTGAGGAACACACTGAGGTGGTTTGGCCATGTGGAGAGAATGGAGGGTGAAAGACTGACGAAGAGAGTGTATGTGAGTGAGGTGGAGGGGGGAAGAGGGAGGGGGAGGCCAAGAATGAGATGGAGGGATGGGGTGGAGAGGTATATGAGAAAGGGGGGTGTGAGTTGGGAGCAGGGCAGTGAAATGGCGGGGGACAGGGCGACTTGGAGGCGATTTGTTTGTGGCCACCCCAAACGGGACTGAGGCGTCTGGCAATAGATAGATAGATAGATCTTCTGCCACTCCAAATGCCACTGCATTCATCACTCACTAGGACTTCTGATATATCTCTTACTTTCTCTATAATAATTATTCCATATACATTCCCTAAAACACTCAACAGACTTATGCCACAATAATTCTTGCACTCACTTCGCTCACCTTTATTTTTATACAGGGGGTACAATCATAGCCTTTTTCCACTCAGCTGGCACACTTTCACTCATCCATGCCTCCTTACATACCTCCAACAAGCACTTCATTCCACTCTTTCCACTACACTTAATCATCTTTGCATACACCTCATCAACCCCAACTGCTTCCCCATTTTTCAGCCGCTTCACAGCGTTCTTCACCTGTGCAAGTGTCACGTTTCCTGGCACTGCATTCCTTCCCTGCACACCCCCAAAACCAATCATGTTTACTGCCACTCTGCTCTCTCCATTCTCATTCATCATTCATCAGGCTTTCAAAATATTCTTTCCATCTGGTCCTTACTTCATCCCCATGGGTTAATAATCTACCACTTAAATTCTTCACACTTTCACATTTCTTTCTGCTGTCACTTTTACATTTCCACACCTTTTTCCAGAATAACTTCCTATTTTCAGAGTGATTTGCATTCATTTTTCTTCCTAGATCATCATTTACCTCCTTCTTTTTCCTCTTCACTAGTCTCCTTACATGCTTTTTGCTCTAAATATATTCAGTTTGTATTTCATTTGAACCCCTGTCCTGTAACCACGCTAGCCACTTCTTCCTCTTTTCCTCCACTGTTCTCTTAACCTCTTCATCCCACCATGCTGTACCTTTCTTCTTTGTTGTTACTCTTGCCACATCACACACCGCTTTAGCATTCCTAACTAAACAATCCCTGTATGCATTCCACAGGCTGTCCTGATCCACATCACCCCAATTCACTGAATCCAACTCCTCCTCTATTTTGGCCCTCTATTTATCTGCCATTTCTTTGATCCTCAGCTTCTCAACTTTCAGTCTTTCTCCCCAACTGCTTCTCTCTCTCCTGGTCCACCTCACTCCTCTCGGCTTGATCTTGCATACCACAATCATATGATCTGACAGACCACCACATCATCTTCTCACAGCCCTTGTATCAGCAACCATTCCCAGCATCAACCTCTCTACGAGAACATAATCAATCAGGCTCCTTTCAACACAATCCCTGTTCCCTCTATACCACGTATATTTATATGCATCTTTGTGTTTGAAATACAAGTTACAAATGCACAACCTCCTTTGCTGACACTTATCCTTCAGTATTATCATTTCTCCTGGTACTCCATTACACCCCCTTATGTCATCCTCAGGACCAGTGCCTACTCTTCCATTCATATCGCTCATTACGATCACTTTATGGCTCCTAGGCAATTCTCCCACTCCTTCATCCGGCTCATCCCAAAACCTGTCTTTCTCTCTCTTACTCGTGTCATCACACAGTGCATGTACTACAATCACTGCCACTTCCACCTTCTCAAAATTGAACATGACATCATACATCTCGAGCTGATACATTTGTAATCTCTCATTCCACTCTGCCACACCTCATTCATCAACAATGTAGCTCCTTCTTTGCATCTTCCTCGTCTAGTCATGCCCGGTCTTACACACTTCACACCCTCCCACTCTACTTCACACCCTTTCATCTTTATTTCACACAATGCCATCACAGCATATCTCCCACTCTTGAACACATTCACCATTTCCACCTTCTTGCTCTCCTCATGCACACCTCTTACATTCTACATGGCCAGGCGAATCTGCCCATTTGGCTGGGGCCCTGGGCAGGTATTCGGCCCTCCGAGGGTCTCTGGGACCCTGATTAAGTGATTTCAGACAGGGGAATCCAGGGGACACTTAACCCGGCCAAAAACCCAGTTATATGGTTACCATCCAACGAAGTAAACAGTTTCCTGGGTACAGGAAACCATTTGGCTCGTCACTCAGTGTAGAGACCATAGCACATCCCAGCACAGTGAGTGGATGATGAGCGCCTCCATCTATCACCTAATATTTCTTCTAATATTTGCATATACCTTAAAACCTATACATATGCCTTAAAGTATCATAGAAAATGAACCAAAATTATTCCGAGACTGGTTTCATAAGCAAGTTTCCTTAAACACTGGCACCAAAAATCTATGTATCTATACCCACATACCAAAATCCCACAATCTAATTTAAAAAAAAAAAATTGTCATTTAAAGAGGAGAGTGAAAAAGTACAAGACAAAAATACAAAACAATTGGGAAGAAAAAGTAAAAGAAAAAAACTCTACTTACCCATGGAGCTAGAGCTGAGGAAGCAGGATAAGGTCTGGTCTGTAGAAAGGAGAGACAGGGTTACCACAAGCCACTTCACCCTTAACAGTGACTTAATCAGTACACTATACTGCATATATTTTTCAAACCCTATGTTCCTAAGGATATGTAGTTATCATCAAAATCCTCACTGTCACTACTCCCTGCTGATGGGGAGGGATGACTCCATGTGGCGGTGCCTACACAGCAAGGCAAGCATGCTACTTTGTTACACAAATATCCCTCACCTCCCTCCCTATTGCCCCAAAGGTGGATGGTGAATTGCCAGAAAGGCAAGTTCATCCTGCAGTCCACTGGGTCCACATTTCAGTTGAACCTGGGCTGCTACTACTAATACTAATACTTAAATCTGAAGAAGCCCATTACCTGTCCAGTATCAGGCACTGCTGGAGGGTCAGATGGCCATTGCGATTTACCACCACTGTTGTTACTGCGGCTGCTGCTGTTGTTGCAGTTGTTGGTTGTGGTGGTGGTGGCACTGGAGGTAGTGGGGGTGGTGGTGGTAGGAGGGTAGGCTGCTGTTAAGAAATGTGAAGATACAATGACTGGATGACTGACTCTCTCTTTCTCTCTCTATATATATAATCTTATGATTCATAAAGTATATCCCAATCTCTGATTTATATTCAACTTGTAAGGTAATTTCTTTATGTTTACTTTACAGCACACAGCCATAAACTACTCGTTTCGTTTCGTTTTTGTAGGCTCTGACATGCTTGCATGCGTCAGCCTTGGTCACCTAATAGCGGCTCTCCATGCTGCACGATCTATGACAGCCTCCCTGTTCAGTTCCTTAACCCTGAGATCACACTTAATGACCTCGTCCCACTTCTCATAGTCTACCCCTCGCAACCCCGCCCCCAGTATTAACACTTCTCACCTTCTGCACCCTACTATCATCCTCCATCCTCTCTACATGCCCAAACCATCTCAATCTACCTCTCCTCATCACAACACCAATATACTCCAGTCCCACCCTACCACTCAACTCTTCCATCGTAAACCCAGCCCCCCCAGGCCTTGCACGCAGGGATGCACTGCAAATCCACCTAATCATTGTCATTTCTGTATGTTTAAGCCTTAAAATATCCTCTCACTTTACTGCCTAGGTCTCACTACCATACAGCATCACACTCCTAACACATGATGCATATAAAAACCCCTTAGCATGTAGGGTAAGTCCTCTCGATGTCAGGAGAGGCAACAGCTCCCTGAACTTCTTCCAACCACTTCTCACCCAAGACACAGAGCTAGCTCCAGCCCCACCACCAGCACATAATATGTCTCCCAAATAACAAAACTCTTCCACACACTCAAGAGACTCCCCAGCAAGTTTAATCCTTTCACACCTGACAATCTCCACATGCTCTCCCCGACACGCCACACACATAAAATCAGCATTATCTCGCAGTCTACCTCTGATACCACTACATCTCTTGTGCACCCATTTATCACAAACACTGCACAAGATGGAATTACTTCCCATGCCCTTGTGGCAAAATGCTCATGGCCACTCTCCCTCTTCTATGACTGTACTACCACCAACCCTAGATATCATCACTTTTGTTTTATCGGCATTTACCCTTAAGCCCTTGTGCCCCATACCATCTCTCCACTTCCTAAATCCTTCCTCCGCCTCCCTCTTATTCTCTGCAATCAACACCAAATCATCAGCATACAACATCTCCCATGGAAGTCCATTTCTGAAGTCACATGAGAGGGTTTCAAGTACCATGATAAACAACATGGGACTCAAAACTGACCCCTGATGCATACTAACATTCACAGAAAACTCATCACTCAAATCTCCATTCACTCTTACCTGGGTGTGAGCACCCACATACATGGCCATAACCACCCTAACTAGCCACTCCTCAAACCCAAGCTTTCTCATTGCCCTCTTCACCACCTCTCTTGGGACTCTGTCAAAGGCCTTTTCCAAATCAACAAAACCAAAGTACAGATCCCTTTTCTTCCCAATATATTTTTCCTGAAGCTGTCGAACAATGAATATGTCATCAGTGGTCCCCCTGCCTGGCATAAACCCAAACTGCATCTCATCAATATTCACTTTTTCTCTCATCATACCTTCTACAGCTCTCTCCATTACCTTCATTATCTGATCTAAAAGCTTTATACCTCTATAATTTCCTCTTTCCAGGGCATCAATCTTCCCTTTGTACACATTTACAATTACACTCTTCAACCAATCATCTGGTACAACATACTCATATATAATTATATTAATCAGGTTAGTGACTAACCTTACTGCTGTATCTCCTGAGACCTTCAACATTTCAACAGTCATCACTCCACTGAACAAAATTTTCACTACCAATATCCTATCGCTTACTCTCATAACATTCACAACATATTCCACCCATTTCTCCACAACCAACACACCCACACACCCATATCCATCTGTCCCCCCCTGCCAAAACAACTTATAGTACCAATCCTTCTCAACAATCTTTCTGGCTGATCCACCTCTGTACCGGACTTCCTGCAAGCATGCCACATCCACCCACCTCCTAATGAATGCCTCAACAACTTCTCCTGCTCTTCCCCTCAAACTTCCCACGTTCCATTAACCCACTCTCATCCCCTCGGGCGTTTTAATGTCCTCAGGCTTGCTTTGAAGCTTATTCTTGTATTTAGTCATAGTCGATAATAATAAAAGGGGTAGACATACCACAAGCCCCACTCACTGCACAGTCCCAGGTCCAGGCAATGGATCTGGGACCCCTAGCCCACCAGCTTACCAGTGGCTGTGGTAGTGGCCTTGGGGCACCCTGCCAGGACAGCTGCAGGGACACCCTCCAAGCGCGCCTTGGCACTGCACTGTCCCGCCATTATACACCCACTGATAGGGCAGCCTCCTGGGGCGCTACTCCCAGGTTCGGGTCCCTCTCTATTGGGCGGAAGCGGCAGCCTGGGAACCGCAATGCCCTGTACCCTCTAGCACAGGTTCAAGCCCCATCTCGCCCTGGACCCACGATCTATGCCGGCGGAACCGCCGTCACGCCCCCATCCCAGAAGTTATTTTATTAATAACTGGAACTAAGTTTCAGTAGTTTATTTATTTTGCATTTGAGGTAGTAGATGGGTGACTACCATTGGTCCTGATAGGTACTACCATGAGTGAAGTGTTGCTACAAGCTTAGTAACTACCCACACAATCACCACTCTACGGCGAGAAACATTCAGCCATAAGTACAGTCACTAAGTGGTTATTTATCTGGGAGACTACATTGAATCATGTCCAAGCTGAGACTCTCAAACTGTTACAGATCTGATTATATATGTCAAATTACTTTTATCCCAACAACTTCCAGCAACTGCTGGAAGGCACTGTAATTATCTGGTTTAGGCACTTGATTTAGCTTTCAGTTCATAGAGAACATTAGCTGTGCAATGGCCATCCAGGAAGCATGACATCATTTTATGTATGTACGAGTATGAATGTTTATTTGGCACTTTGTAACTTGACATTAACCTTCCATCAATACTATTAATACTGCATAATTCTTCTCTGAGAAAATGTATTCTGAACATGGAATTTCATACTACAGTGCCTGTATTACTATAGCCACATACCATAATCCTGGAAGGGATGACCACAAATGAATTGCCTCTATGTCACTTTGTCCTCAGCCATCAGGCTGCCCTCTCTTCAACTCACACCCTCTTTCATAAGCTCCTCCACCTCACACCTCCAACTCATCCTCGGTCACCCCTCCATCTCATTCACATATCCTCTCCAAATCATTCTCTAATTCACCATCCTCTCCACATGGCCAAACCATCTCAAGGTACTTTTCCCAATACAGTACATACTGGTATGGCAAAATCAATTATGACTGCTGCCTCACTCAGGTAAAATGTTGCTTTGCATCCTAGTTTGTGCAAATTTATTTTGAAAGACAAGTTTTACTTTTAAAATATTTGCATTATGCTTTACTGTGTAACAATTATGGTAGAGTAATTAATAAATCAAATGGGCTAACTATTACCACTGCATGAAATAGTTGATAATTTAGATGTACAGTAAATTTGTTATTAATGCCAAAAAGATCTGGGAGCCAATTTCACTGAATATCTGTAAATCAGTCTATAATAACTGGAGGATCTCAAGCCTGAAATGTGTGAAGAAGCACAAACCCATAACTTCTCTGTCTGTGAATAGGTGTCTGGTGTGTACAGCTGTGAACCAGTGTGTTTGTGTTCTAAACCATCTCATTCTCTCACTCCTCCCACTCCACCCCACTCTCCTAGCAAACCTCTATACTCTATAGTTTCTCATCTCTCTACAGCTTACTTCTTTTAACACTTCTCAGTACATCCAACATCAACACCACAATGCTCCTAACTTCATCACTGTTTGTCTGTACCTCCACGTAACACCACATGCTACTCTCCAACTAATCCATTTCCACTCTTTGGCTAAAAGGTGAATAAATATCAAAACTATACCTTCTCTGTTTGTTCATAGGAGTCAAGTGTTCAAGAGTAAGAGGTGACAATTTTAGGCCAGGTTAAATAAACAGAGTATAGTTAATCTCTCATTCTCCATACCTGGCCACAAAGCCATACCTTCTCTGTTTGTGCGTGGGAGTCTGGCATGTAGTGCAGTAAGCCAATGTGTGAGTGCTCTCCGTTCCTCGCTTGTGATGGCCGGGTGCAGCAATGAGTAGCTCAGCACCTGACGTGCATCCTCCAGTGCACTGGGTTCCCTCCCTGCTGATGCCAATGCCTGAGCCAGCACCTGTACACAAACAAGCACTTGACAACACAGCAGCAAATAATGCTGCTTTGTAAATACTTAAATTCTAACCCCTTCAGTTCAGTGACATTATAGTTCAGTTTAGGACTGACTTTTCCAACTAGGTTAGATATAGCCTTATACAACCATTTCACATCTTAAGTTCTTTCCTAAGCTGCATCAAATCATTCAGTGAAAAAAATGTCATTATACTAAGGTTGCTAAATTAAGAGATAATGATAGGGATGACTGCCTTTAAAGCACATCATGCTTTTAAAATTCAGAAATTTGATGCCACTGCCTGTAATAATATAAAGTACATACACACATAAAAATGATGCCATGTTTTCTTTAACCCGTTCACTGCGCACTGCGGTTTTTTGGAGGTGTCCATGGTGCCCAGACATAGGGGTAAAAATGAAAATTCCCAAAGGCTAAATTCTGTCTTAGGAATTGAGAGAACATGTGCCAAAGTATACAGTAACGAGATATTAGCTCAATATTTACTTTGGTAAAGCTATGGATGAACATCGAAGTGTCTGATTCCCTATTGGAATGTATGGTTTCCGTTTTCTTTTTCGGTTTCGGTTTTGAAGGCTCAAACATGCTTGCATGGGTCGGCCTTGGTCACCATGGCACTATATTCAAAATTCACCTGCGCAGCCAGGGCTGTATTGAGCAGTCGCACTTGGAACAGCCCAAGCTGTATAAAGCAGTTAACGGGTTAAGGAATCCTAGTACAAGGGTTGGCCATGGTATAAGTGATGTTCTCTATGGACTGGAAGCCATACCATGGGCCAAAGCCAGCTCTTTACATCTCAACAGAATCTGCAAATTGCTGTGAAGAAAAAAAAAATAGACTTGTAACAAATGTGACAGTATTAGCTTGGGTTTTGGCACTACTTATTGTAGTTGAATATTTCCTACCAAAGGAGATGACTGTGTGGACAATTACTAAGTTTGTGGCCTCATGACAGTACCTCCTATGTCAATGGTAGCCATCCATCTACTACGAGTACAAACACACCATTGTCAACATATTATCAAAGGCTGACTGCATTTCCACTTTTATACTGATCTATGGGTACATAAAGTCATCTGAGTCAGTTGCTACTAGTTCACCAAACTGATATTCAAAGTCCATGGAGAGAGAGGCCAGTGGTGTGACAATTGTTGCAGCCAATACTAGAGGCAATCATCGTGATTTCGCAGTGTTCCTAAATAACACTACTCTTTCCATACATCTGGCACCAGAAATTGGGGAAACTGACAAGTCAGCTTTGTAGGTAACAAAGGAACATTGACCCTTTCAATCTAGTAACGCATTTTATTTTGATGTTACTTTTTAGGCTTTTCCAACGGGACAGGTTGGGTACAGCCGTCATTAATCCCTTCAGTATAAGAAATTCTTCCTAAGTCATATACAGTCATCTGGAGGTAGCAAAATTAAATGAAGAGTATGTCATCATACATAGTGAAGAGGTTAAAACAAAATGTTGTTGCCAACAGAAAATTTATACAAAAATCCTGTGCAACAGAGGTCTTAGATTTTCCTAACCAAACTGTGGCAAGGAGTACCCAACTGAATAGACTGGAACTACTTCCAAGCACCCACCTTTGGAATGATGGAAAGGTACTGCAGTTTTGCCTCAGTGTTTGATGGCCGCAGGAGAGGGAGGTGGTGTAGGAGTTCCGAGGCACCGCCATCCTTACCCCCATCACTCCCAACCTGGCTCACCCATGCTGTAAGAAAGTGGGGTGTGGTTAGTAGGGGTGTGTAAGGAGTTGGGGAAGGGGATAGGAGAATAACTGAGTAAAAGTGAGTGTGAGTAAGAAATGGAGAGGTGAATACAGTCTTCTCTTGCTTTTATGGTTCCAATTTTGCTGGTTTTTAGTTATTTGCAGATGAGTAAACCGGAACAAAGAACAGTTGCTTCAGGTGTACCGTGGGATGATTTAACAAAGTTTGTTACATCATCTGACAATACACTTTAAACAATTAGATTCTAGTATCTGATAATGTTTTTGGGCAATACACATGGCTCTGATGCCATCAAATTAAATTATGGCTGGGGGGACTCTTTTGGAGGGAACTTATCATTCAAGGATGTGTCTTTTCTGTTACACCAGTGAAAAGTGGGAGATAATTGTGAAAACAGTAAAAAAATTGAGTGGGGTGTAGGCATGTAAGAATGAGAAGGGTGTATGAGTGGGTTCATGGGAAGGAAAGTTTTAAAAAATAAATAAAATAAAATAAGAACACATAAAAGGATGAGGTGAGAGTGTGGGAAGAGGGGGAGGTGTTTTGGCAGTTCTGAGGTACCACCCTCTTTATCCCCATCACTCCCTACTTAGCTCAATCACACTGCAAATAAATAGGGTCTGGTTATCATTCTTTTGCCTAACCTTGGTCCAAATTTTGTTCTTTTAGTAGCTTGTTTTATGCAGCTCAGTGGAAGATAAAACAATACTGTGGCTCTGTATTCTTTCCATGGCACTTCTTCGTGTTAATCTACCGTTACAACTCAGCCTTCAAGATGGAGATGGCAATTTTAGGCCAAGTTAAAATGAACGAGTACAGTATAGCAGAGGTATGGGAATGAAAGTGGGGCAGGAAAGTAGTGGAATATTTAGGTCTGTTGCCATCTGCTTTTCTTTGCACTCCTACAAGTGAGAGTGGCTGTAAGAGAGGGATAGCAGTGGTAACAATGGTAGTAGTAACTGCAACCCCAGGCTCATCTGGATGTAAACCTCACAGGCTGCAGGCTGAAGCTGCCTTTTTTCCTGCAGTTCATCATCCTTCTTTTGGGGACATGGAGGTGACTAAGGTCCATTTACAGTATATAACTAGGTAGCTCAACCACCAAATCCCATATGTGCCACCATGTGACAGTGTTCCTCTCCAGCACCAATAGTGGCGTGAAGGTGAAAATGATGAGTGTGCAAGATGAGACTGAAGAGAGTGTGGAGGTATGTGGGTAAGAGTTGGAAGAGAAAAGACTGGAAAATGATGCTGCATGCAAGAGTGGGCTGTAAGAGTGGGGAAGTGTGAGGGTGTGGTTCCTGTTGGTTTGTAATCACCTGACAAAACTAGGCCACACCTCGCTACTCATATACTGTCATGGTTGTGATATTTCATGAACCTTAGTTATGAGGTAGGAATGAGTATCCTTGGTTACTAGTCAAATTTACCTTCTAATATGACAACACTTGGTCACCACCTAAAATGAAGAGGGTGAATGGATCCCTTCATGTTGGAACAAACATGGTACTGAGCAGGTGGGGAAAAGTGCATGTTGTGTGTCAGTAGTTGTAGCTACTAGTGGCAAACCCAGGATGAAATGAATGTGAACCTGGTGGACTGCAGGCTGAAAATGCCCTCCTTCTGCAGTCTACCATCCTCTTGTCAAGGAATAAGGAGGGAGATGTATAACTAGGTAGTGGAAATGCCCAGTTAAACCACTGGCACCAAACGAAGTCATCACTCTCCAGCACTGGTATGTCAGCAAAAGTTCAGCAGAAGAGTTGGGGAAGGGAGGGAAGTAAAAGAGTGATGGTGGGAATGTGAGGGTTGCAAAGAAAAAATGTACACTAAGGAAAGAAAGCAAGGAAGAGGGAATGAAAATGGGAGTGGGTTGAGTGTGGGTGTGGGTATGACAGTGGTGGGGAGGATAGCAGAGGAAAAAGGGGAGTAAATATGAAGAACTAACCATTATATGGTAACATAACATATACTGTAAATATTAAAAATCGGTCAGTAAACATAAAGAATTACTGTAAATACAAACTGGCCTGTATATGTAACCTTACTGTACACATGAAGAATTCACATTTAACGATTTACTGTAAATATGAAGATTAAACCAATACATATAAGAAGCATTACTGTTGTTGTTGTGCTACACCACTCTGTATGCATGAAGAACTGGCATGTAAATACAAATACATACAAAAAATCTTGCTAATACCTGTGGCTACATACAGAACCACTTTAAATGAATGACTCTTAAATCCCCACTAAGTCCTTTACATCTTCCCCCTGATCCTTTAAATACTCTGTAACCAACCAGACCTTTAAATCCCTCCTGGGCTCTTAATCCCTCCAAATCCTTTAAATCATCACCAAGCCCTTTAACTTCTCAATCACTTATTAAATCCCCAACATATCCTTTAAATTTTACATTACTCTTTAAGTCCCAACCAGACCCTTTAAATCCCCACCAGATCAGTCAAACCCCCTCCAAACCCTAAAATCCCTGCTAAAAACATTAAATTCTCATAATATTCTTTAAATCTGCACCAGATCAGTAAGTCCTCGCCAAACCCTAAATCCCCACCAGGCCATTTAAATCCCTTATCACTAACTCCTTCAGCCCTACCACTTTTTATATTATTCTTGCTGCCGCCAGACGATGTTATTCTGTTTGGAGGACCTTTATCGAAGTGGAAGAGTTATAATTTAGCCTTAACTGCCCCCTACCTTACTGGAGGGTCAGAATGGTATCGCAGGCACAGGTAAAGGTGCACCCTGACACCATGAAGCACTTAGCCACGATGCTCATCTCCATAACTATGGCCTTCGAGCCTGTGGAGAGTTATTGGCTAAATCTCCAAGGATATAAAGCCACCTCATCGCCCAGGATACCACAGTTACCTCCCACAAAGGGATATATGAGCCGAGTGATGCCAGCTGTCCACACCAGGATCCTGGACCCTGGCACCACTGGGGAGGCATCCCCGTACTCTTGTAGCAGCCAATGCTATCACGTGACCGAGGTAATATCACATAATCGGAATACCCCCTACCTTCTCTAGAGAGTTCGAATTAGCGTGTACCGCATGACTCACCTATACTACCAAGGGTCTACCCCCCCCCTCTCTCTCTCTCTCTTTCTCTCTTCAAATTCCAATTATTACTCTGAATCTACAAAGTTAATGTCAGAGAGAGAGAGGGGGGGAGGGGGGAGCGTGGGTGTGTTAAAGGACAAGTGTAAGGCGTGGGAGTATGTGCGTGTGTATGTGTATGTGCGTGTGTGCGTGGGAGACTGAAAGGCACCATAGTAAGAGCGTTACCATGGCAACCACCGCCACCGCCACCACCATTCACAGCCACCAACATTGATCCCTATAACCTACTACAACTACCACCATCTATATCCACACTGATCACTACCATAACTACCATCATCGCACCTTCATCCAACATTACCATACCACTTCTACCATCACTACAAACCTACCACCACCACCCTTCACAACCACCAACACTGATTCATATAACCTACCATTACTACTACCATTCACAGACCTATAACCTATCACAACTACCACCATTCACAGACCAATAACCTACCACAACCACCAACCTTCACAACCAGCAACACTGATTCATATAACCTACCATTACTACTACCATTCACACACCTATAACGTACCACAACTACCACCATTCACAGAACCTATAACCTACCACAACTACCACCATTCACAGACCTATAACCTACCACAACTACCACCATTCACAGAGCTATAACCTACCACAACTACCACCATTCACAGACCTATAACCTACCACAACTACCACCATTCACAGACCTATAACCTACCACAACTACCACCATTCACAGACCTATAATCTACCACAACTACCACCATTCACAGACCTATAACCTACCACAACTACCACAATTCACGGGCACCAACGCTGATCCCTATAACCTACCACAACTACCACAATTCACGGGCACCAACGCTGATCCCTATAACCCACCACAACTACCACAATTCATATCCAGCCACACCTAGCACTACCACACCGTTAAGCAACATCAAATAACTGTTTTTCACAATGGTATCTACTGCCCTATGCTCCCTCCTATCCTCCGAACGGGTATGGGGGCTTGCGGGAAAAAAAGATATATAACCTCAGCCTGCAGTCCACCGGGTTCGCGTCCACAGGAGCATAGAGGAACAAGTCACAAGTAAACCGTACACACATACAATACGGACACACGCACAGAAATACCATACACACATTCATACACCGACACACATACTTAGTAAAACGACTACAAATACATACTCGTATATTCCTGCACACAGTACTACCACAACTACCACAATTCATATCTACCACCAGTCATGCCTATAATCTACCACCATATTCAGTAACTACCACAAGTACCGCAATTCATATCCATCAACACTGGTTCCTATTACCTACCACAATTACCACAATTCATTTCTACCAACACTGATTTCTACAACCAACCTCTGCTACTACCACCACCAGTAGCTACAACTACACCATCACACAACCGCCACCATCACAACTACAAAGACCACAAGTGCCACCATCAGTAACTACCACAACTACCTTCATCAGTAACTACCACAACTACCACCAGCATCCAAGGATGCAACAGGTGAATGTGTTGGATAAGTCACTTTAATACAGGTTGTGAATGAATCTCTCTCTCTCTCTCTCTCTCTCGTGTTGTTAACATTTCTTTACTCTCTCTCTCTCTCTCTCGTGTTGTTAACATTTCTTTGCTCACTATAATTCTCTCTCTCTCTCTCTCTCTCTCTCTCTCTCTCTCTCTCTCTCTCTCTCTCTCTCTCTCTCTCTCTCTCTCTCTCTCTCTCTCTCTCTCTCTCTCGTGTTGTTATCGCTTCTTTGTTCTCACGGTTTCTTTATATATATAATCAATCTCCTGACTCATACCATCCATCAGTCAACTGACCAACAAGAAGAAACCCCTGCAGTAACCCTTGATATTTCTAAAGCTTTTGAAAGAGTGTGACACCGTTCCCTGCTATCCAAACTCCCTTGCTATGGCCTATCATCTTTTGTTCCACTAATTTCCTCGTATCTCAACGACAGAAAGGTAAAGTAAATGATGTATATTCCAATTTCCACTCGATTAATGCCAGCGTGCCACAAGGATCAGTTCTGGCTCCAACCCTACTCCTAATTCATATTCATGATCTCTTATCTGTCACCCATAATCCCATTCACTCATATGCTGATGACTCAACACTTCACAGTTTATTCACACTGAAACGTCCATTCAATGCTACTAATATTCCTATCTCTAAAAGTATTGTAATTCTCGGAGTTTCACTTAACAATGACCTCAGCTGGACTTCTCATGTTAGATCACTTGCTAAAACAAAGAAACTTGGATTAGTGTAGAGTCTGTAACTTCTTGACTGACGAGCAGTTAGCTATAAATTCCAAGAGTCATATGCGCTCTCAGCTGGAATATTGCTCACCCTTGTGGAGTGGATGTGGAGAGGCTGCATTAAATAACTGGACAAAATTCTGAAAAAAGCAGTCAGAATTACTAATAACCCTGCTATTAAAAATAAACTACCTCCCCTACGAGTAAGAAGGAATGTTGCCTCCCTTGAATTATTTTACAGATACTTTTATGGCAAATGCTCAGACGAAGTTGCGTCCATTGTGCCACCTCTCCACGCCTTCCCCTGTGCTACACGGGCATCTGGTAGTGCTCATGACTGGACTGTCACATTGCCATACTGCACAAATTCCGCCTATCAGAGTATTTTATTCCCCGAACTGCATCTCCTTGGAAATCGCTTCCCCAGAATGGTTTCCCCCCAAATTTCAACCTACAGCTGTTAAGTCCAATTGTTACCGAAATTTTATGATAGAGGACGCCTGTAATCTGCTGTATGGATTTTTATTTATTAATTTGTTTTTCCTTCCTCTCTTCATCTTCTGTAAAATCTCTCTCTCTCTCTCTCTCTCTCTCTCTCTCTCTCTCTCTCTCGCTTGCTCGTGCAGGAGTTGTTATCACTTTTGTTCTCACTGTTTCTTTTATATTTTCTGCACGACTTATTTCTATGAGTCTGTTTCTATCTAGCGTCTTTCAAACTATCTATCTATCGCGTACCTCCCTCTACTGCAAATTAGGTTGTCAGGTTAGGCTAGGCTAGGCTAGGTTAGGTTAGGTTAGGTTAGTTTCGGTATGTTAAATTAGGCTGTACGGTTGAGTGAGATTGGGATGCATTTGGTTAGGTTAGGCTAAATTACGTCATAGTGAGTTTAAGTCAGATTAATGTTATCATGAAATCAGTTTGGTTAGGTTAGATTGGGCTGCATTAGGTTAGGTTAGGTTAGGTCACACTGAGTTCCTTTAAGTCAGATTAAGGTTGGGTTGAGTTTAGTTAGGTGTGGATCGACTGGGCAGCATCAGGTTAGGTTAGGTTAGGTTAGAATATGGTGCTGGTAAGGATGAAGTGCTAAGGAAAGGGCGTAGAACCTTAATACTGTCTTCTTCCCACACTGAGAAATAAGTTGCAAAAAGACAAGTTATAGCAGTAGTTGTACCCCAGGCTCATCTGAACCTGAAACCGCTGGAATGCAAACTGAAACCGTCCTCCTGCAGCCCACCATCCTTCTTTCGGGGGTTAGGGAATGAGCTGAGGGACGTTTGTGTAGCCAGGCAGCACACCCGTCTGGCCATCTCGGTGCCACCACGTGAAGGCGTCCCTCTCCTGCATCTATTAACCCCTTCCATTAACCCCTTCATTACAAGAGGGATTTCCTATGCTCAATGTGCAATATCCTAAAGAAAAAAAAAAAAGTCTTTGGTCCAAACCGTAATAAAATGATGATGATGATGATGATGATGATGATCCTCATCATCATCATCATCATCCTTGGACTGTTTTACTATAAATGGGGTGAGTGGGTACAATTAAAATGGAAAGGAAAAACACGAGAATAGATATAGACAGATGGATACATTGATGAGAGAGAGAGAGAGAGAGAGAGAGAGAGAGAGGGTGGGGGGGGTCTATCCCTCCTCGCCTTCTCTCTCCCAGTGAGTCATTTCTCACGAAGTCTTCTTCCCCATCATGAGTCACTCCCCTCTCCCGCTCCCCCTCCATACGCCTCTCATGGAAAAGCCCGTCTGTGTGTGTGTGTGTGTGTGTGTGTGTGTGTGTGTGTGTGTGTGTGTGTGTGTGTGTGTGTGTGTGTGTGTATCCATCTACCTACCAACCAATATTTTTCACAACTTATTTACCTGCCTCTATTTTATTTACAATACTTACCAATCAATATTCTTACCTACCTACCCACATTTTATCTACTACCTACCTACCCATATTTAATCTACTTACCTACCTACCTACCTTCAAATTCATATCCAGTACCTACCTACCTGCTATTTACCTACCAGCTCATCTATCTGCTACCTATAACTTCTCCTCTGAATAACATGGACTGGTGTTATGCCAAAAATAATACCACACGTCCATACCGGTAATGAAAACACCTGTAATTAATACCCTGGTGTTACCTTGAATAAAACAGGTAAATAATTAATGGCTGACCACTTCATTACGATGCTAATTATCTGGGTTATTTTATGGCGGATATAAATGATAAAGGTGATTTGACACACACACACACACACACACACACACACACACACACACACACACACACACACACACACACACACACACACGAGACAGGAATCAATGACTAAACTGATTCTGCGAAACGTACTCAATTGTGTGTGTGTGTGTGTGTGTGTGTGTGTGTGTGTGTGTGTGTGTGTGTGTGTGTGTGTGTGTGTGTGTGTGTGTGTGTGTGTGTGTGTGTGTGTGATTTCGGGGTGCGTGTATGGGATATGTTTGTGAACTGATCCCACCCTCTCTCTCTCTCTCTCTTTGCCCTACACTTTCACTACCCGCTTCACTTTTCCCTAATCATCCCTTTCTCTTCTATTTTCACACTTTCTCTATTCGTCCTATATCCTCTCTCTTTTTTTTTATTCATTTATTTACTGTTTTATTTTTTATATTCTTTACTACTTGCCATTTTCTTTATTCAAATTCTATGGACTTCCTACATTTACTCTACTTTCTCCCTGTTTTCCTCACTTTCCCCTTCCCTCCCAACTTCCTTCTTTTCTTGTTTCACTTCTCTCCCTTCTATCATCCTTCACTTCCCTTTCCTTCACTTTCCCCTTCCCTCCCAACCTCCTCCTTTTCGTTTTTCACTTCCCTCCCTTCGATCATCCTTCACTTCCCTCCCTCCTTCCTTCCTTCTCCCGTCTTCCCTCTCTTCCTCCACTCTTCTCCCAGTCCCTCCCTCCCTTGCTTCACTTCTCTGCCAGTCTCTCCCTTCACTTCTCTGCCAGTCTCTCCCTTCACTTCTCTGCCAGTCCCTCCCTTCACTTTTCTCCCATTCCCTTCCTTCACTTCCCTCCCAGTCCCTCCCTCTCTTCCTTCACTTCCCTCCCAGTCCCTCCCTCTCTTCCTTCACTTCCCTCCCAGTCCCTCCCTCTCTTCCTTCACTTCTCTCCCAGTTCCTCCCTCTCTTCCTTCAATTCTCCCAGTCCCTACCTCTCTTCCTTCAGTTCTCCCAGTCCCTACCTCTCTTCCTTCAGTTCTCTCCCAGTCCCTCCCTCCCTTCCTTCACTTCTCGTCCAGTCTCTCCCTCCCTTCTTTCACCCTTCTCCCAGTCCCTCCCTCCCTTGCTTCACCTCTCTCCCAGTCCCTCCCTCCCTTCACTTCTCTCCCAGTTCCTCGCTCTCTTCTTTCATTTACTTCTGTCCATCTCAATTTTCTTCCTTCACTTTCCCTCCTTCTTTCCTGCAGTTTCTTCATTCTCTATATCATCAATTTTCCATTTTCTTTGCCATAATCTTTCTCTAACATTTAATTTTCTTTCGTAATTGCGACAAACGTTTCCGTACTAAGCAACCAACATACTCCTCATAACCATAAACACTACATTACCTGCAGCTCTCATTTTCTCTCGATGGTGGTTGTTGTGGTGGTAGTGGTGGATGTTGGTAGTTGTTTTTGCCACTGCAGGACTGGGATGGTGGTAGCTGGCGGGGGTCTTCAATTAATGTTGGTAGTTCGAGATCGTAAATGCTGGTTAAGGAAATGCGATGGTGGTAGGTCCTGGGGCGCCGTAATATTGGTAGTTCGAGGGTTGGGATGTTGGTAGTTTAAAGATGGAAATATTGGTAGCTTAAGTAATGCGATGGTGGTAGTTCCTTGAGTAATGCTGGTAGGTTGAAATGTTGGTAGCACTAGTATTACGATGGTGGTAGTTGGGAAAGCAAGAAGCACTTCGGACGAGTCGCGATAGTGGTAGTCGATTGTGGTAGGTAGAGGTAAGGATAGTGGTGGCTGCTGCTGGAGGTAGAAATGTTGGTTGCTGAGTGGTGGTAGCTGTGGACGCAAAATAGTGGTAGTTGTGGCAGATATACCAAATGGTGGTAGTTTTGGCACACATCGCGAATGGTAGTAGTTGTGGTAGTTATGGACGCAAGCACTGGTAGTTGTGGACATGAATTGCGGTAGACATGGCGAATGGTGGTAGTTAAGGTAGTTGTGGACGCCAACAGTGGTAGTTGTGGTATATACGGACGCAAATGGTGGTAGTTGTGATAGATATGGACATGAATGGTTGTAGTTGTGATAGTTACGGACACGAATGGTTGTAGTTGTAGTAGCTGTGGACACGAATAGTGGTAGTTGTGGTAGTTATGGACACGAATGGTGGTAGTTCAACTATATATCACGAATTGTGGTAGTTATGGTAGTTAGGGATGCGAATAGTGGTAGCTCAAGTAGTCATGGAAGGAAAGGGCGATATATGTGACGGTTTTATAATACAGAGAGAGAGAGAGAGAGAGAGAGACTGACTGATTTACTTGATAATGACTATGAACGAATACACGCTTACTACTACTACACTGCTGCTATTACTACTACTACTACTACAACTGCCACCACCACTAATACACTGCCACTACTGCTGCTGCTACTACTACTACTACTACTATTTTACCTTGTAATTAATGAGGCATACCACAAATAGCACCTCCACTACATGATCACCACAACCACAACCAGAACTACCATCTCCACTACATGACTACCACAACCACAACCACCACTACCACTACCAGAACTACCACCTCCACTACATGACCACTACAAACACAACTACCACCACAATGCACCACTAACATACGGATTATGAAACAATAAAAACAATAATAATAATAATAATAATAATAATAATAATAATAATAATAATAATAATAACTCACAACTAACACTTAACTTCCTCTCATAACATTATTATTTCAGAGTTCAGACTACATTTTCCATTTTCAGTTCATTTTGTATTATTTTTGTTACGCATTTCAGCTGACCCCTTCACTACGATTATGTAATTTTCCTTCAATAATTCTTGCTACCACAGACCGATTTTTATTACTAACGTCTTTATTATCCTTCCAAAACCCAGACGATTTTATTAAGCTGGAGGAGGATGGTGTTCTTGCAGTGAAGGATGATGGTAAAGAGAATTACTTTATTACGATTAGAAAACAGAGAGGAATTACTTTACTAAGATGACGCCGTTTTCTTTCTTACTATCACCATGGGATTCTTATTAATATTTGGGATGGCCTTTTTGTGATAGATTTCGATAAAGTTTAAGGCAGATACATGGACAGATAGAAATATAGATTGACACAGACAAAAAGGTAGACAGACTGTGGCAGTGTGAGTGATAGATAAAGATATTAGCACGTACAGACAGACAGACAAACATAACTCAGTCACATAAGCAGACACACAGATAGAAACACGTACAGACAGACAGTCAAACATAACTCAGTCACATAAGCAGACACACAGATATAAAGATAGATAGACAAGGGATATAGACTGAAAGATAGGCTGCGACGGTGTGTGTGTGTGTGTTCTAAGAGTATTACAGCATTACAGTTTCGTAATTGGGCCGAGAGT